>NC_136133.1:6285203-6332634 GCF_965212315.1 Lampetra planeri | reverse complement strand
CTCTCCTCCTTCTTATCCCCTCTCTCTCTACCCCCCTCTCTCTACCCCCCTCTGTCTACCCCCTCTGTCTACCCCCTCTCTCTCTCTACCCCCCTCTCGCTCTTACCCCCTCTCTCTACCCCCTCTGTCTACCCCCTCTCTCTCTACTCCCTCTCTCTACCCCCCTCTCTATCTACCCCCTCTCTCTACCCCCCCCCTCTCTGTACCCCCCCTTTCTCTACCCCCTCTATCTCTCTACCCCCTCTCTCTACCCCCTCTCTCCCTCTCCTTTCTCCCCTCTCTCCCCTCTCTCCCCCCCTCTCTCCATCTTTCCCCCCCCAATCCCCTTTTCCCCTCGCGGGGCAACTCTCCCCGTGGTGCGACTCACGCGGCTCTGACACCGCCGCGATGCGACGTGACGCCTCTAATCGTAATCGAGGGACAGCGATCGATCCCCCGCTTAGCCACTCGGCGAACGCAAAACATTCGACCCATCGGCGAACATCGGAGTTGGTCGTGAAGTCTGCGATCAAACCGCTGGGCAAACATCGCTTGACGGGCGCGGGTTTCTTTTTTTTTTACGATCAATGGAAACAAGAAGATGCTCGGTGTATTCGGCACTTTGTTTCGCTTCGAAGCGCTTGTTGTCGTTTGACTTGCGAGGAATTTTGGGAGTGGCTTCGGCCGATGTTGCGATTCGTAATTCGGTTTTCTGCTTCGGTTCGAGTGGCGCTCTAGCCGACGCCTGGTGAAGCTGGCTGCGATCGGCAGCGAAACGTCGCGCGGCATTGCCCGTCTCGTTTCGCGTGCTTTTTTTTTACATTCCTGATAACTAAACGCTGGTGTCGATTTAAAGCTTCTTTCGTGACTGCAGGGATTCATCTTTTTGGTTCTTTCGGTAAAGTCACGTAGAAGGGAAATAATAAAATAATAAAAATAAAACATAATAAACATAATAACATTATTATTTTATTATTTCCATTCTACGTGACTTTACCGAAAGAACCAAGAAGATGTACGCTGGTGGTTTTTTGTATTCAGGTAAAGACCCACTGGGCAATATAAGTAGCTCTGTTTCAGAAGCGACCCGGCCGCAAATGACAGCTCAACGAAGTGGCTTAACATCATCACGTGGAAATGTTTCGCAGCCAATTACTCTAAACATGTTTTTTTTTCTAAATGGGGAGGGTAAAACCCGGAGGACTCGGAGAAAAAATCCACGCGAGAGAGAGACACGCAAACTCCAAACATACAGCAGCAGGCATCGTCAGAATCGGAATCGAACCTACGACCTCCTGTACACCAGGCGAGGTAGTTAACATCTCCTAGCCACCGTGATGATGATGATGATGATAGAGAGAGAGAGACACGCAAACTCCAAACATACAGCAGCAGGCATCGTCAGGGTCGGGATCTAACCCACGACCTCCTGTACACCAGGCGAGGTAGTTAATATCCCCTAGCCACTGTGATGATGATGATGATAGAGAGAGAAAAACGCAAACTCCTAACATACAGCAGCAGGCATCGTCAGCATCGGGATCGAACCCACGACCTCCTGTACACCAGGCGAGGTAGTTAACATCTCCTAGCCACCGTGATGATGATGAGAGAGAGAGACACGCAAACTCCAAACATACAGCAGCAGGCATCGTCAGGGTCGGGATCGAACCCACGACCTCCTGTACACCAGGCGAGGTAGTCAACATCTCGGCGGGTTGGCCCATACAATTTGACTGTGATCTCCTCTGTCGGGTGGTGGAGGGCTTTGGCTTTAAACAACCAAAAAAAGCTGACGTACGAGCAAGGCCTCGACAAGTGCGAGGATTAGACGCGGTGGGGTGGGTGTGTGTGTGGGGGATGGAGGAGTGGGTGGGAGACGCGGTGGGGTGGAGGGAGCGGCAAGTTGGATGAGATTCGCGTCGCGGTCGGGGGTCTGATTGGAGTCCTGTTTCGTGGTGCTCGCCTCTCTGATTCGACTCACGACTCTCCAGAGTTCTGCCGAGTTCACGATTGTGGCAAGGTGGGGGGTCGGGAAAGCCAAAAAACAACAACGAGAGACATTTCGACGATTCCTTGCGATAGGTTTCGGTTTGGTGTTTTAACAACTTAACACCTGTTTTGTTGCCAGATAAAAAGGGGAAAACGAGCGGCATTTCGTTTCGAATTCGGTAAGCGGAAGAAAAAGCGGCAAATATTTCAGGAGCCGCAATGCACCGTGTGGTGGACACGAAACGGCGGTGGCCTTTAATGATCAAGCGTCACGGAGCAGTCCTTCATGAGCAGCATACAGCCCCAGAGCCACAGGTGGCCCCATGGTGAACTGAACTTCCATGGTGAACTGCACTTCCATGGTGAAAGACTCCCATGGTAAACTGGACTTCCATGGTGAACCGGACTCCCATGGTAAACTAGACTTCCATTGTGAAATTGACTCCCATGCTAAACTGGACTTCCATGGTAAACTGGACTTCCATGGTGAACTGGACGCCCACAGTAAACTAGACTTCCATAGTAAACTGGACTTCTGTAGTGAACTGGACTCCCATGCTAAACTGGACTTCCATGGTAAACTGGACTACCACGGTAAACTGGACTTCCATGGTGAACTGGACTTCCATGGTGATATGGACTTCCATGGTGAACTGGACTTCCATGGTGATATGGACTTCCATGGTGAACTGGACTTCCATGGTGATATGGACTTCCATAGTAAACTGGACTTCTGTAGTGAACTGGCTGCCATAGTAAACTTGACTTCCATGGTGAACTGGACTTCCATGGTCAGGGGCTGGGCAACCAAAATAACAATAAAAGGCAATTTTTTTCTAATTTCCAGAACCGCACTGCACTCCTTAGAGAGCCACCTCATACCGGGGTGCTGTTTGTCTGTGCCCGGTGGTAGCGGCTTTAACGACACATTTATATTTCGGCGGTCTAACCCAACAACAACCCCCTCTATCATAGAGTTGGTGTCGATTCGTTGTTCCCCCTGAAAGTTCACCGTGGAAGTCCACGTGGAAGGGGTGCAGACCACAGCGTGTTTACTGCGTGGTCCGTAGTTTCTTTGGGGATTGCGTGACCACAATCGCACCGCCGTGGTTTGTGACTTTAATGCATCTCTGTATGTCTGAATGTATCTCTGAGTATTCATCTCTATGTGTCTCTGTGTATGTTTGAGTGTCTGGGCATCTCTGGGTTTACTAGATGTGGTCCATAATTTGTTTGGAGGTTGCGTGGCCACACTCGCGCGCGATTTAGGATTGTTTTTAATGTGCTTCTATGGGTCGCGATGTATCTCTATGTGAATGTTGAGCTCTAAAAGCCATGAGGGGGCTTCCCTAGTTAAGAGTTGATATCGTTCTCCTGTTCCTCCTCCTCCATTGAATGAGCGCAGACTTCAATGTGTTTATTATACAGTCCACAGGCAAAATGGGAAAAATAAGCATCTGTCTCTGACTCTGTCAGCATGTATGTGTACATGTTGGAACTTATTTCGCACCGTACGTATTCAACCGTGCTAATCTGAGGCAAGGATAGCACATTCAGTGGCCCTAATTCTTGGCTGTGTTTGATGGGACATGGAAAGACCGGACTTCCAAAACTTGTGTCAGGTTTGACCACTAACAACAATAAGAAATCTACAACAATAAGAAATATATTTCTAGATTGGAAGCTTTCGTGACTGCAAGGATTCATACTTTGTTTTTTTCGGTAAAGTCACGTAGGTAAAAAATTAAATAAATGAAAACAACTAAATTAAATCACGACGTTTCGGGCGCAACACAAGCGTCCTTCTTCAGGTGAGGACAACGTAGCGAAAGCACGCTGTTCCTAATAATACATCTGCCATCTTGAAACATAATGGTGGCCACTTAGGCACTTATAGAAGAAATAAAGTCGAGTGCACGCTGAGAGAGACCGCTCAATTGGGCCTCCGGAAATTCGCAATTGAATGCAAGCGGTTACCGTCGAGATGAGATAATGATTTACATCCTCGTTATCAATCGGATGAAGTGCAACGCTGACGGCTGAAAGGATAACGCGCGGATACCTGCGGTAGAAAACGCACGTTCTCAAACGAACGACATCCATGAATTTCATTAGAAACTAACATCTTCTCGATTCTTTCGGTAAAGTCACGTAGAATGGAAATAATAACATAATAAATATAAAAAACATCTTCATTTTTATTATTAGAATGGAAATAATAAAATAATAAACATTAAACTTACTTTTTTATTTTATTATTTCCATTCTACGTGACTTTACCGAAAGAACCAAGAAGATGAATCCCTGCAGTCACGAAAGCTTTAAATCGAAATAGAACCTAACACTTAAGACTTTACCGAAAGAACCAAGAAGATGAATCCCTGCAGTCACGAAAGCTTTACATCGAAATAGAAACTAACACTTAAGACTTTACCGAAAGAACCAAGAAGATGAATCCCTGCAGTCACGAAAGCTTTATATCGAAATAGAAACTAACACTTAAGAGAGACCAACACTGGCAGCCCTCTATTCGGCCAAGCGAGAGATGACGTCCCAACTGGCGACCCTACCGGCAAGTTGCAACCGTCGTTCCGAGGGCCTTGTCAGCCAGGCTCCCTGCTGCGATCGGCACGACGGTTGAGACGCAAATTCGACGTTGACGGAAAATTATCTAAACAGCTCATCTCGTATCTAGCAGCACTTTGGAACCCGTTCGGAATTAGATTTTCTTTCTGTTGTTTGCTGTTGTTGTTCCGACTCCCCTCAAAACAACCACAATCCCAACTGTCATGTGGTGGGTCGTTTATCTGAGTTCTACCTCCACCAATAACCCACAGCCGCCATTCGCTACAGGGTAATGGTAATATCACCACGGCGCCCGTGCCAGGCCAGGTGCGCTTTGAGGCCAAGAGAAGTGTCGAAGGCTCGTTGCTGACAGGAGGTCACGGGACAAACCCAGGTGCCGTGGGTTGGCTGACTGAGATGACTGGCAGATGCACCACCAGCTGTACCCACCACTGTGCCAACTTGCTGCATTTTAGCCGCCCGGCGCTCCGCTCGTTGTTGTGTGCATCGCCCCTCTGCCCTCCGTTGTTGTTGGAGGGCGACCGCCTCCAACTGCCCAGTAGCTTCAAGTTCAAGTTCATTTATTAGGTATAGCCCTGTGAGCCATTCGGCTCTTGAATCGGGTGCAACCGCAACAAACAAAAAACAAAAACATGAACATAAAACATCTTAAAGTGACTATGTGACTAAGTGCAAACAGAAAATCCAAGAAAAGACAGCAAAATATTGCAGAAAAAAACACCGTTATACACCAACGTTGTGTGCAAACATCCCAGTGGGATGCAAGTCAAACAACAACAACAACAACCACAAGACAACTTAGATTAAGACCATCAGTCTAACTCTGTACTACAACAAACAAACATGGCTAAACCAATACACTTTTCGAAAATCACCAAAATAAAGCTATGAAAGCATCCTTCGCGTCCTTCACGAGCCTCCTCCACCACCACGGTTGCTGTTACAAGCTTTGGAAGCTTTGCAGCCCCCCCCTCCATCCCCCGGGATGAGAAATTATTTTTGGAGCAAAAAAATTACTTTTCTATAAAACATTTTACGCGTTTAAATGTTATTTTTTCATAATGATTCTTGCAAGGTTGACTCGCCGAATGAAGATAACATTTTAAGTTTCGATTTAAAGCTTTCGTGACTGCAGGGATTCATCTTCTTGGTTCTTTCGGTAAAGTCACGTAGAAGGGAAATAATAAAATAATAATAACAAAACATAATAAAAAATAATTCTCACGACGTTTCGGCCACAACGCAAGCAGCCGTCCTCAGGTCCTCAGGTGAAGACCACCTGGGGACGGCTGCTTGCGTTGTGGCCGAAACGTCGTGAGAATTATTTTATTATATTTTATGTTTTATTATTTTATTATTTCCCTTCTACGTCACTTTACCGAAAGAACCAAGAAGATAACAATAAGAAGATAACATTTAAAGTTGTTCGTAATCGAAACCGCTGCAACGCTACAGCCTGATCCGTGTCTCGAGGAGAGAGTTCCCCTTCACTGGTCGCGATTCGATTCTCGCATTTGCAGCCGCGCCGTTCGAGACCCAATCAGGCGTCACGTGGCTGTGACGAGACGATGTCACAAACTAAGGGAAATCGAGAAGGTCACGGGGTACACGCTGGAGGAGGAGGCAGCAGCGATGGTAGGTGCAGCATACGAAGAATTAGAAACGACCCACTGTGGAATCACTCCGAAATAGTCACTTCGAAAGGATTATCTCCCTACTCTTAGTTCTTTCGGTAAAGTCACGTAGGTAAAAAATGAAATTAAAATTAAAATTAATAAAAATAAAATAATAAAAATCACGACATTTCGGAGGCAACACAAGTCTCCGTCATCAGGTGGGACCGATGACGGAGACTTGCGTTGCCTCCGAAACGTCGTGATTTTTATTATTTTATTTTCTTAATTTTACCGGTCCCACCTGATGACGGAGACTTGTGTTGACTCCGAAACGTCGTGATTTTTATTATTTTATTTTCTTAATTTTATCGGTCCCACCTGATGACGGAGACTTGTGTTGACTCCGAAACGTCGTGATTTATTATTTTGTTTTTTATTAATTTAATCGGTCCCACCTGATGACGGAGACTTGCGTTGCCTCCGAAACGTCGTGATTTTTATTATTTTATTTTCTTAATTTTATCGGTCCCACCTGATGACGGAGACTTGTGTTGCCTCCGAAACGTCGTGATTTTTATTATTTTATTTTTTAGTAATTTTAATTTCATTTTTTACCTACGTGACTTTACCGAAAGAATTAAGAGTATGAATCCTTGCAGTCACGAAAGCTTCAAATTTAGATTCTCTCCCTCCCACTTTCTTACCTATACAAGCTCTATGCCATGGCGGCTTTCTCGCCTACCTCAGCATATTTATTGCTGTGGTTGTTCCACCTGATAAAGATTGCTTTGTGTTGCGATCGAAACCGTCGTAATTTTTTGTTGTATTTTATTTCTACCTACGTGACTTTGCCGACAGAACCAAAGAGTATATAGCATTGAAAGGATTTGTTGAGTCGTGTCGGCTGATCTTGAATTGTTCTTATGGTCTTCTTGGTTCTTTCGATAAAGTCACGTAGAATGGAAATAATAAAATAATAAAAATAAAACTTTTTTTTATTTTATTACTTCCATTCTACGTGACTTTACCGAAAGAACCAAGAAGATGAATCCCTGCAGTCACGAAAGCTTTAAATCGAAATTGTTCTTGAGGCTTTTGGCCGTGTCAAAGGGGGGTTTGCGTGGTGCGGACTTTGAGGGGCATGGGGACAGGGTTTGAGTGCTGTGTCACTTCGTAGTCGTATCGCTTCTGGATGCCAATCCGTTGGTAGATGGGACAGTTCATCTTCTTGGTTCTTTCGGCAAAGTCATGTAGAAGGGAAATAATAAAATAATAAAATTTACATTCAAATAAAACATAATCAAATAATTCTCACGACGTTTCGGCCACAACGCAAGCAGCTGTCCTCAGGTGAAGACCAGGTCTGTCAGGCGCTATCTCCCCGACAGACCTGGTCTTCACCTGAGGACGGCTGCTTGCGTTGTGGCCGAAACGTCGTGAGAA
Source organism: Lampetra planeri (assembly GCF_965212315.1). Lineage (NCBI taxonomy): Eukaryota > Metazoa > Chordata > Hyperoartia > Petromyzontiformes > Petromyzontidae > Lampetra > Lampetra planeri. The sequence continues at coordinate 6,325,018 of NC_136133.1, read as the reverse complement.
TTATTTTATTATGTTTTATTTTTATTATTTTATTATTTCCCTTTTACGTCACTTTACCGAAAGAACCAAGAAGATGAATCCCTGCAGTCACGAAAGCTTTAAATCGAAAGATGGGACAGTTGTATGACTTTCACGGGAATGACAATAACACGATGGGGTTTTTCTCAATGAGAACGCCGTCTTTTCAGAGGTCACTCAACAAACAGCCCCACGTCGTGGAAATGTCACGAGCTGCCACCGATGACTGACAAAATAAACACAATATCACCTTGTCCACGCGACGATGGTTTTCTCAGGTATTTGAGTTCGAGGGGACAGTGGAGTCGATTCAGTTGAACGCGTCGTAGGAGGCTTTCGGGACCAATATAATCGATAATAGAAGTTTTTGGGTTCGATCGTGTAAATAAATATATAAATGTGTCGTCAAAGCCGCCACCACCCGACATATCCAACTAGTAAGGGCTGTCACGTAAACAGAACGTGGCCAATTCGTCACTAGTACAGCAACACCGGTGTGTTGGAGAGCAAATCCACAACATTTACAACCACACCAATCGGCTGTGTCGGGTGGTGGCTGGTTTGACGACACATTTATATTGACGCGATCCTAACCCCAAAATAAAAAAAAACTTATTGTGGAGTAGAATCTGGCAGCAGAGAAGACTCTGGGCCCGAAAAGCCACCGTGACATTATTCGCGATTCATTTTGGGGGGAGATTGTCGTTGTTGGGAGTTTGATCGCGTAAATGTGAATTTGTGTAGTGCACCCCACCTCCACCCGACACCGTCGATGACCAAAAGATTGTCACGTGAGTAAAAAAAACAGAGAAGCTCAAACGTGTTACTACTTTAGCGTCGTTTTTCTCCTTCGTCGTATATAAATATAGTTGAGGTTGTCTGCGTCGGGTGGAGGTGGATGTACGACACAGCCACTGTACCGGGCACGAGAGTTCGAGGAGAGGGATGATCGTGGCCTCCTCGCTGTGCGCGCTGTCGCAACGGGAAGTCACGCAAGGGTGGCCACCCGCTGCCCATGCCACCCCCCCCCCCCTTATCTTGCCTCATAGCTACGACTTGTTTCATTCATTCATTATTATTCTTATTAAAGTGCCGTCTTGACAAAAAAAAAACACACGCGCACACACAGAGAGAGAATGAGAAGAAACGGTCAATTGTTTGAGAAAGATTAGTTATTACAATTATGAATATATGAATTTGCAGAGGTTTGTAACGCCACTGGTGGATGACGGGTGCCCCCCACTCATCCTGCCCCCCCCCCCACTCACCCTGCCCCACCCACCCACCCTGCCCCACCCACCCACCCTGCCCCCCCCCCACTCACCCTGCCACCCCCCACCCACTCTGCCCCCCCCACTCACCCTGCCCCACCCACCCACTCTGCCCCCCCCCACCCACTCTGCCCCCCCCCCACCCACTCTGCCCCCCCACCCACTCTGCCCCCCCACCCACCCTACCCCCCCCCACCCACTCTGCCCCCCCCCCACCCACTCTGCCCCCCCACCCACTCTGCCCCCCCCCACCCACTCTGCCCCCCCACCCACCCTACCCCCCCCCACCCACTCTGCCCCCCCCACCCACTCTGCCCCCCACCCACCCTGCCCCCCCCACCCACTCTGCCCCCCCCCACCCACTCTGCCCCCCCACCCACCCTGCCCCCCCCACCCACTCTGCCCCCCCCCACCCACCCTGCCCCCCCCCACTCACCCTACCCCCCTCCACCCACTCTGTCCCCCCCCACCCACTCTGTCCCCCCCCACCCACTCTGCCCCCCCCCACCCACTCTGCCCCCCCCCACCCACTCTGCCCCCCCCCCCACTCACCCTACCCCCCTCCACCCACTCTGTCCCCACCCACCCACCCTGCCCCACCCACCCACTCTGCCCCCCACCCACTCTGCCCCCCCCACCCACTCACTCTGCCCCCCCACTCACCCTGCCGCCCCCCACCCACTCTGCCGCCCCCACCCACTATGCCCCCCCCCCCCACCCACTCTGCCCACCCCCCACTCACCCTGCCCCCCCACCCACTCTGGCCCCCCCACCTACCCTACCCCCCCCCACCCACTCTGCCCCCCCACCCACTCTGCCCCCCCCCACCCACTCTGCCCCCCCACCCACCCTACCCCCCCCACCCACTCTGCCCCCCCCACCCACCCTGCCCCCCCCACCCACTCTGCCCCCCCCCCACCCACTTTGCCCCCCCCCCACTCACCCTACCCCCCTCCACCCACTCTGTCCCCCCCCACCCACTCTGCCCCCCCCCCACTCACCCTACCCCCCTCCACCCACTCTGTCCCCCCCCCACCCACTCTGCCCCCCCCCACCCACTCTGCCCCCCCCCTCACCCACTCTGCCCCCCCCCCCACTCACCCTACCCCCCTCCACCCACTCTGTCCCCACCCACCCACCCTGCCCCACCCACCCACTCTGCCCCCCACCCACTCTGCCCCCCCCACCCACTCACTCTGCCCCCCCACTCACCCTGCCGCCCCCCACCCACTCTGCCGCCCCCACCCACTATGCCCCCCCCCCCCCACCCACTCTGCCCACCCCCCACTCACCCTGCCCCCCCACCCACTCTGGCCCCCCCACCCACCCTACCCCCCCCCACCCACTCTGCCCCCCCACCCACTCTGCCCCCCCCCACCCACTCTGCCCCCCCACCCACCCTACCCCCCCCACCCACTCTGCCCCCCCCACCCACCCTGCCCCCCCACCCACTCTGCCCCCCCCCCACTCACCCTACCCCCCTCCACCCACTCTGTCCCCCCCCACCCACTCTGCCCCCCCCCCACTCACCCTACCCCCCTCCACCCACTCTGTCCCCCCCCACCCACTCTGCCCCCCCCCACCCACTCTGCCCCCCCCCTCACCCACTCTGCCCCCCCCCCACTCACCCTACCCCCCTCCACCCAATCTGTCCCCACCCACCCACCCTGCCCCACCCACCCACTCTGCCCCCCACCCACTCTGCCCCCCCCACCCACTCACTCTGCCCCCCCACTCACCCTGCCGCCCCCCACCCACTCTGCCGCCCCCACCCACTATGCCCCCCCCCCCCCCACCCACTCTGCCCACCCCCCACTCACCCTGCCCCCCCACCCACTCTGGCCCCCCCACCCACCCTACCCCCCCCCCACCCACTCTGCCCCCCCACCCACCCTGCCCCCCCCCCCTGCATCCTCCCCTCCACACGAAGTGTCGATCGTGGGACTTGCCTGACCAATGCTGTTACTTGATTTCATTTTCGTTCGTCGATTTACGGTGCCACTCCACACCTCTCATAACAAAGGCAGGGGTTGTCCTTGCTTTCAAATGTTTGCCAATTGTTTTGCTTGGTATTGTTATTGTTGTTGTTTGTGTGTGTGTGCTGATGTTGACGCTACTGGGCAGTTGGAGGCAACCGCCCTCCGGAAACAACGGAGGGCAGAGGAGCGACGCTCACAACAACGAGCGGAGCCGCGGGTGGATAAAATGCAGCAAATTGGCACAGTGGCAGTGTCGGATTATCCTCGTAGCAAAAGTAGCTACATATGTAGCTACATATTTGGTAGCTACTACTACTACATGTGTAGTAGCAGCTACTACTACATATGTAGTAGCAGCTACTACTACACATGTAGCAGCTACTACTACACATGTAGTAGCTACTACTACATATGTAGCTACTACATGTGTAGTAGCTACGGGCCCCGCACTTTCAAGGGCCCCGCGCTAAATGCTTTCAAGCTATCAATTCCGGTTCAGTGATTATGCGCTTGCTCTATTGCTATAGTACTGTACCGCCTTCGACTTTTTGAATGACTGGGTGTTTAGGTTTAGCGATTTGTCGTATTATCTGGCTGTACAGCAAATGAAAAAATACAATTACTTTACTACGCAAGTTAAAAATGTGCGTTTTTTATGTTTTTGTGTGTTTTTTTATATTTAGGGCCCCTTTATAACATGATATGCTACAGGCCCCGAACTAGCTTAATCAAGCACTGCACAGTAGAGGGTACAGCTGGTGGTGGTGCATCTACCGGTCATCTCAGTCAGCCAACCCATGGCACCTGCCGGGTCTGTCCCAAGACCTCCTGCACCTAGCCTGGCACAGTAGGGGGGTACAGCTGGTGGTGCATCTACCGGTCATCTCAGTCAGCCAACCCGTGGCACCTAATGGGTCTGTCCCAAGACCTCCTGCACCTAGCCTGGCACAGTAGGGGGTACAGCTGGTGGTGGTTCATCTACCAGTGGTCATCTCAGTCAGCCAACCCATGGCACCTGCCGGGTCTGTCTCGAGATCTCCTGCACCTAGCCTGGCACAGTAGGGGGGTTACAGCTGGTGGTGCATCTACCACTCATCTCAGTCAGCCAACCCGTGGAACCTGCTGGGTCTGTCCCAAGACCTCCTGCACCGAGCCTGGCACAGTAGGGAGGTACAGCTGGTGGTGCATCTACCGGTCATCTCAGTCAGCCAACCCGTGGCACCTGCTGGGTCTGCCCCATGACCTCCTGCACCTAGCCTGGCACAGTGGGGGGGTACAGCTGGTGGTGGTTCATCTACCGGTCATCTCAGTCAGCCAACCCGTGGCACCTACTGGGTCTGTCCTGTGACCTCCTGCACCTAGCCTGGCACAGTAGGGGGTACAGCTGGTGGTGGTTCATCTACCGGTCATCTCAGTCAGCCAACCCGTGGCACCTACTGGGTCTGTCCTGTGACCTCCTGCACCTAGCCTGGCACAGTAGGGGGTACAGCTGGTGGTGCATCTACCGGTCATCTCAGTCAGCCAACCCGTGGCACCTGCCGGGTCTGTCCCGAGACCTCCTGCACCTAGCCTGGCAAGTAGGGGGGTACAGCTGCTGGTGGTGCATCTACCGGTCATCTCAGTCAGCCAACCCGTGGCACCTAATGGGTCTGTCCCAAGACCTCCTGCACCTAGCCTGGCACAGTAGGGGGTACAGCTGGTGGTGGTTCATCTACCAGTGGTCATCTCAGTCAGCCAACCCATGGCACCTGCCGGGTCTGTCTCGAGATCTCCTGCACCTAGCCTGGCACAGTAGGGGGGTTACAGCTGGTGGTGCATCTACCACTCATCTCAGTCAGCCAACCCGTGGAACCTGCTGGGTCTGTCCCAAGACCTCCTGCACCGAGCCTGGCACAGTAGGGAGGTACAGCTGGTGGTGCATCTACCGGTCATCTCAGTCAGCCAACCCGTGGCACCTGCTGGGTCTGCCCCATGACCTCCTGCACCTAGCCTGGCACAGTGGGGGGGTACAGCTGGTGGTGGTTCATCTACCGGTCATCTCAGTCAGCCAACCCGTGGCACCTACTGGGTCTGTCCTGTGACCTCCTGCACCTAGCCTGGCACAGTAGGGGGTACAGCTGGTGGTGCATCTACCGGTCATCTCAGTCAGCCAACCCGTGGCACCTGCCGGGTCTGTCCCGAGACCTCCTGCACCTAGCCTGGCAAGTAGGGGGGTACAGCTGCTGGTGGTGCATCTACCGGTCATCTCAGTCAGCCAACCCGTGGCACCTGCCGGGTCTGTCCCGAGACCACCTACACCTAGCCTGGCACAGTAGGGGGTACAGCTGGTGGTGGTTCATCTACCAGTGGTCATCTCAGTCAGCCGACCCATGGCACCTGCCGGGTCTGTCCCGAGACCTCCTCCTGTCAGTGATAGCCTCAAAATGCACCTGGCCTGGCACCGTCACTTAGTGGCGAATGTCGGGTTATTGGTGTGTGTGCGTGTTGGACTTCTTTCGCAACCGTACGTAGCCAACTTGTGGAGTGCTTCGCCGTATGAGAGGCGATCATCTTCGTGCCCAGAGAAAACCCGAAACGCGTCCGAGAGGCATCTACATCTGCAGAACGTGAAGAACCAGTGGCATCTACATCTGCAGAACGTGAAGAACCAGTGGCATCTACATCTGCAGAACGTGAAGAACCAGTGGCATCTACATCTGCAGAACGTGAAGAACCAGTGGCATCTACATCTGCAGAACGTGAAGAACCAGTGGCATCTACATCTGCAGAACGTGAAGAACCAGTGGCATCTACATCTGCAGAACGTGAAGAACCAGTGGCATCTACATCTGCAGAACGTGAAGAACCAGTGGCATCTACATCTGCAGAACGTGAAGAACCAGTGGCATCTACATCTGCAGAACGTGAAGAACCAGTGGCATCTACATCTGCAAAACATGAAGAACCAGTGGCATCTACATCTGCAAAACATGAAGAACCAGTGGCATCTACATCTGCAGAACGTGAAAAATCAGTGGCATCTACATCTGCAGAACGTGAAGAACCAGTGGGATCTACATCTGCAAAACGTGAAGAACCAGTGGCATCTACATCTGCAAAACATGAAGAACCAGAGGCATCTACATCTGCAGAACGTGAAGAACCAGTGGCATCTACATCTGCAGAACGTGAAGAACCAGTGGCATCTACATCTACAAAACATGAAGAACCAGTGGCATCTACATCTACAAAACATGAAGAACCAGTGGCATCTACATCTGCAAAACATGAAGAACCAGTGGCATCTACATCTGCAAAACATGAAGAACCAGAGGCATCTACATCTGCAGAACGTGAAGAATCAGTGGCATCTACATCTGCAGAACGTGAAGAACCAGTGGCATCTACATCTGCAGAACGTGAAGAACCAGTGGCATCTACATCTGCAGGAGATTATACAACTTTTAAAGCCATTTCCCGTGTTTAGTGCACAATGCCGACTTACGAACAGACCTCTGGAACCTAACTCGTTCGTAAGTAGAAGAGTCGCTGTACAGCAAACGTGGACTCGACGTGTTGCGTCTGTACGGTGTAGACAATAGAGAGTTGCATGTTCACCACAAGGACCGTGGGTCCTCACGGGGTCTGAGTCTCATCTCCCGTGGGAACTCACGGGGTCTGAGTCTCATCTCCCGTAGGTCCTCACGGGGTCTGAGTCTCATCTCCCGTGGGAACTCACGGGGTCTGAGTCTCATCTCCCGTAGGTCCTCACGGGGTCTGAGTCTCATCTCCCGTGGGAACTCACGGGGTCTGAGTCTCATCTCCCATGGGTCCTCACGGGGTCTGAGTCTCATCTCCCGTGGGTCCTCACGGGGTCTGAGTCTCATCTCCCGTGGGAACTCACGGGGTCTGAGTCTCATCTCCCGTGGGAACTCACGGGGTCTGAGTCTCATCTCCCGTGGGTCCTCACGGGGTCTGAGTCTCATCTCCCGTGGGAACTCACGGGGTCTGAGTCTCATCTCCCGTGGGTCCTCACGGGGTCTGAGTCTCATCTCCCGTGGGTCCTCACGGGGTCTGAGTCTCATCTCCCGTGGGAACTCACGGGGTCTGAGTCTCATCTCCCGTGGGTCCTCACGGGGTCTGAGTCTCATCTCCCGTGGGTCCTCACGGGGTCTGAGTCTCATCTCCCGTGGGTCCTCACGGGGTCTGAGTCTCATCTCCCGTGGGTCCTCACGGGGTCTGAGTCTCATCTCCCGTGGGAACTCACGGGGTCTGAGTCTCATCTCCCGTGGGTCCTCACGGGGTCTGAGTCTCATCTCCCGTGGGAACTCACGGGGTCTGAGTCTCATCTCCCGTGGGAACTCACAGGGTCTGAGTCTCATCTCCCGTGGGTCATCACGGGGTCTGAGTCTCATCTCCCGTGGGAACTCACGGGGTCTGAGTCTCATCTCCCGTGGGAACTCACGGGGTCTGAGTCTCATCTCCCGTGGGTCCTCACGGGGTCTGAGTCTCATCTCCCGTGGGTCCTCACGGGATCTGAGTCTCATCTCCCGTGGGTCCTCACGGGGTCTGAGTCTCATCTCCCGTGGGTCCTCACGGGGTCTGAGTTTCATCTCCCGTGGGTCCTCACGGGGTCTGAGTCTCATCTCCCGTGGGTCCTCACGGGGTCTGAGTCTCATCTCCCGTGGGTCCTCACGGGGTCTGAGTCTCATCTCCCGTAGGTCCTCACGGGGTCTGAGTCTCATCTCCCGTGGGAACTCACGGGGTCTGAGTCTCATCTCCCGTGGGAACTCACGGGGTCTGAGTCTCATCTCCCGTGGGTCCTCACGGGGTCTGAGTCTCATCTCCCGTGGGAACTCACGGGGTCTGAGTCTCATCTCCCGTGGGAACTCACGGGGTCTGAGTCTCATCTCCCGTGGGTCCTCACGGGGTCTGAGTCTCATCTCCCGTGGGTCCTCACGGGGTCTGAGTCTCATCTCCCGTGGGTCCTCACGGGGTCTGAGTCTCATCTCCCGTGGGTCCTCACGGGGTCTGAGTCTCATCTCCCGTGGGTCCTCACGGGGTCTGAGTCTCATCTCCCGTGGGTCCTCACGGGGTCTGAGTCTCATCTCCCGTGGGTCCTCACGGGGTCTGAGTCTCATCTCCCGTGGGTCCTCACGGGGTCTGAGTCTCATCTCCCGTGGGTCCTCACGGGGTCTGAGTCTCATCTCCCGTGGGAACTCACGGGGTCTGAGTCTCATCTCCATCATCTTGGCGGCGGCTCGGCACGCGCTCTCGGCGCTTTGCCCACCACCAACACGACGTTGCGTGAGTTCGCGTTCAGGCGTTAAGACGTCGCGTCGTACACCCTCCTCCACCCGACGCGGCCAATTAACGAACGTTGCCGTTCCTGGCATGTTACTGGCATGATACTGGCATGTTACTGGCATGTTGTGTGCTGGTCTCCGACGCGCCCGGTGGCGCTGCCGAGGCAGTGACACATTTGGCGTCTGTGTCCACGTGACAACTGCTTCAATTGCTAAGGATCGAGCCCGTGGGATGACCACGATGACGATGGTGATGATGATGATGATAATGATGATGGGGATGATGATGATGATAATGATGATGTGTGTGTTGTCTTTGTTGTTGTTGTTGCAGGCGACATCCTCGTCGTCTGCATTGACGTCGCTGAGTCTGCCGGTTAACGTCAGTCACACCATCACCACCGTCACCACCACCACCATCACCACCATCACCAACACCACCATCATCACCACCATCACCACCACCACCACCACGAACATCACCTCCACCATCATCACCACCATCACCACCACCACCACCATCACCACCACCACCACCATCACCACCACCACCACCATCACCAACACCACCATCATCACCACCATCACCACCACCACCACCACGAACATCACCTCCACCATCATCACCACCATCACCACCACCACCACCACGAACATCACCTCCACCATCATCACCACCATCACCACCACCACCACCATCACCACCACCACCACCATCACCAACACCACCATCACCACCATCAGCACCATCACCACCGTCACCACCATCACCACCACCACGAACATCACCACCACCATCACCACCATCACTGTCACCACCACCATCACCACCACCATCACCACCACCATCACCACCACCATCACCACCACCACCATCACCACCACCACCACCACCATCACCACCACCACCATCACCGTGGCTTGCGTCTGTCCCGCTTCCTCGTCGTTCTTTCACCAGAGAGAGGTCGTCGTTCTCTCGGCGTCAGCTCGAACCGAGCCCGAAACAAGTGGAGCCACGAGCTGCTGTGGTCTGTTTACTGGCAGGTCGTCAACAGTTGGGGCCACGCCACCACCACCACCACCGCTACCATCACCACCACCGCTGCCACCGCCACCGCAACCACCACCGCTACCATCACCGCCGCCACCACCACCGCCAACACCATCGCAACCACCATCACTACTACCGCCACCACCACCACCGCTACCACCACTGCTACCACCACCACTGCCACCGCCATCATCACCGCCACCACCACCGCTACAACCACCACCATCGCCACCACCTGTTAGACGCGCCGGTTTAACCGCCCTGCACAGAGCCGTCCCTACGGGTTGCGGCGAATTGGGCCGACCGCCCAGGGCCCCGCGCTTTGGGGGGAGGCGGGAGGCGGTGGGGTTTATCGCGGCCCGCCCCGCACCCCGCTATCGACGGCTCTGTGTGTATGTTTACGTGAATGCTGTAGACACGCACGTGTGTGTGTGTCTGTGAGTGTGTGTGTGTTTGTGTGCGTGTGTGTGTGTCTGTGTGTCTGTGTGTGTGTGTCTGTGTGCGTGTGTGTCTGTGTGTGTGTGTCTGTGTGTGTGTGTCTGTGTGTGTGTGTTTATGTGTCTGTGTGTGTGTGTCTGTGTGTGTGTGTCTGTGTGTGTGTCTGTGTGTGTGTGTCTGTGTGTGTGTGTCTGTGTGTGTGTGTGTCTGTGTGTGTGTCTGTGTGTGTGTGGGGAGCGGTGGTGTACCGGTTAGCGCTACGCTGCGCTACGAACCCGGCGACCCGAGTTCGATTCCCGCTCACGGCCAACACCAGAGACGATTATGTGAACCGGTCCATGGTGCTCCTCTAGGTCGACTCAGCCTCGAATGAGTACCTGGTGCGATGTGTACGAACATTGCTACCAGGGAGACAAAAGTGGCCGGGCGTGATGCTGGCCACCCACCCCCTCGTGTGCCGTGCCGGTCTTCATAGGGGCTACTCGCTAACAGCACTTGCCCCAAAAGCCCGTGCAGGCTATGTGGGGGACCTTTGTTTTTGTGTGTTTGTTCACGCATCACTTCATACTCTGTGCTGATCGCTGTAGCCTCGCAATAGCACTGTGGAATTTCCACCACTGACTCAATGATGTCGATCGATACTTTGTGTCTCTGACTTCCTCAAGTTTCGTCTCACAGAATGGAGTGGCTTGTGTGTGGGGTGTGTGTGTGGTGTGTGTGTGTGGTGTGTGTGGGGTGTTGTGTGTGTGTTGTGTGTGTGGGGTGTGTGTGGTGTGTTGTGTGTGTGGTGTGTGTGTGTGGTGTGTGTGGTGTGTTGTGTGTGTGTTGTGTGTGTTGTGTGTGTGGAGTGTGTGGGGTGTATGTGGTGTGTGTGTGGTGTGTGTGGTGTGTGTGTGGTGTGTGTGTGTGTGTGGTGTGTGTGTGTGGTGTGTGTGTGGTGTGTGTGTGGAGTGTGTGGAGTGTGTGTGGTGTGTGTGTGTGGAGTGTGTGGTGTGTGTGGTGTGTATGTGGTGTGTGGTGTGTATGTGGTGTGTGTTGTGTGTGTTGTGTGTGTGGTGTTGTGTGTTATGTTGTGTGTATGTTGTGTTTTACGGTTGTGGGCACAAAGACAAAGAACCCCCGTATGGCCTTGCTCGACTTTTGCGGCAAGTGCTGTTACGTGAACAGCGCCAAAGCGGTTGTCGTGACCATCGCTACGCCCGGCCGCCTTTGTCTCCCCCACCGGCGCTGTTCACACAACCCGCTCATTCGAGGCGGACTCCAGCGAAGGGCTCAGGAACCCCCCATCGGAGTTGCCCGCGACCTGGCACCGCGTGCGGGGCCCCCCTTTGAGCAGAGAGCGTTGGGGCGAGAACTGTCAGTGGGCAGGGCCGGGTCAAAACACGGGGGGCTTCAGGAGGGGCTGTAGTTGGCCTCAGGGCAGCTGATGGGGGACTTCCAGAGATGGAGTGAAACGTTATTTCGTTGGTGAATGTTTTTAAAAAAAGAAAAAAATGTTAGCATTGTAAAAAATTAAAAAAATATTTTTCTTAAATTTAGTTTTTACTTTTGAAAATATAACTTTGGGGGGGACCTCACGCTAGCTGTATCTCAGGTGGCCTACGACATCTTAATCCAGTCCTGTTAGCGAGCACCTATTAAGGCAGCCCACGGGCACACGATGGGGTAGGTGGGTAACCAACACCACGCGCTCGTTTAAGGCTGCGTCGAACGACCACCCGAGCACAAACGACGCCGGGTCTCACACAGAGCATGGAACTCTCGGCTCTTCGCTTTGCTCGAATTCGCCGTCAGCGCTGTTAGCGGCGCTAACCGCTGCGCCACCGCTCCCCCCCCCCCCCGCGTGCGCTGATCGGAAGTCACGTGAGCGACGGCGCGCAGTATAAAGCACGTGGCGAGGCGAGATGAGTGAAGTCGTTGATGTGAGTGGAGGGTGAGTTGCTGTAGTTGTTGGCGGGGGGGGTGAGCGAGTGAGAGAGGTGAGGAGTTCGCGTCCCGAGGTCCACGGAGGCGAGATGTACAGCGCCCATGAGCTGACGCGTGTGAGTGTCACACTCATCACACACTCTCTCTCTCTGTGACACACTCACTCACATTCACTCACACTCACCCACTCACACTCACCCAGCCACTCACACTCACTCACACTCATCACACACTCACTCTCTCTCTCTGACGCACTCACTCACTCACACTCACTCAGTCACACTCACACACTCATCACACACTCACTCTCTCTCTGTGACACACTCACTCACATTCACTCACACTCACCCACTCACACTCACCCAGCCACTCACACTCACTCACACACTCACACTCTCTCTGACGCACTCACTCTCTCTCTGACGCACTCACTCACTCTCACTCACATTCACTCACTCACTCACTCACACACTGACGCACTCACCCACTCACACACTCACCCACACTCACACTCACTCAGTCACACTCATCACACACTCACTCTCTCTCTCTGACGCACTCACTCACTCACACTCACTCAGTCACACTCACACACTCATCACACACTCACTCTCTCTCTCTGACGCACTCACTCACTCACACTCACTCAGTCACACTCACACACTCATCACACACGCACTCTCTCTCTCTGACGCACTCACTCACTCACACTCACTCAGTCACACTCACACACTCATCATACACTCACTCTCTCTCTCTCTGACGCACTCACTCACACTCACTCAGTCACACTCACACACTCATCACACACTCACTCTCTCTCTCTCTGTGACACACTCACTCACATTCACTCACTCTCACCCACTCACACTCACCCAGCCACTCACACTCACTCACACACTCACTCTCTCTCTCTCTGACGCACTCACTCACTCTCACTCACATTCACTCACTCACTCACACTCAGTCACACTCACACACTCATCACACGCGCACTCTCTCTCTCTCTGACGCACTCACTCACACTCACTCACATTCACTCACACTCACCCACTCACACTCACCCAGCCACTCACACTCACTCACACTCATCACACACTCACTCTCTCTCTCTGACGCACTCACTCACTCACACTCACTCAGTCACACTCACACACTCATCACACACTCACTCTCTCTCTCTGTGACACACTCACTCACATTCACTCACACTCACCCACTCACACTCACCCAGCCACTCACACTCACTCACACACTCACACTCTCTCTGACGCACTCACTCTCTCTCTGACGCACTCACTCACTCTCACTCACATTCACTCACTCACTCACACACTGACGCACTCACCCACTCACACACTCACCCACACTCACACTCACTCAGTCACACTCATCACACACTCACTCTCTCTCTCTGACGCACTCACTCACTCACACTCACTCAGTCACACTCACACACTCATCACACACGCACTCTCTCTCTCTCTCTGACGCACTCACTCACTCACACTCACTCAGTCACACTCACACACTCACACACTCATCATACACTCACTCTCTCTCTCTCTGACGCACTCACTCACACTCACTCAGTCACACTCACACACTCATCACACACTCACTCTCTCTCTCTCTGTGACACACTCACTCACATTCACTCACTCTCACCCACTCACACTCACCCAGCCACTCACACTCACTCACACACTCACTCTCTCTCTCTCTGACGCACTCACTCACTCTCACTCACATTCACTCACTCACTCACACACTGACAAACTCACCCACTCACACACTCACTCACACTCACTCAGTCACACTCATCACACACTCACTCTCTCTCTGACGCACTCACTCACTCACACTCAGTCACACTCACACACTCATCACACGCGCACTCTCTCTCTCTCTGACGCACTCACTCACACTCACTCAGTCACACTCACACACTCATCACACACTCACTCTCTCTCTGACGCACTCACTCACTCACACTCACTCAGTCACACTTACACACTCATCACACACTCACTCTCTCTCTCTCTGACGCACTCACTCACACTCACTCAGTCACACTCACACACTCATCACACACTCACTCTCTCTCTCTGACGCACTCACTCACACTCACTCAGTCACACTCACACACTCATCACACGCGCACTCTCTCTCTCTCTCTCTGACGCACTCACTCACTCACACTCACTCAGTCACACTCACACACTCATCACACACTCACTCTCTCCCACTCACACTCACCCAGCCACTCACACTCACTCACTCTCACTCACACACTCACTCTCTCTCTCTGACGCACTCACACACTCACACTCACATTCACTCACTCACTCACTCACACACTCACCCACACTGACGCACTCACCCACTCACACACTCACCCACACTCACCCACTCACCCACTCACACTCACCCAGCCACTCACCCGCACTCACTCACCCACTCACACAGCCACTCACCCACTCACACACTCACCCACACTCACCCACTCACACACTCACACTCACCCAGCCACTCACACTCACTCAGTCAACCACATCCACTCACTCACTCATACTCACCCACTCACACTCACCCAGCCACTCACCCACACTCACCCATCCTCACCCACACTGACGCGCTCACCCACACTCACCCACTCACACTCACACACTCACTCACCCACTCACACTCACCCACCCACTCACGTTCACTCAGTCACCCACATTCACTCACTCACATGAACCCACTCACCCACTCACACTCACTCACCCACTCACACTCACCCACCCACTCACGTTCACTCAGTCACCCACATTCACTCACTCACATGAACCCACTCACCCACTCACCAACTCACCCAGCCACTCACGTCCACTCAGTCAACCCGCACTCATTCACTCACTCACATTCACCCACTCACCCACTCACACACTCACCCACTCACTCACGTTCACTCACTCACATTCGCCCACTCACCCACTCACCCACTCACACTCACTCACCCACTCACACTCACCCACTCACTCACGTTCACTCACTCACATTCGCCCACTCACCCACTCACCCACTCACACTCACTCACCCACTCACACTCACCCACCCACTCACGTTCACTCAGTCACCCACATTCACTCACTCACATGAACCCACTCACCCACTCACCAACTCACCCAGCCACTCACGTCCACTCAGTCAACCCGCACTCATTCACTCACTCACATTCACCCACTCACCCACTCACACACTCACCCACTCACTCACGTTCACTCACTCACATTCGCCCACTCACCCACTCACACACTCACCAACTCACTCACGTTCACTCACTCACATTCACCTACTCACCCACTCACACACTCACCCACTCACTCACGTTCACTCACTCACATTCACCCACTCACCCACTCACACACTCACCCACTCACTCACGTTCACTCACTCACATTCACCCACTCACACACTCACCCACTCACTCACGTTCACTCACTCACATTCACCCACTCACCCACTCACACACTCACCCACTCACTCACGTTCACTCACTCACATTCACCCACTCACCTACTCACACACTCACCCACTCACTCACGTTCACTCACTCACATTCACCCGCTCACCCACTCACACACACTCACCCACTCATACTCACCCAGCCACTCACATTCACTCACTCACATTCACTGACTCACAGAATCACTCGCAGTAACGAACTCTCAACCACACGCTCAAATTCAACTCTACAAACATCGCAATTTACTAAAACCCCTCACATCTACACCACTCACTCGCATACCGAGCACTCTAAACTACTATACACTACACTATACACTACTATACTCTACACTGCTATACACTACATTATACACTACTATACACTACACTATACACTACACTATACACTACTATAAACTACTATACACTACACTATACACTACACTACTATACACTACACTAATATACACTACACTAATATACACTACACTATACACTACTATACACTACACTACTACACTATACACTACTATACACTACATTATACACTACACTATACACTACACTATACACTACACTACTATACACTACACTACTATACACTACACTACTATACACTACACTATACACTACACTACTATACACTACACTACTATACACTACACTACTATACACTACACTATACACTACACTACTATACACTACACTACTATACACTACACTATACACTACACTATACACTACTATACACTCTACACTACACTACACTCTCCACATCTGCTCAGTAGCAAACGCTAAATTAACCACTCACACTCATTTTGATCACTCAATTACACAAAGACAAAGATCCCCCTTCCTCTATAGCCTGTAACAGACTCATACTCTTAGTTCTTTCGGTAAAGTCACGAAGGTAAAAAATGAAATAAAAATTATTAATTTTATTTTCATTTTTAAAGTCACGAAGGTAAAAAATGAAATTAAAATTAATAATTTTAATTTCATTTTTAAAGTCACGAAGGTAAAAAATGAAATTAAAATTAATAATTTTAATTTCATTTTTAAAGTCACGAAGGTAAAAAATGAAATTAAAATTAATAATTTTAATTGCATTTTTAAAGTCACGAAGGTAAAAAATGAAATAAAAATTAATAATTTTAATTTCATTTTTAAAGTCACGAAGGTAAAAAATGAAATAAAAATTAATAATTTTAATTGCATTTTTAAAGTCACGAAGGTAAAAAATGAAATAAAAATTAATAATTTTAATTTCATTTTTAAAGTCACGAAGGTAAAAAATGAAATTAAAATTAATAATTTTAATTGCATTTTTAAAGTCACGAAGGTAAAAAATGAAATAAAAATTATTAATTTTATTTTCATTTTTAAAGTCACGAAGGTAAAAAATGAAATAAAATTAATAATTTTAATTTCATTTTTAAAGTCACGTAGGTAAAAAATGAAATAAAAATTATTAATTTTATTTTCATTTTTTACCTACGTGACTTTACCGAAAGAACTAAGAGTGTGAATCCTTATTGTCACGAAAGCTTCAAATCTAGAATTATGCAACAGACTGTTGGGGCAAGTGCTGTTAGCGAGCAGCACCTATGAAGGCTACCGGCACGGCACACGAGGGGGTGGGTGGCCCCACGCCCGGCCGCCTTTGTCTCCCCAGTAGCGATGTTTACGCTCCGCACCAGCTACTCATTTGGGGCTGAGTCGACCTAGGGGTGGCCCAGGACCGGTTCAGATAATAATCGTCACTGGGTGTTGGCCGTGAGCGGGAATCGAACTCGGGTCGCCGGGTTCGTAGCGCAGCGTAGCGCTAACCACTGTGCCACCACTCCACACTGAGTCTATATACGTGTAGGTCGTCTCTGGTAGAACCCCTCTTAACGACGGTGATTGGTTCCAAGACGCCGGTCGTCAAGGGATTTGGTCGCTAAGCGTGTATATAGGAAACACGTAAAAGCTTTAATTCGTTCGGACAGGATCGAAAGTTGCAACTTTTTCACCCGAAAACACGTAATTTGTAACATTAAAACAATGGATGTTAATACACAAAGATACTAACAACATGATAGACACGTAATATTAAAAGAAAGACGGTTGATCAATGCCTCCATTAATATTCACTGGACCTACGACAGCCTGTCGTGAACAGGGGAATGGTCGGTAAGCGAACACATTGGGCTCTATGGAGGCACTACACTGCTATACACTACACTATACACTACATTATACACTACACTACTCTCCACTACACTATACACTACACTACTATACACTACACTATACACTACTATACACTACACTATACACTACACTATACACTACACTATACACTACACTATACACTACACTATACACTACTATACACTACACTATACACTACACTATACACTACACTACTATTCACTACACTACTCTCCACTACACTATACACTACACTACTATACACTACACTATACACTACACTATACACTACACTACTATTCACTACACTACTCT
Organism: Lampetra planeri; assembly: GCF_965212315.1. NCBI lineage: Eukaryota > Metazoa > Chordata > Hyperoartia > Petromyzontiformes > Petromyzontidae > Lampetra > Lampetra planeri. Next base: position 6,307,047 of record NC_136133.1, on the reverse strand, counting down.
CCACTACACTATACACTACACTATACACTACACTATACACTACACTACTATACACTACACTATACACTACACTACTATACACTACACTATACACTACACTATACACTACACTACTATTCACTACACTACTCTCCACTACACTATACACTACACTATACACAACACTATACACTACACTATACACTACACTACTATACACTACACTATACACTACACTACTATACACTACACTATACACTACTATACACTACACTATACACTACACTATACACTACACTACTATTCACTACACTACTCTCCACTACACTATACACTACACTATACACTACACTATACACTACACTATACACTACACTACTATACACTACACTATACACTACACTACTATACACTACACTATACACTACTATACACTACACTATACACTACACTATACACTACACTACTATATACTACACTATACACTACACTACTATACACTACACTATACACTACTATACACTACACTATACACTACACTATACACTACACTACTATATACTACACTATACACTACACTACTATATACTACACTACTATACACTACACTATACACTACACTATATACTACACTATACACTACTAAACACTACACAACTATACACTACACTATATACTACACTACTATACACTACACTATACACTACACTATACACAACACTATACACTACACTATACACTACTATACACTACACTATACACTACTATACACTACACTACTATACACTACACTATTATACACTAGACTATACACTACTATACACTACACTATACACTACACTATACACTACACTACTATATACTACACTATACACTACACTATACACTACACTATACACTACACTACTATACACTACACTATACACTACACTACTATACACTACACTATACACTACTATACACTACACTATACACTACACTATACACTACACTACTATATACTACACTATACACTACACTACTATACACTACACTACTATACACTACACTATACACTACACTATATACTACACTATACACTACTAAACACTACACAACTATACACTACACTATATACTACACTACTATACACTACACTATACACTACACTATACACAACACTATACACTACACTATACACTACTATACACTACACTATACACTACTATACACTACACTACTATACACTACACTATTATACACTACACTATACACTACTATACACTTCACTCTACACTACACTACTATACACTACACTATGCACTACACTATACACTTCACTATACACTACACTATACACAACACTATACACTACACTATACACTACACTACTATACACTACACTACTATACTCTACACTACTATACACTACACTATACACTACTATGCACTACACTATACACTTCACTATACACTACACTATACACAACACTATACACTACACTATACACTACACTACTATACACTACACTACTATACTCTACACTACTATACACTACACTACTATACACTTCACTATACACTACACTATACACAACACTACTATACACTACACTATACACTACACTATACACTACGAAACACTATACACTACACACTACTATACACTACACTACTATACACTACACTATACACTACTTTATATTACTATACACTACACTACTATACACTACACTATACACTACACTACTATACACTACACTACTATACACTACACTATACACTACACTACTATACACTACACTATACACTGCACTACTATACACTACACTATACACTACACTATACACTACTATTTACTACTATACACTACACTACTATACACTACACTACACACTACTATACACTACACTATACACTACACTATACACTACTATATATTACTATACACTACACTATACGCTACTATATACTACTATACACTACACTACTATACACTACACTATACACTACTATATATTACTATACACTACACTATACACTACTATATATTACTATACACTACACTATACACTACTATATACGACTATACACTACACTACTATACACTGCACACTGCTATACACTACACTATACACTACACTATACACTACTATATACTACTATACACTACACTACTATACACTACACTATACACTACACTATACACTGCACTACTATACACTACACTATACACTACACTATACTATACACTACTATACACCACACTATACACTACACTATACACTACACTATACACTACACTACTATACACTACACTACTATACACTACACTATACACTACTACACACTACACTATACACTACTATACACTACACTATACACAACACTATACACTACACTATACACAACACTATACACTACACTATACACTACACTACTATACACTACACACTACTATACACTACACTACACACTACTATACACTACTATACACTACACTATACACTACTATACACTACACTATACACTACACTACACACTGGGCCCTATGGAGGCCCGTCGTCTAGCGATTAGTCGTTCACAGGGGTGCTCGTGAAGAGAAGTTCCACTCCGCACCAACACTTGTCTTGCACGCACGTCAAACTCGCAGTAGTGACACGTGTCCCTCCGCACGAAGTACTCGAACACAAGCACCACACGTGTGCACGCATCCAGCAGATATGATCTCTCCTCCTCCTCCTCCTATCTATCTCTCTCGCGATCAATAAGATCAATAAGATCAGCCCGGGAGTATTTATTTTGACTTATCGGTGGACGCAAGGACACCCGACGAAGACGACGCTCTGCGTTAACGTACCGTGTACGCGTACTTTAACAACGTGTACTTTAACAATGCGTACTTTAAAAACACGTACTTTAACAACACGTACTTTAACAACGTGTACTTTAACAACGTGTACTTTAACAACACGTACTTTAACAACGTGTACTTTAACAACGCGTACTTTAACAGCGCGTACTTTAACAACACGTACTTTAACAACACGTACTTTAACAACGAGTACTTTAACAACACGTACTTTAACAACACTTACTTTAACAACACGTACTTTAACAACACGTACTTTAACAACACGTACTTTAACAACATGTACTTTAACAACGCGTACTTTAACAACACGTACTTTAACAACGCGTACTTTAACAAAGCGTACTTTAACAACGCGTACTTTAACAACGCGTACTTTAACAACGCGTACTTTAACAACGAGTACTTTAACAACGCGTACTTTAACAACACGTATTTTAACAACACGTACTTTAACAACACGTACTTTAACAACGCGTACTTTAACAACGCGTACTTTAACAACGTGTACTTTAACAACGTGTACTTTAACAACACGTACTTTAACAACACGTAATTTAAAAACGCGTACTTTAACAACACGTACTTTAACAACGTGTACTTTAACAACACGTACTTTAACAACGAGTACTTTAACAACGAGTACTTTAACAACACGTACTTTAACAACACGTACTTTAACAACGCGTACTTTAACAACGTGTACTTTAACAACGCGTACTTTAACAACACGTACTTTAACAACGTGTACTTTAACAATGCGTACTTTAACAACGAGTACTTTAACAACGCGTACTTTAACAACGCGTACTTTAGCGTGTACTTTAACAACGTGTACTTTAACAACACGTACTTTAGCAACGTGTACTTTAACAACACGTACTTTAACAACGTGTACTTTAACAACGCGTACTTTAACAACACGTACTTTAAAAACGCGTACTTTAACAACACGTACTTTAACAACGTGTACTTTAACAACACGTACTTTAACAACGAGTACTTTAACAACGTGTACTTTGACAACACGTACTTTAACAACGCGTACTTTAACAACGCGTACTTTAACAACGTGTACTTTAACAACATGTACTTTAACAACACGTACTTTAACAACACGTACTTTAACAACGAGTACTTTAACAACACGTACTTTAACAACACGTACTTTAACAACGCGTACTTTAACAACACGTACTTTAACAACGTGTACTTTAACAACACGTACTTTACCAACGCGTACTTTAACAACACGTACTTTAACAACACGTACTTTAACAATGCGTACTTTAACAACACGTACTTTAACAACGCGTACTTTAACAACGTGTACTTTAACAACGCGTACTTTAACAACACGTACTTTAACAACGTGTACTTTAACAATGCGTACTTTAACAACGAGTACTTTAACAACGCGTACTTTAACAACGCGTACTTTAGCGTGTACTTTAACAACGTGTACTTTAACAACACGTACTTTAGCAACGTGTACTTTAACAACACGTACTTTAACAACGTGTACTTTAACAACGCGTACTTTAACAACGTGTACTTTAACTATGCGTACTTTAACAACGTGTACTTTAACAACGCGTACTTTAACAACGCGTACTTTAACAACGCGTACTTTAACAACGTGTACTTTAACAACGCGTACTTTAACAACGCGTACTTTAACAACACGTACTTTGACAACACGTACTTTAACAACGCATACTTTAACATCACGTACTTTAACAACACGTACTTTAACAACACGTACTTTAACAACGTGTACTTTAACAACACGTACTTTAACAACGTCTACTTTAACAACACGTACTTTAACAATGTGTACTTTAACAACACGTACTTTAACAACACGTACTTTAACATCACGTACTTTAACAACACGTACTTTAACAACGTGTACTTTAACAACACGTACTTTAACAACGTGTACTTTAACAACATGTACTTTAACAACGCATACTTTAACAACGTGTACTTTAACAACACGTACTTTAACAACGTGTACTTTAACATCACGTACTTTAACAACACGTACTTTAACAACGTGTACTTTAACAACACGTACTTTAACAACGCGTACTTTAACAACGCGTACTTTAACAACGCGTACTTTAACAACGCGTACTTTAACAACGCGTACTTTAACAACGCGTACTTTAACAACACGTACTTTAACAACGTGTACTTTAACAACACGTACTTTAACAACGTGTACTTTAACAACGCGTACTTTAACGTGTACTTTAACAACGTGTACTTTAACAACACGTACTTTAACAACGCGTACTTTAACAACGCGTACTTTAACAACGCGTACTTTAACAACGCGTACTTTAACAACACGTACTTTAACAACGTGTACTTTAACAACACGTACTTTAACAACACGTACTTTAACAATGCTTACTTTAACAACGTGTACTTTAACAACACGTACTTTAACAACGCGTACTTTAACAACGCGTACTTTAACAACGCGTACTTTAACAACGCGTACTTTAACAACACGTACTTTAACAACGTGTACTTTAACAACACGTACTTTAACAACGTGTACTTTAACAACGCGTACTTTAACGTGTACTTTAACAACGTGTACTTTAACAACACGTACTTTAACAACGCGTACTTTAACAACGCGTACTTTAACAACGCGTACTTTAACAACGCGTACTTTAACAACACGTACTTTAACAACGTGTACTTTAACAACACGTACTTTAACAACACGTACTTTAACAATGCTTACTTTAACAACGTGTACTTTAACAACACGTACTTTAACAACGCGTACTTTAACAACACGTACTTTAACAACACGTACTTTAACAACACGTACTTTAACAATGCGTACTTTAACAACGCGTACTTTAACAACGCGTACTTTAACAACGTGTACTTTAACAACGCGTACTTTAACAACGTGTACTTTAACAACACATACTTTAACAACGTATACTTTAACAACGCGTACTTTAACAACGTGTACTTTAACAACACATACTTTAACAACGTGTACTTTAACAACGCGTACTTTAACAACGTGTACTTTAACAACACGTACTTTAACAACGTATACTTTAACAACGCGTACTTTAACAACACGTACTTTAACAACGTGTACTTTAACAACGCATACTTTAACAACACGTACTTTAACAACGCGTACTTTAACAACGTGTACTTTAACAACACGTACTTTAACAACGTGTACTTTAACAACGCGCACTTTAACAACACGTACTTTAACAACACGTACTTTAACAACACGTACTTTAACAACGTGTACTTTAACAACACGTACTTTAACAACACGTACTTTAACAACGCGTACTTTAACAACGCGCACTTTAACAACACGTACTTTAACAACGCGCACTTTAACAACGCGCACTTTAACAACGCGCACTTTAACAACGCGTACTTTAACAACGCGCACTTTAACAACACGTACTTTAACAACGTGTACTTTAACAACACGTACTTTAACAACACGTACTTTAACAATGCTTACTTTAACAACGTGTACTTTAACAACACGTACTTTAACAACGCGTACTTTAACAACACGTACTTTAACAACACGTACTTTAACAACACGTACTTTAACAATGCGTACTTTAACAACGCGTACTTTAACAACGCGTACTTTAACAACGTGTACTTTAACAACGCGTACTTTAACAACGTGTACTTTAACAACACATACTTTAACAACGTGTACTTTAACAACGTGTACTTTAACAACACATACTTTAACAACGTGTACTTTAACAACACATACTTTAACAACGCGTACTTTAACAACGTGTACTTTAACAACACATACTTTAACAACGTATACTTTAACAACGCGTACTTTAACAACGTGTACTTTAACAACACATACTTTAACAACGTGTACTTTAACAACGCGTACTTTAACAACGTGTACTTTAACAACACGTACTTTAACAACGTATACTTTAACAACGCGTACTTTTACAACACGTACTTTAACAACGTGTACTTTAACAACGCATACTTTAACAACACGTACTTTAACAACGCGTACTTTAACAACGTGTACTTTAACAACACGTACTTTAACAACGTGTACTTTAACAACGCGCACTTTAACAACACGTACTTTAACAACACGTACTTTAACAACACGTACTTTAACAACGTGTACTTTAACAACACGTACTTTAATAACACGTACTTTAACAACGCGTACTTTAACAACGCGTACTTTAACAACGCGCACTTTAACAACGCGCACTTTAACAACGCGCACTTTAACAACACGTACTTTAACAACACGTACTTTAGCAACGTGTACTTTAACAATGCATACTTTAACAACGCGCACTTTAACAACGCGCACTTTAACAACGCGTACTTTAACAACGCGCACTTTAACAACACGTACTTTAACAACGCGTACTTTAACAACGCGCACTTTAACAACGCGCACTTTAACAACGCGCACTTTAACAACGCGCACTTTAACAACACGTACTTTAACAACACGTACTTTAACAACGCGCACTTTAACAACGCGCACTTTAACAACGCGCACTTTAACAACACGTACTTTAACAACACGTACTTTAACAACGCGCACTTTAACAACGCGCACTTTAACAACGCGCACTTTAACAACGCGTACTTTAACAACGCGTACTTTAACAACGCGTACGTTAACAACGATTCGTATACACATATATAGGGTAAACACCACACAAAAATGTAGGGCACACCACACACATATATGTAGGGTACACACATTAATAGGATACACACAACACATATATAGGGTACGTATATACGGTACACACACATATAGGTACACATACATAATAATTACACCATATGTGTGTGTGGGATATTATCTTCATAGCCATTGGGTGACGTCGTTGTGATTTGAGTTGACGCACGGTGCTGTACGTAATGGGTCAATCGTCGCTTTCTGTGTTTTTTAACGCGAAGGCTGAAAGCTCGTCCCGTTGCAGTGTCAGACCCTGGTTCACGTGGCCCCCCATTTTACGTCGTTCCGCAACTACGTCGTCACTTCACGAACAATATCACAGCGTTCCGACCCGATATGCGTCGCCACAGCCACCCACAACCACATGGCGCTGGCAGCAGCATCGGTGTCTGTGCTGCCTCGTGCAACGTCGCATCTCCACTACACTCACCACTAGTACACTCACCACTAGTACACTCACTAGTACACTCACCACTAGTACACTCACCACTACACTCACCACTAGTACACTCACCACTAGTACACTCACCACTAGTACACTCACCACTACACTCACCACTAGTACACTCACCACTAGTACACTCACCACTAGTACACTCACTACTACACTCACCACTAGTACCATCACTAGTACACTCACCACTAGTACACTCACCACTACACTCACCACTAGTACACTCACTAGTACACTCACCACTAGTACACTCACTAGTACACTCACCACTACACTCACCACTACACTCACCACTAGTACACTCACCACTACACTCACCACTACACTCACCACTAGTACACTCACCACTAGTACACTCACCACTACACTCACCACGAGTACACTCACCACTAGTACACTCATCACTACACTCACCACGAGTACACTCACCACTACACTCACCACTAGTACACTCACCACTACACTCACCACTAGTACACTCACCACTAGTACACTCACCACTACACTCACCACGAGTACACTCACCACTAGTACACTTACCACTACACTCACCACTAGTACACTCACCACTAGTACACTCACCACTACACTCACCACTACACTCACTAGTACACTCACCACTACACTCACCACTACACTCACCACTAGTACACTCACCACTACACTCACCACTACACTCACCACTAGTACACTCACCACTAGTACACTCACCACTACACTCACCACTACACTCACCACTAGTAGACTCACCACTACACTCACCACTAGTACACTCACCACTAGTACACTAACCACTACACTCACCATTACACTCACCACCATTACACTCACCACTAGTACACTCACCACTAGTACACTCACCATTACACTCACCACTAGTACACTCACCACTACACTCACCACTACACTCACCACGAGTACACTCACCACTAGTACACTCACCACTACACTCACCACGAGTACACTCACCACTACACTCACCACTACACTCACCACTAGTACAAGAAGCGAGGTCCATTGCTCGAAACGTCACCCAAGTCCCTCCGAAGAGCGAGACACGCGCGGTTTTTCTTCACGTTCCATGCGTTATGAACAACGAAGAAGCTAGGTCCATTGCTCGAAACGTCGCCTATTTTTTATCGTGACGATATACGCGCAGCTAAAGTATTACCCCCACCTTTATTGAAGCGACGTTGGTGGGTGTTATAATTTTTTGACGAACTCGTTGAGTTCGTTTTTGATTTGTCCAGCCGTGAAACTTTGAAATCGTGACCACGCGATGGGTACGAATATATCTACACACGCACACGCGGGCGCGTGTGATCATGATGAGCTAAAGCAGGCATGTCCAAAGTCCGGCCCGCGGGTCAATCACGGCCCGCGGGCAGATTTCATACGGCCCGCAGCTTCGGTCTTATAATGTGTTAGTTGTGGCTCGCCAGCTCTGTCAGAATACATACATCATAAAACTCATGGAAATTTAAGGTGTCCTATACAGTTTGTTCAATGTTATCTGACTGAATGAAAGGCAGAATTCCGTTTTTTAGAGTTGTTCCCGTCTGCCTGAGTGGCTTATATTTGGCTACATTGTCATTTGAAAAATAAAGGTAATTGTGACAATGAAAATTGTTTTATAACAGTGTGTATTTCCACGTAACTTTTGTGGTTAAAACAATGTCAAAAGGAACTATTGGCCCCCGGGCATCCTCACTTCATCAAATGTAGCCCTCTTTGCAAAAAGTTTGGACACCCCTGAGCTAAAGCAACGCACGTCAGTTCATCATCAGTGGCCATGCTGTGTCTGTGTCTCTGTGTGTGCAGCCGCCACGTATCCACGCTGTGTCTGTGTCTCTGTGTGTGCAGCCGCCACGTATCCACGCTGTGTCTCTGTGTCGATGTCTCTGTGTGTGCAGCCGCCACGTATCCACGCTGTGTGTCTGTGTCTCTGTGTGTGCATCCACCACGTATCCACGCTGTGTGTCTGTGTCGATGTCTCTGTGTGTGCATCCACCACGTATCCACGCTGTGTGTCTGTGTCGATGTCTCTGTGTGTGTATCCACCACGTGTCCACGCTGTGTGTCTGTGTCTCTGTGTGTGCATCCACCACGTGTCCACGCTGTGTGTCTATGTCTGTGTCTCTGTGTGTGTATCCACCACGTATCCACGCTGTGTGTCTGTGTCGATGTCTCTGTGTGTGCATCCACCACGTATTCACGCTGTGTGTCTGTGTCGATGTCTCTGTGTGTGCAGCCGCCACGTATCCACGCTGTATGTCTGTGTCTCTGTGTGTGCAGCCGCCACGTATTCACGCTGTGTGTCTGTGTCGATGTCTCTGTGTGTGCATCCACCGCGTATCCACGCTGTGTGTCTGTGTCGATGTCTCTGCGTGTGTATCCACCACGTATCCACGCTGTGTGTTTGTGTCTGTGTCTCTGTGTGTGTATCCACCACGTATCCACGCTGTGTCTTTGTCGATGTCTCTGTGTGTGCATCCACCACGTATCCACGCTGTGTGTTTGTGTCTGTGTCTCTGTGTGTGCATCCACCACGTATTCACGCTGTGTGTTTGTGTCTGTGTCTCTGCGTGTGTATCCACCACGTGTCCACGCTGTGTGTCTGTGTCTGTGTCTCTGTGTGTGTATCCACCACGTATTCACGCTGTGTGTCTGTGTCTGTGTGTGTGCATCCACCACGTATTCACGCTGTGTGTCTGTGTCGATGTCTCTGTGCGTGTATCCACCACGTATCCACGCTGTGTCTGTGTCTCTGTGTGTGTATCTACCACGTATCCACGCTGTGTGTCTGTGTCTTTGTGTGTGCATCCACCACGTATTCACGCTGTGTGTTTGTGTCTGTGTCTCTGCGTGTGTATCCACCACGTGTCCACGCTGTGTGTCTGTGTCTGTGTCTCTGTGTGTGTATCCACCACGTGTCCACGCTGTGTGTCTGTGTCGATGTCTCTGTGTGTGCATCCACCACGTATTCACGCTGTGTGTCTGTGTCTCTGTGTGTGCATCCACCACGTGTCCACGCTGTGTGTCTGTGTCGATGTCTCTGTGCGTGTATCCACCACGTATCCACGCTGTGTCTGTGTCTCTGTGTGTGTATCTACCACGTATCCACGCTGTGTGTCTGTGTCTTTGTGTGTGCATCCACCACGTGTCCACGCTGTGTGTCTGTGTCGATGTCTCTGTGCGTGTATCTACCACGTATTCACGCTGTGTGTCTGTGTCGATGTCTCTGTGCGTGTCTTTTGTCTCACGCAGCTGGTGGGCCTGGATACAGACTTTGAACTGCAGAGATTTTCGGACGAGGTGGATTTATACGGCAGCGGTAGGATTATCATCAACACCACCACCAGCACCATCACCACCATCAACACCATCATCAACACCATCATCAACACCACCACCACCACCAGCACCATCATCAACACCATCATCAACACCACCACCACCACCAGCACCATTAGCACCACCATCATCATCATCAACACCATCATAAACACCATCATCAGCACCATCACCACCATCAACACCATCATCAACACCACCACCACCAGCACCATCAGCACCATCATCAACACCACCACCACCACCAGCACCATCAACACCATCATCAGCACCATCACCACCATCAACACCATCATCAACACCACCACCACCAGCACCATCATCAACACCATCATCAACACCATCATCAGCACCATCACCGTCATCAGCACCACCATCAGCACCACCATCATCAGCACCACCATCATCATCAGCACCACCATCATCATCAACACCATCATCAGCACCATCATCAGCAGCACCACCACCATCATCAGCACCACCACCATCATCATCAACACCATCATCAGCACCATCATCAGCAGCACCACCACCATCATCAGCACCACCACCATCATCATCAGCACCACCACCATCATCATCAACACCATTATCAGCACCAGTAGCACCACCATCATCATCATCAACACCATCATCAACACCATCATCAGCACCAGTAGCACCACCATCACCATCATCAACACCATCATCAACACCATCATCAGCACCATCACCGTCATCAGCACCACCACCATCACCATCAGCACCACCACCACCATCATCATCAACAACACCACCATCAATATCAACACCAGCACCATCAGCACCATCATCATCAACACCACCACCATCAACACCACCATCATCAGCACCAGCAGCAGCACCACCATCATCATCAATACCACCATCATCAGCACCACCACCAGCACTATCAGCACCATCATGATCAGCACCACCACCATCATCAGGACCACCACCATCATGACCACCACTACGACCACCGTCATCATCTCAACACCACCGTGCCTGTCACGTGCCTGTCACGTGCTCACACCGCAGCTGCGATCCCGTCGCACGTGGCTCGCCCTTGGAGTGTCAGGGTGGCTAGGAGATGTTGACTACCTCGCCTGGTATGCAGGAGGTCGTGGGTTCGATCCCGAGTCTGACGCCTGCTGCTGTATATGGAGTTTGCGTGTCTCTCATCATCATCACGGTGGCTAGGAGATGTTAACTACATCGCCTGGTGTACAAGAGGTCGTGGGTTCGATCCCGAGTCTGACGCCTGCTGCTGTATATGGAGTTTGCGTGTCTCTCATCATCATCACGGTGGCTAGGAGATGTTAACTACCTCGCCTGGTGTACAAGAGGTCGTGGGTTCGATCCCGACCCTGACGCCTGCTACCGTATATTTGGAGTTTGCGTGTCTCTCATCATCATCACCATCACGGTGGCTAGGAGATGTTAACTACCTCGCCTGGTGTACAGGAGGTCGTGGGTTCGATTCCGACCCTGACGCCTGCTGCTGTATATTTTGAGTTTACGTCTCTCTCATCATCATCACGGTGGCTAGGAGATGTTGACTACCTCGCCTGGTATGCAGGAGGCCGTGGGTTCGATCCCGACCCTGACGCCTGCTGCCGTATATTTGTAGTTTGCGTCTCTCTCATCATCATCATCACGGTGGCTAGGATATGTTAACTACCTCGCCTGGTGTACAGGAGGTCGTGGGTTCGATTCCGACCTTGACGCCTGCTGCTGTATATTTGGAGTTTGCGTGTCTCTCTCTCCGCCCGTGATCGCGTGGAGTTGTCTCCGGGTCCTCTGGTTTTCCCTTCCACATTTAGAATCAACATCACGCGTTTAGAGCATTTGGCTGTTGTAAATGGTCCACGTGACAGGAAGTCACTTCGTTGAGCCATCGTCCGTGGCCAGGTCGCTTCTGAAAACGAGCTACAAATCTCAGTGGGGCTTTGCCTGGCTCGTGAAGGACGCTGCTGGGCAGTTGGAGGCAGTCGCCCTCCAACAACAACGGAAGGGCGAGGAGCGACGCTCACAACAACGAGCGGAGCGCCGGGTGTCTAAAGCACAGCAAGTTGGCAAAGTAGGGGGCACAGGTGGTGCATCAGCCAGTCATCTCGGTCGTCTCAGTCAGTCGACCCGTGGCACCTGCTGGGTCTGCCCCGTGACCTCCTGCCAGCGGGCGTTCGACACTTCACGTGGCCTCAAGGTGCACATGGCCTGGCACAAGCGGGAGTGAAGGGGGGGGGGAGTGAAGGGGGGGGGGGTGAAGGGGGGGAGTGAAGGGGGGGGGTGAAGGGGGGGTGAAGGGGGGGGGCAAGAGGGAGGGCTTTGGGGCAGCCATCTGCGGATAATAATCTCGCCCGCGTTATTTTGCAATTGCGTCAAATGTCCCCAGGCCTTGTATAACATCGACGCCTCTGTGTGTGTGTGAGACACACACAGAGAGAGAAAACACATAACGGACATCCGGATTCGCGATTTGAGTTTCCCCAAAATGTCTCAACAGGAGAGGGGCGGGGTGGATGGGTGTGGGTGGTCTGAAGCTTCCTTCCCGTCCGATATGAATCTTACATTTGACTGATATCGGATTCCCCACGTGGCGATAAGCCACCGCGTTGAGTCGTCACCAACGCGCGTGGCCAGCCAGGGTCGCTTCTGAGAAGAGAGACAGACAGAGAGAGAGAGACCCAGAGACAGACGGAGACTTTTGACTTTTAAAACAACTTTTATTGCCGCCAGCAGCAACAGCACTGGAGGCGATTCCGATACGAAAAACACAAAGTCACCAGCAACACAAACAAATAAACTAACGCTGTAAATTCTAGATTTGAAGCTTTCGTGACTGCAAGGATTCATATACTCCTAGGTTTTTTCGGTAAATTCACGTAGGTAAAAATAAAGAATAATAGAAATAAGAATGGAAATAAAATAATATATAAATAAAATAGTATATTATTTTATTTATATTATTTTTATTTATTTCTTTTGACTTTTACCGAAAAAACCTAAGAGTATAAACGCCGTAAAACCACGCGCTGCGGTGGCGCTAAATGCGCCGCGCACAACACGAAAGAAAAGCCACGTGGTGGTGGTGGTGGTCATCGCGCACGCCACGGCGACGAGCGAGCGCTTCAGAAGGTGAACACCACGAGGGTGCCGTCCACGCTGCTACAGAGAGGGGCTTGTCCGGCTCCCCAGCGTTCGAAGAAGACGCGCACATCACCGACATGTGTGTGGTACATGGCGTGCTCCAGCCAGAGCCGCGTCTTGAGCAGATTGGTTGCCGCCGATCGAGTGACCGGCCTCCCCGTGCCAACAGCGTTCTCTCTGTGGGACACGGCCAGTGGCTGGCTCCCCACCACCTGGAGTTACCCCACACACACTCCCCCCCCCCCCCCCACGTACACCACGGCTCGCGCTAACAATTAGACGTGTGAATGTGCACGCGTCCCTCCCCACCTCCCGTTGGGTCGGCTTTCATCCGCTGCGCACGCGGCAACGGGCACGACGGACGGGTTGACGATCATATTCGCGCGTTCCATCGCTGAGTGCTATCGTACGCTACGTGAAGACACCGCGTGCGAACGGGTCTTCTTAACTCGCCCTATTACTCGCGCGGCGCCGCTGTGCAGACGCGGTGGTCGTTCATGAGTTGCCTCTCGCGTGCCTCCCACACACCCGCTCGAATTACGCGTTCGTGTCGGGGGGGGTGGCGAGGGGATAGTGGTGCTGGCAGAGCTGATCCGTTGATGTGGTACCACACAGGCCCCCTGGACACCGGAGGCACAGAGGCAGCCGTCAGTGTTATCCTTCCAGCATCTTTTTCCTCGTTCTGTACGCAGCCATCTTCGCCTGAGCACAGGCGAAGATGGCGAGAGAGAGACACACAGAGAGGCAGAGACACACACAGAGAGACAGAGAGACACAGAGAGAGACAGAGAGAAACACACAGAGAGACAGAGAGACACAGAGACACACACACAGAGAGACAGAGACACACACAGAGAGACAGAGAGAGACACACAGAGACACACCGAGAGACACAGAGACACACACACAGAGAGACAGAGAGACACACACAGAGAGACAGAGAGAGACACACAGAGACACACCGAGAGACACAGAGAGAGACCACCGCACGCGGCTTGGCTACGCACGATGCGACATGGGTTGAGTGTGTGCGTGCAAGAGTGTGACCCGCTCGTGCTGATAGCAAGTGGGTACAGCAATCGTGCTGTGACGGTTCCACCTGAAGACGGAAGCTTGTGTTGCCTCCGAAACGTCGTGATTTTTATTTCATTTTTATTTTACTTTTATTAATTTTAATGTTTTACCTACGTGACTTTACCGAAAAAAACTAAGAATACGGGTACGGACAGTTACCGGTACAGGAGCGGCGCGATTGTGACGTGCACGGCCCCTTCTCGCGTCGTGTCGCGACTGCGTCGTCACCGCACTTGCGTCGCCTCGACCCCGCGTCACTCACGCCGCTCGCAGCTTCATCGCCACCCCCCCACCCACCTCTCTCTCTCTCGTAGCCCATCGCCTCTCAGCCTTCGCCTCCACCACCCACTACCACGTGATAATGATCGTCGTTTCGATGATATTTGATTAACGTCGTTTCGATGATATTTGATTAATGTCATCTCGATGATATTGGATTAACGTCGTTTCGATGATATTTGATTAACGTCGCTTCGATGATATTTGATTAACATCGTTTCGATGATATTTGATTAATGTCATCTCGATGATATTGGATTAACGTCGTTTCGATGATATTGATTAATGTCATCTCGATGATATTGGATTAACGTCGTTTCGATGATATTGATTAATGTCATATCGATGATATTTGATTAACGTTGTTTCGATTATATTTGATTAATGTCATCTCGATGATATTTGATTAACATCGTTTCGATGATATTTGATTAATGTCATCTCGATGATATTGGATTAACGTCGTTTCGATGATATTGATTAATGTCATCTCGATGATATTGGATTAACGTCGTTTCGATGATATTGATTAATGTCATATCGATGATATTTGATTAACGTTGTTTCGATTATATTTGATTAATGTCATCTCGATGATATTTGATTAACATCGTTTCGATAATACTTGATTAATGTCATCTCGGTGATATTTGATCAACGTCGTTTCGATGATATTTGATTAATGTCATATCGATGATATTTGATTAACGTCGTTTTTCCATATTTGATCGACGTCGTTTCGATATCCGTCGTTGCACCTTCCAGGAACGCATCCCACCCTCCCGCGACGTAGAATCAGGATCACAATCTTGACTGGCAACCATCCGAGTTGTGTTTGGTTGCAAAGTGACAGCGACGGTGCTCACGGTCCGGTCAAGCCGTGCGCCTGACTGGGCTGGTGCTGGGCACGGTGACATTTTAATCATCAGTGTCAGAGTCAGAATGATTATTTTGACGACTGAAGGAGTAATCCGATGAACTATAAAGCTCTTTGATTCACGGGTTGTCCAGTATGGGGCACGGGGGTCAACAATTTCCAACAACAAAACAATACAAACTAAACTGATAGTACAGGCACTCCTCTACTTACGAATGAGTTGGGTTCCAGAGGTCTGTTCGTAAGTCGATTTGTTCGTCCAACTTTACTCCTGCCTATTCCAAACATGTTGTACGGCGTGTACACTAAACACGGGGAATGGCTTTACAAGTTGTATAATCTCCTGTGGATGTAGATGCCACTGGTTCTTCACGTTCTGCAGATGTAGACGCCACTGGTTCTTCGCATTCTGCAGATGTAGATGCCACTGGTTCTTCGCATTCTACAGATGTAGATGCCACTGGTTCTTCGCATTCTACAGATGTAGATGCCACTGGTTCTTCGCATTCTGCAGATGTAGATGCCACTGGTTCTTCGCATTCTACAGATGTAGATGCCACTGGTTCTTCGCATTCTACAGATGTAGATGCCACTGGTTCTTCGCATTCTACAGATGTAGATGCCACTGGTTCTTCGCGTTCTACAGATGTAGATGCCACTGGTTCTTCGCGTTCTACAGATGTAGATGCCACTGGTTCTTCGCATTCTACAGATGTAGATGCCACTGGTTCTTCGCATTCTGCAGATGTAGATGCCACTGGTTCTTCATGTTTTGCAGATGTAGATGCCACTGGTTCTTTGCGTTCTGCAGATGTAGATGCCAATGAGTTTTCATGTTCTGCAGATGTAGATGACACTGGTTCTTCGCGTTCTGCATATGTAGATGCCACTGGTTCTTCGAGTTCTGCAGATGCAGATGCCAATGGTTCTTCATGTTCTGCAGATGTAGATGCCACTGGTTCTTCAGGTTCTGCAGATGTAGATACCAATGGTTCTTCATGTTCTGCAGATGTAGATGCCACTGGTTCTTCACGTTCTGCAGATGTAGATGCCATTGATTTTTTGCGTTCTGCAGATATAGATGCCACTGGTTCTTCGCGTTCTGCAGATGTAGACGCCACTGGTTTTTCGCGTTCTGCAGGTGTAGATGCCACTGGTTCTTCACGTTCTGCATATATAGACGCCACTGGTTCTTCGCGTTCTGCAGATGTAGATGCCACTGGTTCTTCATATTCTGCAGATGTAAAAAAAAGTCTATTTAATTAAGTAGAACGTGTTGTCTATATTTATTTAAAGTTGCGCATTTTGATGTGACGTCACATTTCTCAAACCTCCCCCCCTCCTCGTCACACATCGTCACAAATGTCAGAGACAACACGTTCCGCTTAACTAAATAGACTTTTTAATAAATGTTTTCTCCGACAACATCAGAGTGCAGCGCCACATTAAACGCGCACTACAATGACAATAGTTTAAAGCGACTTGAAGAATGTTTTTTTTTTAGGGGGGGGATGGGGCAGAGTTTTGTGACGTCATATTTGAGGCGGGGGGGGGGGTCTGACTTTTTGTGACGCCGTGTGACGAAGGGGGGGGGGGGGTCAAAAATCTACAAAATCGCGTGACGTCATTTATGGACGGCCCCTTGCTTGCTGGAGGGGGTTTGCCCCCTCCCCCCCCTACCTGAAAACCCTGGCTCCGCCATTGCTCGGTGGTGCCACGTGGTCGTGTGGGTGACCTCCTCCCCCTCTGCCCCTCCCCTCTCACCAGTGAGCGACACCCCCGTGACGTCACTGTCGGGGGTGGGGGGTGGAGGGTCCACTGTACCCGGGGGTCTCGGCCTTCCTGGGGGAGCCCGCCTGGGGCCTGGCCCCCCACCCCCACTCCTCCTCCTACAGCTGCGGCAGTGGCGCCCCCTCGTGGACGGCGCTCGCCAGCCCACACCCACTCACGCAGCTGCATGGAGCGCTGCAGGTACGGGGGGTGGGGGGTGGGGGGGTTAGATGCGGTGGGGGTAAGGTGAGGGGGGGTCGGGGGTGGGGGGGTTAGGGGTGGGGGGTGAGGGGGTGGGGGTAGGGTGGGGGGGAGGGTGGGGGGTTAGGGGTGGTGTGGGGGGTTAGGGGGGGTGGGGGTGGGTGGGGGTAGGGTGGGGGGTTAGGGGTAGTGGGTGGGGCGGTTAGGTATGGTGGTGGGGGGTAGGGTGGGGGGGGGTTAGGGGTGGTGGGGGGTAGGGTGGGGGGGTTAGGGGTGGTAGGGGGGAGGGGTTAAGGGTGATGGGGGGTAGGGTGGGGGGGGTGATGGGGGGCAGCGTGGGTGGGGGGTGGTAGGGTGGGGGGTGGTTGGGGGTTGTGGTGGGGGGAGGGGTGAGAGGAAGTGGGCAGCAGACTGCAGGAGCTGACGGCAGCGTGAGTGCAATCCGGGCCACCCTCCCCACAGCCGCCCCGTGGTCTCACGCCGCCTGCGACGAGAAGCCGTCGCCTTGAGATCCCCCTTCCCCTGTGTGTCCAGTGTTGGTGTTGTTGTTGGTGTCGTCGTCCTTCCCCCGCGCCTCCGACTAGCACGGTTTGGCTGCTACGTACGGTGCGAAAGAGGTTCAACGTACTTACCGACACAGGGACGTGCTCACCCAGAAGCCACGGGGATCCCTCTCCGTCTCACAAAGCCCAAGCGACTGAAGCCTAAACCCATAGCCCCCCGCCGCCCCTATACAGTTAACCCCAATCTCTGCATCTTTAGGGGATTGCCCGATGCACCGAGTTCTGCGGTCCATGGCAGTGAATGTCAACGGGCTCCAACGATCCATCACCACTACCACCATCATCACTACCACCACCACTACTACCATCATCACTATCACTACCACCATCATCACTATCACTACCACCACCACTACCACCATCATCACTACCACCACCACTACCACCATCATCACTACCACCACCACTACCACCATCATCACTACCACCACCACTACCACCATCATCACTACCACCACCACTACCACCATCATCACTACCACCATCATCACTACCACCATCACTACCACCACCACTACCACTACCACCATCATCACTACCACCATCATCACTACCACCACCATCACCACTACCAACACCACGACCACCGCTACCACCACCACTACCACCATCATCACTACCACCACCACTACTACCATCATCGCTATCACTACCACTACCACCATCATCACTACCACTACCACCACCACTACCACCATCATCACTACCACCACCACTACCACCATCATCACTACCACCACCACTACCACCATCATCATTACCACCACCACTACCACCATCACTACCACCACTACCACCACCACTACCACCATCATCACTACCACCATCATCACTACCACTACCACCACCATCACTACCAACACCACGACCACCGCTACCACCACCACTACCACCATCATCACTACCACCACCACTACCACCATCATCACTACCACCACCACTACCACCATCATCACTACCACCACCACTACCACCATCATCACTACCCACCACCACTACCACCATCATCACTACCACCATGAGATTATGTGAGGCAATGACACAAATTCGCCCGTTTTCTCATTGAAAATAGGGACGTTTAAAAATGTCACTCTCCTGGTCACAAAAGCAAAGTTTGTGGGGAATAGTAGCAATTTTCTGTACCTTATGAGGCATAAGCAATTAGGGAAATAACACTTACTACCCAGGAACAAAAAATAAAAACATTTTGTTACACAGTGTGAAAATCGAGGCGTGTTTGTCAATGTGTTAGATGGCGTAAACGTGTCGTGAAAAGCCGCCACCACCAGACCACGCAGCCAATTAGTGACGGTTTGCCACGTGACCCAACACGTGGCAAATTCTAGATTTGAAGCTTTCGTGACTGCAAGGATTCATATGCTTGGGCTTTTTTCGGTAAAGTCACGCAGGTAAAAAATTTAAATTAATAAAAGTAAAAAAATAATACACGCACCTTTAAATCATCCGCACCTAGTTTACACAACAAAGGCTCATTCCTAACAGCATGCTTCGGCCGCACCGAACCTCACAAAAAAAATAATATTCAGGGCCTACCTTGGCTCCTCCCACCCTCAACCAATATATATACAAATACTGTGTTCTTGGAATTTCTCTCACTTGATACAGCTATCGTGCTGTGACGGTTTCCACCTGAAGACGGAGGCTTGTGTTGCCTCCGAAACGTCGTGATTTTTATTTTATTTTTATTTTTACTTTCATTAATTTTAATTGTTTACCTGCGTGACTTTACCGAAAAAACCTAAGAATACGTGGCAAATTGTTACGAGTTTGGAGAGTCAAACCCACCACGACGTTTACAACTCGTAGCTTCGTGACGTTTCGCCAGTAATTACAACAAACAGCATCATGGGGCGGACAGCCGGGAGCCGTGGAGAAATCTCTGGTCGTGTCGGGTGGTGGCGGGTTTAACGACACATTTATATTTTTCGATTGAAAGCTTTCGTGACTGCAGGGATTCATCTTCTTGGTTCTTTCGGTAAAGTCACGTAGAAGGGAAATAATAAAAAATATATATTTATAATAATAATACAAATATTTATAATACTTTTGTTATTATTTTATAATAATATTTTTTTTTTATTTTATAATTATTTTTTTTTATTTCCCTTCTAAGCTAATTTGTTAAAGATTAATTATATTCTTGGTTATTTCGGTAAAGTCACATAGAAGGGAAATAATAGCATTTTAATTATTTTTATTATTTTATTTTATAATACATTTTTTTATTAATTTATAATATTTTTATTTTATAATAACATTTTATTATTTTACAATATTTTCATTATTATTTTATAATACAAAAATTGTATTATTTCCCTTCTACGTGACTTTACCGAAAGAACCAAGAATATTAAATTTCGATTTAAAGCTTTCGTGACTGCAGGGATTCATCTTCTTGGTTCTTTCGGTAAAGTCATGTAGAAGGGAAATAATAAAATAATAAAAATAAAAAATAATAAAATAATTCTCACGACGTTTCGGCCACAACGCAAGCAGCCGTCCT
>NC_136133.1:6120081-6285003 GCF_965212315.1 Lampetra planeri | reverse complement strand
CCACCACCACCACTCACCACCACTCACCACTCACCACCACACTCACCACCACTCACCACTCACCACTCACCACCACCTCACCACCACTCACCACCACTCACCACTCACCACCACCACTCACCACTCACCACCACTCACCACTCACCACTCACCACCACCTCACCACCACTCACCACCACTCACCACCACTCACCACCACCACTCACCACCACCACTCACCACCACTCACCACCACCACTCACCACCACCACTCACCACCACTCACCACTCACCACCACCACTCACCACCACTCACCACTCACCACTCACCACCACCACTCACCACCACTCACCACCACCACTCACCACCACTCACCACCACCACTCACCACACTCACCACCACCACTCACCACCACCACTCACCACACTCACCACCACTCACCACCACCACTCACCACCACTCACCACCACTCACCACCACTCACCACCACCACTCACCACCACTCACCACCACCACTCCACCACTCACCACCACCACTCACCACCACTCACCACCACCACTCACCACTCCACCACTCACCACCACCACTCACCACTCACCACCACCACTCACCACCACTCACCACCACCACTCACCACCACCACCACCACCACTCACCACTCACTCACCACCACTCACCACCACCACTCACCACCACCACTCACCACTCACCACCACCTCTCACCACCACCACCACTCACCTCACCACCACCACTCACCACCACTCACCACCTCACCACCACCACCACTCCACCACCACTCACCACTCACCACCACCACCACCACCACCACACCACTCACCACCACCACTCACCACTCACCACCACCACTCACTCACCACCACCACTCACCACCACCACCACTCACTCCACCACCACCACTCACCACCACTCACCACTCCACCACCACTCACACCACCACCACTCACCACCTCACCACTCACCACCACCACTCACCACCACCACCACCACTCCACCACCACTCACCACCACTCACCACACCACTCACCACCACCACTCACTCACCACCACTCACCACCACTCACCACCACCACCACCACTCACCACCACCACTCACCACCACTCACCACCACCACTCACCACTCACCACCACCACTCACCACCACCACTCACCACTCACCACCACCACTCACCACCACTCACCACCACTCACCACCACCACTCACCACCACACCACTCACCACTCACCTCACCACCACCACTCAGCACCACTCACCACCACCACCACTCACCACCACTCACCACCACTCACCGCCACTCACCACCACTCACCACCACCACCACTCACCACCACTCACCACTCACCACACCACTCACCACCACCACTCACCACCACTCACTCACCACTCACCACCACCACCACCACCACCACCTCACCACCACCACTCACCACTCACTCACCACCACTCACCACCACACCACTCACCACCACCACTCACCACCACTCTCACCACTCACCACCACCACTCACCACCACCACTCACCACCACTCTCACCACCACCACCACTCACCACCTCACCACTCACCACCACCACTCACCACCACCACCACCACTCACCACCACCGCTCACCACCACCACACTCACCGCCACTCACCACCACTCACCACACTGCTCACCACCACCACCATCACCACCACTCACCACTCACCACCACTCACCACCACCACTCACCACTCACCACCACCGCTCACCTCCACCACCACTCACCACCACCACCACCACTCACACCACCGCCACCACCACCACCACTCACCACCACCACTCACCACCACCACTCACCACTCACCACCACTCACCACACCCACTCACCACACTCACACCACTCACCACCACTCACCACTCACCACCACCACTCACCACCACCACTCACCACCACCACCACTCACCACCACCACTCCACCACCACCACTCACCACCACCACTCACCACCACCACCACTCACCACACCACTCACCACCACCACCACTCACCACCACCACTCACCACCACCACCACTCACCACTCACCACTCACCACCACCACTCACCACTCACCACTCACCACCACCGCTCCACCACCACTCACCACCACTCACCTCACTCACCACTCACCACCACCACTCACCACCACCACTCACCGCCACTCACCACCACTCACCACCACCACTCACCACCTCACCACCACTCACCACCACCACTCACCACTCACCACCACCACTCACCACTCACCACCACCACTCACCCACCACCACCACTCACCACCACCGCACCACCACCACCACCACTCACCACTCACCGCACTCACCACCACTCACCACCACCACTCACCACCACTCACCACTCCACCACCACCACCACCACCACTCACCACCACTCACCACCACTCACCACCACCACTCACCACCACTCACCACCACCACCCACTCACCACCACCACTCACCACCTCACCACCACTCACCACTCACCACCACCACTCACCACCACCGCACCACCACCACCCACCACTCACCACTCACACCACCACCCTCACTCACCACCACTCCACCACCACTCACCACTCACCACTCACGCACCACCACTCACCACTCACCACCACTCACCACACACCACTCACCACCACACACCACCACCGCTCACCACCACTAACCACCACCACCACTCACCACCACTCACCACCACCACTCACCACTCACCACTACTCACCATCACCACTCACCACCACCACTCACCCAGCACTCACCACCACTCACCCAGCACCTTTCACCACTCAACACCACCGCTACCACTCACCATCACCACCACTCACCACCACCGTCACCACTCACCACCGCTCACTACCAACACTCACCACCACCACTCACCACCACTCACCACCACCACTCACCACTCACCACTCACCGCCACCACCACTCACCACCACTCACCACTTACCACCACTCACCCAGCACCTCTCACCACTCACCACCACCACTCACCACCACCACTCACCACCACTCACCACCACCACTCACCACTCACCACCACCACTCACCACTACCACTCACCACCACCACTCACCACCACTCACCACCACCACTCACCCAGCACCTCTCACCACCACCACTCACCACCACTCACCACTCACCACCACCACTCACCACTCACCACCACCACCACTCACCACTCACCACCACCGCTACCACTCACCACTCACCACCACTACCACTCACCACCACCACTCACCACCACCACTCACCACCACCACTCACCACCACTCACCACCACCACTCACCACCGCTATCACTCACCACCACTATTCAACCAGCACCTCTTACCACTCACCACCACTACTCACCTGTCACAACATTACCACTCACCAACTCACGCGCGCCGCGATCACCGCTCACCATCAACCTCTCTCTCTCTCACCTTCCTCACCACCCCCCCTCACCCCCACCAGGTGAGCATTCACGAGGGAGTGTTCGCCTTCTCGTCGCGGCACAAGGAGGAGCTGGCGCAGGCGTGGGGGCAGCGCAAGGGCAACCGCAAGGCGATGACCTACCAGAAGATGGCACGCGCCCTGCGCAACTACAGCAAGACGGGGCGCGTGCGGAAGGTCAAGCGGAAGCTCACCTACCAGTTCGGGCCCGAGGCGCTCTGCTAAAGTTGGGGGGGGCAGCGCTGCCCCCCACCCCCAACAACTGGAAAGGAGGGGGGGCGGGCGGGTAAGTGGTTTTTGTGGTAGGAAGGGCAGTGGTGGGTTTGGTGAGCGGGCAGGAGGGCGAGGTGCTGCGATGGGGTTTTGGTGGAGAGGGCCGTAATGGGTGGGGGGGAAGGGCAGCGTGGTGGTGGGGGGGCAGCGTGGTGGGGAGGGGTGCAGAGTGGTGGGGGGGGCAGCGTGGTGGGGAGGGGGGCAGCGTGGTGGGGGGTTGGCAGCATTGTTGGTGGAGAGGGGCAGCATGGTGGGGTGGTGGGCAGCATGGTGGTGGGGGGGGGGGGGCAGCATGGTGGTGGGGGGGAGGCAGGTGGGGAGGGGCAGGTGGGGGGGAGGCATGTGGGGGGGCGGGGGGTTCTCTCTCCTGTTCATCGGACTCGAGGGTGCCGTTCGACGTGGCGGTGCCGCGGTGGGGAGCGAGTCTGCGGGACGTGGCCTTCCCAGCAACGCTCCGTCGGATGGCTGCCTCTTGTTTCGCTGTTGGTTCTCGCCCTGTGTGTGTGTGTGTGTTGAACGTCTTTCGCACCGTACGTCGCAGACCGTGCTAATCGGAGGTGCTGGGCGCGGGGTGGGAGGGGCGAAGAACAGCAAACTAAACGCAAACATCAGTTCTGAAGACGCGAGTTTTTCACTGTCTATGATTGCAAAGCGCGTAGGTCCCAGCGGCTTCTAGAATATCGGAAGGGAAGAGCGTTCCAGACGGCCGCTGAAGCGCATCGGAAAGCGCCGCGTGACGATGGCGACGATGATGACGATCATGATGATGACGATGTTGACGATGGCGACGATGGCGATGATGATGACGATGTTGACGATGGCGATGATGATGACGATCACGATGATGACAATGGCGACGATGGCGACGATGACGACGATGATGACGATGGCGACGATGATGACGATCACGATGATGACGATGTCGACGATGACGATGATGATGACGATGGCGACGATGACGACGATGATGACGATGATAACAACGATGACGACGATGACGACAATGACGACGATGTCGACGATGAGAGACCACCACCGTCTTAGTTCGGTGGCTAAGCCAGAAGCAGCGCCCTCCACCACCGCCGCTGCTGCTGCTGCAAGGACAATGGGTGGGGGGGGGGCGATGTAGTGGATGGAACCACGTGTCTGGGGCCGGCTTTCTCTCAGCTGTGGTTTGCTTGGAGCAGGCGCAGTTTGCGTCTCTGGCCTTAGCAAGGTCAGCTTCTTGGTCGCAACGCAGCCCCTTCCCTCAACCCCCCCCTCTACCCACCCAGACCCCCGACCCCCCCCCGCCCCCTGCTCTATTCGCCAATATATATTCAGAGCTAAGTTATCGACCCTCCTTTAAGTTATAATTCACTCTGTAACAAAAAAAATGTTTTAATCCTGTGTAGTAAGTGCTATTTTCTAAATTGCTTCTGCCTCAAAAGTACAGAACATGGCTATTATTCCCCACAAATTTTGCTTTCGTGACCAGGACAGTGAAATTTACCTATTTTCAATGAGAAAACGTGGTGTGCATCCGTGTCATTCCTTCACGTAAAGTCCTAGCGACGAAAACAAAGTTTGTGGGGAACAATAGCCGTTTTTTTTCCTTCTTGGTTCTTTCGGTAAAGTCACGTAGAATGGAAATAATAAAGAGACAGACCTGTTCTCCACCTGAGGACGGCTGCTTGCGTTGTGGCCGAAACGTCGTGAGAATTATTTTATCATGTTTTATTTGTATTATTTTATTATTTCCGTTCTACGTGACTTTACCGAAAGAACCAAGGAGATGAATCCCTGCAGTCACGAAAGCTTTAAATCGAAATTTAATATTCTTGGTTCTTTCGGTAAAGTCACGTAGAAGGGAAATAATACAATTTTGTATTATAAAATAATAATGAAAATATAATAAAATAATAAAATGTTATTATAAAAGAAAAATATTATAAATAAATAAAAAATATTTTATGAAATATAATAATAATAAAATAATAAAATGCTATTATTTCCCTTCTACGTGACTTCACCGAAAGAACCAATAATGCAATTAATCTTGAACAAATTAGCGTAGAAGAGAAATAATAAAAAAGAATTATAAAATAATTATTTTTTTATTATTATAAAATAATAACAAAAGTATTATAAATATTTGTTTGAGGCATAATCGATTAGAAAATAACTACTTTACTAGCCAGGGACAAAAAAAATCGTGTCACATGGCGCGTGCAGTGTCGGCGTTCGAGAGCCGACCGCCAGGGAGAACTCTCCTCCTCTCTCGGCGTTCGCGGCGTTTCTTTGTGTCGTGGTTTCGCGTGGCCTCTCCGGGGTCAGAGGTCGCAAATATTTGAGCTCTCCGAAGTAACCTTTTTCAGAGTTGATTTTTTTTTTTTTAAAAAAATTTGTTGTTGTTTGTAAGGAAATAAAAAATGGGTTTTTTTTTTTTTTTAAAGTTGTCCCGAAGCGCATTCGGTGTTTGAATGTTGTACATTGTATTAAAGGGTGGAAAACAATAAAATAGCCGCAATTTATGTGAATGCCGTTCCGTTTGGAGTCTAGAGCAGATTAAGAATGTGCTCGATTAAAATACGATACATACGGCTCGCAGCTGTGCCCGCCTTTTATCAGCGTTATGGTCACACTCCGCTAAGTAGCGACGAAGTCGGCACCGCGCCTGTGCCAGGCTGGGTGCACTTTGAGTGCCACGTGAAGTGTCGACGGCTCGGTGCACTTTGAGAACAACGTGAGGACCCACGCGAAAAGACAAAGATCCCCCCCGGTGTAGCCTCAACAGACTGTTGGGGCAAGTGCTGTTAGCGAGTAGCACCTATGAAGGCCGGCACGGCACACGAGGGGGTGGTGTGGCCAGCACCACGCCCGGCCGCCTTTGTCTCCCCAGTGGCGATGTTTACTACACATAGCACCAGCTACTCATTTGAGGCTGAGTCGACCCAGGGGAGGCCCAGGACCGGTTCAAATAATCGTCACTGGTGTTGGTAGCCGTGAGCGGGAATCGAACTCGGGCCGCCGGGTTCGATAGCGCAAAGCGCTGACCGCTACACTACCGACACAGAACAAAGACAAAGATCCCCCGTGTAACCTTAACAGACCGTTGGGGCAAGTGCTGTTAACGAAGTGGCGCCTATAACTGCACACGAGGGGGTGGCACACAACAACCGCCATTCGCCACTAAGTGGCGGTGACGTCACCACGACGGTTGTGCCAGGCCATGTGCACCTTTGCCCAGATCTTTCAAGGATTTTGGAGCTCCTCACACAATCCAGCCTGGTTAAGCCCAGGATGGATCGTAGGCAGGCCAGCCTAAATGTTTCTAACCGGCGAAGATGCTCCATTAGGGGGGGTCGACGTTTCGCAAGCGTAGAGAAGGGAGGGAATGACCGTGGCCGAGAAGACCTGAATCTTCGTGCGGAGCGACAAACCAGGTATAGCTTCCACACAGCGTTATGCAACCGATGAAAAGATATTGCCGCTCGACTGATTCGGAGTGAGACCTCTCTGCTGTTAAACTGGAGCCGCACACACAGACACACCAACGGGCACACACAATGGACGCACAACATTTGATATAAAAAAAATAACCCGTGAAAACAAAGTTTTTCACTATAAATCCTTTATATGCGTGGCGGCTAGAGTCCTCTCGTCCTCTGGTTTGAGATGGCTGCCACCTATGGGTCAGATGATTGCCTGCCACCATTAAGCAATTGGTAATTAAATACAATTTATTTTTTCCTAAAAAGTGTAAAATTTTGGGGAAAAAATTTCACGAAAATAAATTGTCACGCGCAACGAGTCTGTGTGCAAAAATGTCAGCTCGATTGGATCACGGGAAGTGGGTTAAAAAACGACCGAAAGATTTGCACGGTCGTAAGCGCGCGAGCAAGCAAGCGAGTTAACTTAATATAAATGATTTAAAATTCAGGGGGGGGGGGCGGGTGATAGGTGCGTCTTGTGCTCCAGATACCGCGAGTAGTATTACCAAGTGATGATGTTATCATCGTTGCTGTAGTAACCAGGTTTCTATCGTGCCACCAGGTACCTGTGGAAAATGTTAAATGTGCTTCCCAGTGGGTTTTACCTGTAGCCAGAATAGAACCGTGACTTAAAGCTTTGGGGCCGTCCATAAATGACGTCACGCACCTGGGGGGGGAGGTGTCAGACATTTGTGACGATGTGTGACGAGGGAGGGGGGGGTTTGAGAAATGTGACGTCACATCAAAATGCGCAACTTTAAATAAATATGGACAACACGTTCTACTTAATTAAATAGACTTTTAAATAAATGTTTTCTCCTACAACATAAGAGTGTAGCGCCACATTAAATACGCACTACAATGACAATAGTTTAAAGCGATTTGAAGCATGTTTTTTTTTGGGGGGGGGCAGAGCTTTGTGACGTCATATTTGAGGAGGGGTCGGACTTTTTGTGACGTCGTGTGACGAAGGGGGGGGGGGGGTCAAAAATCGTCCAAAATCGCGTGACGTCATTTATGGACGGCCCCTTTCGTGGCTGCAGGAATTAATATTATTGGGTCTTTCGGTAAAGTCACGTAGATAGGTTAAAGAAAATAACAAAAAAATAACAAAAAAAACTACGACGTTTCGATCGCAACACAAGCAATCGTCATCAGGAGAAAAAATAGTCGTAGTTTTTTTTAAATGTTTTGTCATTTTCGTTGAACCTATCTCCGTGACTTTACCGAAAGACCCATGAATAGGAGCACGCCGTATTATGAATCGGGCCACATGAACAAGTCAGTTTTAATTACTCGGGGATTCCCAGGTGTTAGAGTAGGGGGCATGAGGAGCCCTACGAAACAAAGCCGTGTGTTCACAATACAGGGGGGGGGGAGAGATCGCGTAAATATATAAATGTGTCGTTAAACCCGCCACCACCCGACACAGCCAATTAGTGAGGTGTAGTGTCACGTCAACGGAACTTGCCAATCGGTTACCAGTGTAATGGGTTCGATTGAGGCGCACACTCAACTATTCATTATCGATCTTGATTTGAAGCTTTCGTCACTGCAGGAAT
This sequence comes from Lampetra planeri, assembly GCF_965212315.1. Classification (NCBI taxonomy): domain Eukaryota; kingdom Metazoa; phylum Chordata; class Hyperoartia; order Petromyzontiformes; family Petromyzontidae; genus Lampetra; species Lampetra planeri. Next base: position 6,276,255 of record NC_136133.1, on the reverse strand, counting down.
CCATACTCTTTGGTTCTTTCGGTAAAGTCACGTGGGTAGAAAATAAAATAGATCACGACGTTTCGGGCGCAACACAAGCGTCCATAATCAGGTGGACGCTTGTGTTTTATTTTATACCTACGTGACTTTACCTAAAGAACCAAAGAGTATTCAACACATTCCTGCGGAGGGAGCTGGTAGGAACGTTGGGTTGCTCGGTCACTGGCCTGCAGGGTCAACGGCGGCGTGGTGTATTCCGCAAATATGCCCGACTGTGAGGGCGGGCACAAGCCGGCGTGAGTAGGTTAAACGTTGAGTTTTCTAAGGGCACCACGGGGTGACCAGCCCCTCCCCACCCAGCCCCACCCCTCCCACCCCCCACCCAGCCCCACCCTCCCCACCCAGCCCCTCCCCACCCTCCCCACCCAGCCCCTCCCCACCCAGCCACTCCCCACCCTCCCCTCTCCACCCAGCCCCTCCCCACCCTCCCCTCTCCACCCAGCCCCACCCCTCCCATATGATGGGGGGGGTGCATTTGCTTATCTATTGCATAACTTTTACTCTCCACAGAGAAATTAATCTTTTTGTGTGTTCTGTATTGTATAATGTTGGGACGAGCTAGGACCCATATCTGAAAGAGAGGTTGCTTCTGTATGACATCTGGCAGTTCACCAGCATTGATTCAAGCAAGTCTGACTTCTGCCGATCACACACCGTAATTCGGTAATGGTCCAGAGTTTGCCTGTACTGAATGAGTACTGCTGAAACTAAACTAAACTACGTTTTTATTTTACAACAAAAAGCCCACTGCGCTATAAAGTACTTTTTCAGAAACGACCTGGCCACAAATGATAGCTCAGCAAAGTGGCTTATCACGTGGAAATATGTAGCAGCCAAATACTCTGGACGTGCGATGTTGATTCTACATGTGAAGGAGGAAAAGCCGGAGGATCCAGAGAAAAATCCACGCGACCACGTGGGAGAGAGACACCGCAAACTTCAAATACACAGCAGGCTTCAGGGTCGGGATCGAACCCACGACCTCCTGTGTACCAGGCGAGGTCATTAACATCTCATAGCCACCGTGATGATGATGATAGAGAGAGACACGCAAACTCCAAATATACAGCAGCAGGCGTCAGGGTCGGGATCGAACCCACGACCTCCTGTGTACCAGGCGAGGTCATTGACATCTCCTAGCCACCGCGGAGCCCATTATTGAGACAGCTTTATGAAGAAGGCGGTTAAGTATTTGCGCATCTATTTTATGAGTTATTTTCTCCACAATTACTATGATTTTGTGTTATCGCCTTTCCCCACCAACCCCGACCGAGACACCCCCCCCCCCCTCGTGGAATCCAAGGGGTGTCCACAATGGAGGAAAGGCGGGGGGGGGGTTGGATGGAGAGTAGGGTGGTGGTGGTGGCGGTGATGGGGTTGGTGGTTAGTGGAGGCGGGCAGTGGGGGTGGTGGTGGTGGGGGTGGTTGTGGTGCAGGGGTTGGGGTTAGTGGTGGTGGTGGAGGGGTTGGTGTTAGTGGTGGTGGTGGAGGGGTTGGTGTTAGTGGAGATGGGCAGTGGGGGTGGTGGTAGTGGTGGAGGGGTTGGTGTTAGTGGAGGCGGGCAGTGGAGGGGGGGTGACAGAAAGAACCCAAAACAAACACCCAGTGAATTCCTCACAGGGACAGAGGGGGCGGGGGTGATGATGGGTGGTTGTGTGTGGGGGGGGTAAGGAGGGATGGAGGGGCATAGGTAGTTCCGCCCACATTCCACACCCCCCCCTTCTCCAATTCAATTTCCCCTGCCCCCCACCACGTCCCCACGGCAGCCCCAAGACCATTGTGGTGGTGTTCTATGTAAAGCCATATACAGTAATGTTGTGGACCCAAGCGAGAAGACGGGTGTCAAGTAGCGTTACGAGCCACTGTGGTGAGCACAGGATGCGTCGCGCCGGATCAGAAGTCACTCACGTGCTCCTGTTGGGTCATTGGTCGGGACTCGAACTGGCTGGAGTCGCCGGCTTCAAAGCGCAATGCCATAATAACCACGGTGCCCTCATTGTTGCATTGAGCATTGATTGGATTCAACTTATTGGTTCTTTCGGTAAAGTCACGTAGAAGGGAAGTAATACAATAATAAAAATAAAACATAATAAAATAATTCTCACGACGTTTCGGCCACAACGCAGCGGTTCAGACGCTGTCTCCCCGACAGACCTGGTTTTCACCTGAGGACGGCTGCTTGCGTTGTGGCCGAAACGTCGTGAGAATTATTTTATTATGTTTTATTTTTATTATTTTATTACTTCCCTTCTACGTGACTTTACCGAAAGAACCAAGAAGAGGAATTCCTGCAGTCACGAAAGCTTTAAATCGAAATTTACATTGATTGGATTGTTGTCCGTTCATATTCTTAGGTTTTTTCGGTAAAGTCACGTAGGTAAAAAATAAAAATTCATAAAAGTAAAATAAAAAATGAAAAAAATCATAATAAGTGAAAATAACTAATTTTCGATTTAAAGCTTTCGTGAATGCAGGGATTCATCTTCTTGGTTCTTTCGGTAAAGTCACGTAGAATGGAAATGATAAAATAAAATAAAAACATACTAATAACATCATAAAATAATTAATTTATCATGCTTTATTTCTATTATTTTATTACTTCCATTCTACGTGACTTTACCGAAAGAACCAAGAAGAAAATAACTAAATTAAATCACGACGTTTCGGAGGCAACACAAGCTTCCGTCTTCAGGTGGAACCGTCGCTATGGTGGGATCTTTGAATTGCACGGTGAAGCAGACCGAGAGTGCAGTAGTTTGTGGTTTATAAACGTGAATGATTAATCAGGGCGGTCTGCCGGATTCGAACCACGAGCCTGTGTCAAGCGGCGGACTCGCTGGGCCAGGTCACCCGCCGTCCCGTTCATCTGGACTCTTGAATAATTATTGGTCTGAATTCACTCTGGGTAATAGGAATTAGTCCGTTTTGATCGTAATAATATCCCAATTACCATCATTCATTGGTCTGAATCCTTTTTAACGATGATCTAAACGTTTCGCTGTCAATTTGCAGCCGACATCCTTCAAATATATCTGCCTTTCCACATTTGAAGCTTTCGTGACTGCAAGGATTCATACTCTTAGTTATTTTGGGACATTTTGTCTACAGGAAAGCCACCCACACAGATTCCTACTTGAAACCGGATTCTCACCACCACCCATCTCAAAAGAATTCTCTCATCAAAACGCTATACCACAGAGCTCATGGCATTTCTGACCAACACCACCTGGCCAGTGAATTAAGACACATACATCGGGCCCTCAGGATGAACGGATACTCTGAACGCACCATCCGCCAAGCTGTGTCTCCCACCATACAGAAACAGCCACTTGAAATTCCGATCAAAACTGTCACGTTACCATACATAGCAGACGTGACCAAAAAGATCTCCAAAATTCTAAATAAACATAAGATCCAAGTCCGATTCAGTACAGTACATAAAATCCGTGATCTAATTCCATCTGTGAATGATGTCATCCCTGACTTGCAATACCCTGGAGTCTGTAAACTGAGTTGCAGCTGTGGTGACTGTTACATTGGGGAAACGAAACGTCATGTCTCTGATCGTGTCCGCGAGCACAAGTCAGATTTGAAACACGGCAAAATTGAGTCTTCCGCCGTTGCCGATCATTGCTACAACGCGGTGGGCTCTCATGATATTGTTTTCTCCGAGACTAAGGTGCTCTGCAAACCCTCTGGCTACCATCAAAGGTTTGTACACGACGCCATTCAGATGTACAAACACAGACATAATTTCAACCGTGAATATGGGTACAAACATAGTAATCATTGGAAAGATGTTATCAACCATGCTAAAAAGATTTAACTATACATTTTTGGACCATCTTATCTGACAGGCACTATTTTACTCTACCGAGTGTTAACATCCCCAGCGTTTAACAGTACTCTGTTTTGTCGTATTTAATTAATTTACCCACCCAGCAGCATAACAAAAGGCGGCTTGAATCGTATTTAATTAATTTATCCACCCAGCAGCGTAACAAAAGGCGGCTTAATCCTAGCTGGCTTATCTACATATGCCATCTACATTACAAAGGCTCAGTTCCAGCAGCAGTACTGACCATTTCACAACTCCTCCTCTCCCGCGGCCCTTCCTGGCTCCTCCCCCCTTAACCAGTATATAAGGGACTTCTCTTCACTTGATACAGATATTTTGCTGTGACAGTTTCACCTGAAGACGGAAGCTTGTGTTGCCTCCGAAACGTCGTGATTTTATTGTTTTTATTTTTTTTTATTAATTTTAATTTCATTTTTTACCTACGTGGCTTTACCGAAAGAACTAAGAGTATGCCTTTCCACATTATATAACATCAACATTTTTTACACTTCCCGTCAACCACGAGGCCTTCTGGGAGTGCATAATCCACAACGGCACCAATGATTATTCTTATTTAGTGGTTCAACTTTTTCACCGATTACTCTGATTTCCCCCCCCCCTTCCCTCCAATTATTGGTCGTATTATTTAGTTTCTTGAACTTGGAAAGTTTGAGTCTCAAGAGAAGGGAGGTCCCTGCCATGTTTTCGCAGTAGGGGACGTTGAGTGATGTTTGCAGCAAAATTTTGTACGGGGTATTTCTAAGCTGATAATTGTTTTTTTACCCTTCTCTCTGGCAACAAAACTGACACCTTTTTACAAGGAGTCATGTTTGCATATACCGCAATACCTGCAGTCATAATACAAACAAAAGACATAACTCTGATAATGTGCACTGTCCTTGAAGTTGATTGGTCCACACCCGAGACAGCTTTCCTTAGAGCCTAGTCTCACATCTGTTGGCTGTCGGAGGAAACACCGAAAATTCAGTGGAAACTCACTCGGGACAGGGGAAGGTCACACAAACTCCACGCGGAAAGGCGAACCGATGTCAGGAATCAAACCCAGGCCAGAGTCATAATACAGTAGAACCTCGGAGATCGAACGCACCAGAACTCGAACAAATCGGTGTTTGAACGATATTTCCGAAAAAAAATTGCCCCGGAAATTGAACGAAATTCGGAGGTCGAACGGGGCAATCGCGACTTGAAAGAACCTGTACAGCAGGGACGCGTATGGGCAGCGTGCGTGACGCTTGCTCAGACAACGGTTTTACCACCTCCTCCTCACCACCTTCCACTCAAGCCATCAACTCTCCTTACTACATGTAAAGTGAAGTTCAATGTTCATTTATTTCATTTATTCCATAAATTCATTCATTTATTCAATTTATTTATTGTGTGTCTTGTTTTTTTCTATGATTTTATGCATGTAATTTCTGTAAACTTCGTATAAAAATGTTTTATAATGAGAGATTTCTTGTGTCTGGAACCAATTAATGTCATTTACGTGAATTCTTACGGGGAAAATGAATTCGGTGTTCGAACAAATCGGTGTTCGAATGGCCTTCTGGAACGAATTAAGTTCGATCTCCGGGGTACCCACTGTATTCATTAACACGTGAGAAATCCGATGAGCTATGAAGCTCTTTTGCCCACAGATGTCCCTTCTTGCCAAACTTCCATAACACAGTTTTTTTTGGGTTAGATCGCTTAAATATGTGTCGTTAAAACGGTCACCACCCGACGCAGCCAATTAGTAAGGTTTGTCACGTAAACAGAAGATGCCAAACTTGTTTTGACTGATCGGCTATAGCCATCACCATCGATAGATAAAACACATTCGTTCGGAGGGAGCTGGTAGGAACGTTGGGTTGCTCGGTCAATGGCCAGGGTCAACGGCCGCGTGGTGTATTCCGCAAATATGCCCGACTGTGAGGGCGGGCACAAGCCGGCGTGAGTAGGTTAAACGTTGAGTTTTATAAGGACACCACGGGGTGACCAGCCCCTCCCCACCCAGCCCCACCCTCCCGACCCAGCCCCTCCCCACCCTCGCCTCCCCACCCAGCCCCCCCCACCCTCCCCTCTCCACCCAGCCCGACGGCCGGACACAATAATCCCCTGTGGGCTGGTGTAACCAGGAGGTTCCTACCAGTATTATTTCTCTGCTCTGTTCTCTGTCCTCGATTATCCCGAGATCCTTGGGAGTGAGTGACATCTTATTGTAGTGATGCCGACATTGACTCAGAACAGGGGAAAAATCATACAACCTCCACACGGAAAAGGCGTGCCGATGCCAGGAATCAACCCCAGGTCAGAATATTAACTAACCCTGGAGAAATCCGATGAGTTATGAAGCAATTTTTTTCCCACAGATGTCCCTTCTTGCCATGAGCCACAAGTGTTCACCGCTGCGCCACCATAAAACAAGCCAAACTTTGATTTGACCCTAGATTTGAAGCTTTCGTGACTGCAAGGATTCATACTCTTTGGTTTTTTCGGTAAAGTTACGTAGGTAAAAAATAAAATAAACGAAAAATAAATTAAATCACGACGCTTCGGGCGCAACACAAGCATCCGTCATCAGATGGGAAGGCATGGCCTACTGCTGATGCAGACTGCATCAGCAGATGGCGGGCGCTTGTGTTGCGCCCGAAACGTCGTGATTTAATTTAGTTGTTTTTATTTATTTTATTTTTTACCAACGTGACTTTACCGAAAAAACCAAAGAGTTTGTTTTGACCGATCGGCTATTTAGCCATTCACCATCGACGGGTCAAATTCCTTCTCTGCTCTGGGAATTTCGAATGCCATTAGGTTTTTTCGGTAAAGTAACGTAAGAAAAAAATAAATAATAATAATAAAATATTAAAATAATAGAAATAATAATAGAAATAAAATAATAAATATAGTAAATTCAGCTGTGACGGTCCCACCTGATGACGGAGACTTGTGTTGCCTCCGAAACGTCGTGATTTATTATTTTATTTCTATTATTATTTTTATTATTTATTTTTATTATTTATTTTTACCTACGTGACTTTACCGAAAAAACGTATGAATCCTTGCAGTCACGAAATCTTCAAATCTAGAATTTCGAATGCCCTCGATTTTTCCGATATTTTTGGGAATTAGTTGACTGACGAGTGACGTCAGACGATGGAGAGACTCCGCCCCCCCCCCCGTCGATTATAATTATTCATCGAATCGCCCCCCCCCCCTCTCCTCGCCGCCGCTGATTGGTTGCGCCCCATTGACCAATTGGGTGCACCCAAAACAAACGCGGCGCGCGCGCGCGGTCTACGGGCAATCGAGCGCCACGCAGAAAATAATCCCATCCCCACCTCCTCCTCGCCTAATAAAGCACACCCTTTTCGCTTTTCGCTCGCAACGTATTTTAATAAAATACTTGCAAGTTAAACCACACGCGATTTTTTTTTAGACGGAACTCATTTTTCAGTGCGACCAAAAAAACTAACAAATACTGTAACGTTGCGCGCGCCGCTTTTCTCCCCTCCCCCCGCCCCACCCCACCCGTGTGATATCCCTCCGCGGGGTGGGAGGGCTTGCAGACTTGTTAATATGGGTGGTGGTGGGGTGGGGGGTGATGTGGGGGGGTGATGTGGGGGGGATTGGTGGTGGTGTGTGGTGGGGTGGTGGTGTGGGGGGTGGAGTGGTGGTGTGGGGGGGATTGGTGGTGATGTGGGGTGGTGGTATGGTGGTGGGGGGGTGGTGGTGTGGTGGTGTGGGGGTGGTGGTGTGGTGGTGTGGGGGTGGTGGTGTGGGGGTGGTGGGGGGGTGGTGGTGGGGGGGTGGTGGGGGGGTGGTGGTGTGGGGGTGGTGGTGGTGTGGTGGTGGGGGTGTGGTGGTGTGGGGGTGGTGGGGGGGGTGGTGGTGGGGGGGTGGTGGTGGGGGGGGTGGGGGGGGGTGGTGGTGGGGGGGGGGTGGTGGGGGGGGGGGGTGGGGGGCATTAATGGTAGTGTGGGGGGCATGGTGGGGGGTGGGATTGGTGGTGATGTGGTGTGGTGGGGGGGTGGTGTGGGGGGGGGGTGTTGGTGGTGATGTGGTGGGGGGAGTTGTGGTGGTGTGGGGGGAGTTGGTGGTGGGAGGGGGAGTGGTGTGGGGGGGGGGGGAGTTGGTGGTGTGGGGGAGTTTGTGGTGGGTGGGTGGTGGATGGTGGTGGGGTGGTGTCGGGAGTTTGTGGTTGTTGGTGTGTGGGTGGAGTTTGTGGTGGGTGGAGTTTGTGGTGGGTGGGTGGTGGTGGTGTGGGGGTGGTTAGGGGTGGTGTAGGAGGAGTTGGTGGTGTGGGGGGGCGGTGTGGGGGTGGTTGGGGGTGGTGTAGCAGGAGTTGGTGGTGTGGGGGGGGTGGTGTGTGGGTGGGGGCGGTGTAGGGGTGGGTGGGGGCGGTGTAGGGGGGTAGGGGTAGGTGGGGGGGGTGTAGGGGTGGGGGCGGTGTAGGGGTGGGGGGGTAGGGGTGGGTGGGGGCGGTGTAGGGATGGGGGGGGGGGTGTAGGAGGGGTGGGGGCAGGACGACGTTGTGGGGGGTGCCAATCGAACGAGCGGAGCAAGCTACTCACAAACTTTTTCCTCCTCAAAAACCCCCCCCAGTTCAATATAAATTGCGAAGCAACAGCCGTGGGCCTCTGCGTTTGGTTCCACCGTGACAATGGTGGTCTCGCGAACGCGCGAGCGGTGAGGGAGCCGACGCTGAGGCAATGAGTGCGGTGGGCGAACCGTGGCCGAGGCTGACGCCGAGGAGGCTGCCGTTCGCGGTGTGCTGCTGGGCCGGCCTCCTGTCGCTCTCGGCCGGTAAGAGGCGCTAGGCAAGAGCGGGGGGCTCGCGCCCGTGTTTTGGTAGGCCCGTGCTTGCTTAATGCAATAAAAATAATGAATAAATAAATCTCTGCTTAATGCAGTGAAGATGATGATTGTGATTCACGAATGTCAGGTTGTTATAATGTAATATAATAATGGTTCATATTCTTGGTTCTTTCGGTAAAGTCACGTAGAAGGGAAACAATAAAATAAGAAAAATATAAAACAAAAAAATTAGTGATAATTTTTATTGTTTAATATTTTTTTAATTTTATTATTTCCCTTCTACGTGACTTTACCGAAAGAACCAAGAATATGAATCCCTGCAGTCACGAAAGCTTTAAATCAGAAAATAATAATGGTTATTAGAAGGTATTTGCTGTATAAATATGGGTGGATATTATTGACTGGACAGTTACATTGGTATTTTTTTTATGCAATAGAATGTAATGATTTTAATACTGTATTGCAATTACAATGCGAATGATAGTAGTTAGTACTATGCTATTGCCTCTATTAATATTATAGTTACATAATAATATAGTTTGTAATACAGTGATATAACGATTATTAGTGAGTTGTATCGACTATGTAAAAATGATCATATATGATCAATATATTATACCATCCTATAATTGCAAGTGCACTTCTAGGGATAATGGTAATTACGTAATACTTGCATGTAATGTTTATGCTTTTGTCCTTTCGCATTAATGACGCACAATCGTGTTACTTTAACGGTTGTGACAATTGCGAGGCATTTATCGATCAGGGTTAAGATTAACGACACATTCCTTATTGACTGATATTTTAAGTATCTCGGTGTGAATATTGGCTCTGGTGGTAACAGCCACGGGGCTTGCTGGGTGATGGTAACGTGGCTTCAAAACTTCAATCAAATCGCAGATTGTTCGCGGTTGTTCACGGAACAAAAGTGTGTTGTTTGTGTCGGGGATCTTTAACACGTAACGAGGACGGCTGTGTTTTGCAAGTTGAAGGATTTCAATTTGTTTAAAAGGAAAAAGACGAGTGATTGCGTTCAGCTTACAGCAGCAGCAGCAGCAATAATAAACGAGATAATAAGAATAGTTAGAGAGATCCATAGTACATTTGTTTTTGGGTTTAGATCGTGTAAAAATATAAATGTGTCGTTAAACCCACCACCACCCGACACAGCCAATTAGTGAGGATTGTCACGTAAACAGAACGTAGCCAATTAGTTACTAGTACAGCACTAGTGTATAGTGTAGTGTATAGTGTAGTATACTAGTACAGCACACCGGTGTGTTTGAGAGCAAATCCCACGACATTCACAATCGGAGTACGACGTTTCGCCTGTAATTACAACGAGCATCATCAGGTTGTCGCCTTACTTATTGGCTGTATTGGGTGGTGGCGGGTTTAACGACACATTTATATTTACACGATCTAACTCCAAAAAAACCTATTATAGATGATATTGGTCGCGAAAGTCTACTGCGTGTTGTTAAACCGTTAGAGAGATGTTTAAAGTCCTGTCGTGAAGATCTGACACCGTTAAATTCGCCTAATTTTTGACCTGTGCAAGTTTCTGTGGTTTATTTTCGAATTTCCCATACACGGCGGTCGCGAATTGGCATCTGCGGATGAAATGCGCTTTTGCAAAATGTCAATTATCATGACGACTATAAACCATCGTCGGCTGCTTTACAAAACTTCTGCATGGGTTATAAGTATAACCCGTAAAAACAGTTTTTCACTATAAATTCTTTATATGTGTGGCGGCTAGAGTCCTCTCGTCCTCTGGCTTGAGATGGCTGCCACCTATGGGTCAGATAATTGCATTGCACCATTAAGCAATTGGTAATTAAATATAATATTTTTGTCCTAAAAAGTGTAAAATTTTGGGAAAATTTTTTCACGAACATTAATTGTCACGCACAACGAGTCTGTGTGCAAAATGTCAGCTCGATTAGATCACGGGAAGTGGGTTAAAAAACGACCGAAAGATTTGCACGGTCCTAAGCAAGCAAGCGAACTTAATATAAAGGATTTAAAAATATATCGATGTTTGTGATGGGGTTAAATTGTCCCCCACACTCGCATCAGGATGTTTTTGGTCGGTTAATTTTATTTTCTAAAGTAATTCGGCTATTATGCACTTTGTAACGGGCACAGCGCGCGTGATAATGATATTATTTTGCTCACGCGATGTCCAATGATGTCCTTCCACTTGAGTGTGTTTCTCCGTCTTGAACCGCAGTTTAATTTAGGCACCACACAAATCCCAGTTGTGTTCGTGCCTGATGGTAAGGAGGCAGCCCCACGAATGGTACCAGACTAACCATGCAGGTGGGCTCTGGAAACCCAACGTGTATACACCCGGCATTGTTTGACAGTGGCTTGTAACAAAATATTATAGACCGCAGTGTCAGCCCTTAGGCTGATGATCATTATTCGGAGCAGGTAAGAGAGTTTGGATCTGTGTTTGTGCGCAACTGCAAGTGCGGTTCCTTTTAAATGTTGTATTTGAGAAGCGATGTTACCATATTTTCACACTTCTCTCAAACACAGAAGCACTGTTTTTTTTTTAGCTTAGTGCCGTACGTGCAGACACGAACAAAGAAATGAATGCGAGTGTGACCCTTTTGTTAGCTCATCGAGTACTTTTGAACGGATAGAGAGAGGGGTTTGTGCCGCAATAAACGTTGCAGTTATATCACGGCCGGTGAACAAAAAAACTCGTTATCCAGGCAACAGTCGCTTCATTGTGTTAATGTCACGAGTGGTAAGTGTAATATTATTTTTTTAACATTCCTTTTCACAACTGCAAGTGCGTTTGTCATAGCGCAGTGCATAGACTTGGGGGGCGGGTGAGTATAAGGGAGGGAAGAAAGCATCATTGCCCAGTACGCCTGAATCTCTCTTATCGTTCCATCGCCCTGCTAAATGGAGCACACGTAGGATATGTCGCCTCTCCTGACACTCATTCTGCCATAACGCTGCCGCTGCCCCCAAAAGTCTTGTCAGTTGCACTCATTTGTTTTATTTTACCAGGTAAGGCCCCGCTGAGCTCTCAAACTCCTTTTTTTTTCCAGAAACAACATGGCCATCGCGACTGATGGCTCAACGAAGTGGCTTATGCAGAAATGTATAGCAGCCAAATGCTCGAAATGCGTGATGCCGTTTGTACATGTGGAGGGAAAAACTGGCCACGGGGATACAAACTGCAAATATACAGCAGCAGGCGTCAGGGTTGGGATCAAACCCACGACCGCCTGTATACCGGGCGAGGTAGTTAACATCTCCTAGCCACTGTGATGATGATGAGAGAGATGCAAACTCAAAATATACAGCAGGCGTCGGGGTCTGGATCAAACCCACGACCTCCTGTATGCCGGCTGAGGTAGTTAACATCTCCTAGCCACCGTGATGATGATGAGAGAGAGATGAAAACTCCAAATATACAGCAGGCGTCAGGGTCGGGATCTAACCCGTGACCTCTTGCATACCAGGCGAGGTAGTTAACATCTTGCCACTATGCCGCCTCATAGCGCATATGTACCAGTGTTGGACGGGGTGTTCGTATCATCATCATCACAACCATTCATGTCACAACCAGTTGTGTTGTTGTAATCACTGGCTGATAGTGAAAACAAAACAGCTGACATTTTGAACTGGTTATTCACCGTAAATATGTGAACAAATATGTGAACAAATGCACTATTTGATTCATTGCAAGCGTTTGTGAAGAAAACGGCATTTGTTAAATACAACAATCCTGCTTTTGTCATCCATAATAGAGGTTTTATTGGGTTAGATCGCGTAAATATATAAATGTGTCGTTAAAACCCGCCACCACCCGACACAACCAACTAGTCAGGGCTGTGACGTAAACAGAACGTGGCCAATTAGTTACTACTTCAGCCCACCGGTGTGTTGGAGAGTAAATCCACAATATTTATAATTTGAGTAGTGCGACTTTTTGCTGGCAATTACATGCAGCATCAGCGGGTGATTTTGCCAGAATTCTGGCATGGGTTAACGGCACCTTTATACTTACGCGATCTGACCCAAAAACCTTTATCATGAATAATATTGGTCGTGAAAGCCTTCGTGTCAAATTTCTGTACTTGTTACCGCGTTCATTTGTGAGTGAACCAAAGTTAACTTTTATAACAGACGGACCATCTTAGACGTATCCCTTAATCATCATCATGAACAAACACCGTCAAATCTCTAAGCTGCATGGAAAGTTTACGGGTAGACTAATATTCCGCACTGAAGATGGACTGACCCACCATTCGTTCTGTCGCGAAGCTCTCGTGTATGCTTTTGTAGCACTTTCCCCTCGCTTGTGTGGAAGTGTTAATGACGACAGCAGTCAAAGGTATTTGGAGCTTACACGTTTACACCAGTTCTCGCACAGTCCCTCGAAGTTTAATCGGCGCCTATTTCCATCGCATTCCGATTGGGCCCCCTCTTTTTTGTGTGCCAGCTGTGTATTTTTTAAACTGAAAACCCACCCACCCCCCACCTCTATATCCGTTTTGGGTCAGTGCTTGTGTTCAGCATTTTGCAAACGCACGCACCCCCACCCCCAAAATTGACATTGCAACGTGCGTTAAGTTGAAGTGAAGGCGTAATGTTTTTACTCCGTTAAATAATTGCATCCACGTTCGCGAACGAGAGGTTTCGCGGTGCTCAGCTCCCTCGGTGGTCCAAAACCCAGTGGTGGATTCGCGTATTCCACGTTCCTATGGTACTGTAGGAAGGCCAATTCCCTTGTCTTTTGATGTTGGTTAGTTTCATGTCATCGGGTTGGATATAGGGCGGTCGGATACGCAACGTTGTACTCGTACTCCTCGTCACCGATGTGTGCGGCTGGAAATCGAACCCAAGGTTTGTTGAGATCGTGGCGCTGTCATGAACCCCCACTGTGCCACAGTGTACATAGGACATAGACTATACAGCAAATATTTTAATGGGAAAACCATGGCTCGCTGGATATACTGAAAATACTTTTCCATTACGGTTATTTAATGCGCTCCATAACAGAAAATGTTTTTTTTGCCTTTTTTTTTTTAAAGCAGATATTTGGCTGGAGACTTTTGGTTGGAAAAGTTGTATTGCTTTTCTGGTAAGATGACATTTTGAGCCGGTTGACATTTGGAGATAATGTTGTTCATATAATGATATAAATATAGCAAATATACAAACAATTTTTTTAATCCACAGCTGAATAAAAGCCTTCCGGACTCGGTGAATTTTCATGGGAGTCGTTTGGTGGCAATTTGCGCTACTCAAGTGGGTTTTGGGGAAAAAGGTGGGCGACCCAGGACCGGCTCGGATATCACTCGCCACTGACCTTACGTTGTGGCCAGGAATCTAACCCGCCACACTGTAATAGAGGTTTTTTTAAATCCTTTATATTAAGTTCACTTGCTTGCTTGCTTGCGCGCTTATGACCGTGCAAATCTTTCGGTCGTTTTTTAACCCACTTCCCATGATCCAATCGAGCTGACATTTTGCACACAGACTCGTTGTGCGTGACAATTTATTTTCGTGAAAATTTTTTTTCCAAAATTTTACACTTTCTAGAAAAAAATAAATTATATTTAATTACCAATTGCTTAATGGTGGCAGGCAATCATCTGACCCATAGGTGGCAGCCATCTCAAGCCAGAGGACGAGTGGACTCTAGCCGCCATGCATATAAAGGATTTATAGTGAAAAACTTTGTTTTTACGGGTTTACTTGTTTTGGGTTAGATCGCGTAAATATAAATGCGCCGTTAAACCCGCCACCACCCGACACGGCCAATTAGTAAGGCTTGTAACGTAAACATGCAACTTCTTGGGTCTTTCGGTAAAGTCACGTAGAATGGAAATAATAAAATAATAAAACATAATAAAATAATTCTCACGACGTTTCGGCCACAATGCAAGCAGCCGTCCTCAGGTGGAGAACAGGTCTGTCGAGAAGACAGAGTCTGAATGACACACCCCAGGCTTGGAGCGTCTATTTAAGCTGGGATGGAGAGGCAAAGAGCGCCTTGACAAAATATTTTGCATATCAAGAGGAATTTTAGCATATTTGTGGGAAATGCAGATATGCGATTAGTACTACTTGATATTTTCAGCACACCGGTGTTTCGGAGTGAATATCCACGATATTGTTCGCGAAAGGCCTGCGTGTGAAGATCGGGACACCATGTTTCACAGCTTGGCACGCCAACTGCCGCAACTCCAATCTGCCCCCGCTGATGATGTACAACACGGTTTTATAGCAGCATATTTAGATGAACAAACTGTGAACAAAAAATTTTGGTGAATTAACTTTCATTAAGTCAATTGCATGCTTTCAACCTGAGAATTTTAATGATGTTAGTGTGTTGATTTGGGCTTTGCCGGTGTTAAATATACTGCATATACCTATTGTTTTTGTATTAAGTCAGGGATGTATTGGAAAATGTAATATCGCACACGATTTTAGAGCTCTTTGCCAACTTTCATCATGATCATGCCAGCTTCATTGGAACACAATTCCATTTTTCATAGGATATATTGTATCATCTCCCCAGACAGTGAATGATAATTAACTTTTTAAAATACAATAACATACCGATTTCCAACAGTACGTTACTTTCTGGACAGTAATCTTTTGTGGCTTCGTACGGCTTTCATTACACTTCTCAAATTGTCAAATGCAGTTCGAGAAACTGGATAGTTCACATATTCTGATTCGCCGGACAATGTCACTTCGCATGTACATCCTGATTTGGCGCCGCCAATTCTCGAGATGTTACTTTGCCTCACCTGGTATACAGGAGGTCGTGGGTTCGATCCCGACCCTGACGCCTGCTGCTGTATATTTGGAGTTTGCGTCTCTCTCAGTCATCATCATCACGGTGGCTGTGAGATATTGACTACCTCACCTGGTGTACCGGAGGTCGTGGGTTCGATCCCGACCCTGACGCCTGCTGCTGTATATTTGGAGTTTGCGTCTCTCTCAGTCATCATCATCACGGTGGCTGTGAGATATTGACTACCTCGCCTGGTGTACAGGAGGTCGCGGGTTCGATCCCGACCCTGACAATGCCTGTTGTATATTTGGAGTTTGCGTCTCTCTCTCTATCATCATCATCACGGTGGCTAGGAGATGTTGACTACCTCGCCTGGTGTACAGGAGGTCGCGGGTTCGATCCCGACCCTGACGCCTGCTGCTGTATATTTGGAGTTTGCATGTTCTTTCCCCTGTGGTCGTGTGGATTTTTCTATGGGTCATCCGGTTTACCCCTCCACATTTAGAAACATGATTTCAGAGAGTATTTTGCTGCTGCTATAAATCTACACGTGATAAGCCACTTAGTTGAGCTATCATTTGTGGCCAGGTCGCTTCTTAAAGAGATCTACAGGGCTCAGTGGTCCTTACCCAGTAAAACAAACAATTGTTGTAAATAGTTTTGTTTCTTGGAACAGGGAGATGCTTTTACTTGACTTCTGAATCCATGTGGCAATGATTGTTGGCGTCAACAATAGCTTGTATGTGTGGAGCAGCAGCATCGTTCTATCATGAAGTGAGGACCCCCAAAGGATTTGACTTGCTGGCCTTAACTTGTACACATCTGTTCGTCGGAATATAGACCGTGGCCGGCGGGGAACCTTTTCCTTACTGAGGGCCGAATAGAATCGTTCGCATGCCTCTGGCGTGCAACACACGAGCACGGACCGTAGCGTTATCCACTAATAACGTGAAAAATAACTTAACGTGAAAAAAAAATTAACCCGTAAAAACAAAGTTTTTCACTATAAATCCTTTATATGCGTGTTCAATGAGCCACAACCCAGCCCACATTGGTCTTTGAAACGGGCGGCTAGAGTCCTCTCGTCCTCTGGCTTGAGATGGCTGCCACCTATGGGTCAGATGATTGCCTGCCACCATTAAGCAATTGGTAATTAAATCTAATTTTTTTTTTCTTCCTAAAAAGTGTAAAATTTTGGAAAAAAAATTTCACGAAAATAAATTATCACGCACAACGAGTTTGTGTGCAAAATGTCAGCTGGATTGGATCACGGGAAGTGGGTTAAAAAACGACCGAAAGATTTGCACGGTCGTAAGCGTGCAAACAAGTGAACTTAATATAAAGGATTTAATGACTTAACTTTTGTGGGCGAAGCCAAAATCCGCGGTGTCGCCAGATGGAACACGTTCACCGATAGTGCCCGACATTAGTGTGGCTAAGATGCTCTCGGTAACGGATACATGTAGTTTGGTTAGGGTTTCTAAAATGTTTGGCCACGGGGACATTCAACGAAGTCGCGGAGGCTTTGGGTTCACCCCCACCCCTTGCTGTAGACAATGGCGCATTCTCCAAGTGAGATCAATGCCCTCGTGTTGAATACAACGAAACTTCTTAGCACGCAGCCGATTGGTTTCCAGGTCACTCTCTTTGAGAGAACCGAACAACTGTCACGAGGAGTGTCGATACTTGGCCAATGAGGCTTTCTTTGATAAAAAAAAAACCCCAAATATTTCATGAGATTATGAAAGCCCAACTAGGTGCAATTGGGATTTTTTAGTTTGTTATGTAATAAAAAAAACTAATTGTATGCCTTGCAATAACCACCTTGAACATCTCCAGCACACTCGTGTTGCAGGAACGACTGATTGAGCATGCCTTGATGTCAGAAAACAAGCCGGATGAAAACAGGCCTTTAGGCACTCGTATTCTTTGCACGTGTACGCATGCACGTTCAGAATCGGAATATTTATTTCTACTGGAGGAGGAATCCGATGATCTATAACGCTCTTTCACAGATGGCCAGTGGGGGCGGGTGAGAATGTTGCCACAGCAAACGATACAAAAACCACGATAGGAAAGGTCAAATCTCGGTTTTGGCAATGACCACGTTAAATCCATATCGACGTATCGGCCGATCGCGATGCTTATCCTTGGTAGGAAAATCTAAAACGCTGACGCTTGTCCACCAACAGGTGAAGAGGCATTTCAGATTTTGCTCGGAGTACGTAGCCACGAGAATTTCCATTCCCGTTAGAACGGTAACACAGTGTTGGCGCAATTACTTTTGATCCCGCAAAGCTGGCCTATAGAAAACAAAGCCACACTCGGTGTACTTGCCTAGCCAGCTGTCGCTTTTAGCGTCCGTGGCCACGTCTTAATCTTGCCGCCAAATTCGCGCAACTTTTTAAAGCCACACGCGGTAGTTTTTTTTTGCACGCGCGCGGAAAGCATGGCGGTAGAGAGGTATGCTCTCCCCCACTCCACCCCCTCCGCTCCCCCCCCCCCCCCGTGTTATTTTTTTTGTTTTGTTTAGCCTGCATGGCGTCACGGTATTTGGGTAAAAGTATGTGTCGTATGTAATGGGATGCTGAGCCGGAGGTGGTGGTGGTGGTGGCGGCGGCGGCTGCGGTGTACATGTCCTGGGCGTGGAGTTGGTGCATTTTTTTGTACGGGTTATGCAGACGCAGCAGTACAAAGACAAACATCGCCGCCTTCCCCCCCCCCCATCTTTCAATTCATCAACTGTTTGAGCTAAGTATTGTTAGGGAGAACTTGTTCAAGTTGACCAGGCGCACGAGAGGGTGATGTGGACGGCATTGTGCTAAATGCACACCCTTTGTTCGCCCCCAGTACTGTTCAGAATGAGAATATTTTCGATGCTAGAGGAGGAATCCGATGAGCTATCAAGCTTTTTTTCACAGATGTCCAGCAGGAGCACGGGGTCAGACCGTTACGTCAACAAACAATACAAAAACACGGCAGGAGTGCAAAATATAGGAAAGGTAAGCAAACCACTCAATAAGTATACAAATGAAACTAAACAATTAGATTTTAATAGGGAAAGCCCACTGATCTATTAGCTTGTACTGGTAAGAACCACCTGGTTCCACCAGCCCACAGGGGATTATTGTGTCCGTCCGTCGTGCATCCAAAAATGGGAGGGGTCAGGCTGGGTGGAGAGGGGAGGGTGGAGAGGGGAGGGTGGAGAGGGGAGGGTGGGGAGGGGCTGGGTGGGGAGGGTGGAGAGGGGAGGGTGGGGAGGGGCTGGGTGGGGAGGGTGGAGAGGGGAGGGTGGGGAGGGGCTGGGTGGGGAGGGTGGGGAGGGGAGGGTGGGGAGGGTGGGGCTGGGTGGGGGGTGGGGCTGGGTGGGGAGGGGCTGGTCACCCCGTGGTGCCCTTATAAAACTCAACGTTTAACCTACTCACGCCGGCTTGTGCCCGCCCTCACAGTCGGGCATATTTGCAGAATACACCACGCCGCCGTTGACCCTGGCCATTGACCGAGCAACCCAACGTTCCTACCAGCTCCCTCCGCAGGAATGTGTTCCAGAAGCGAAACTGGCTATCGACAATGATAGCTCAACGAGGTGGCTTATCACATGGACATTTATAGCAGCCAAATAGTCTAAATAATCTCACTGCATATTTCTAAATGTGGAGGGGAAAACACCGGAGGACCCGGAGAAGGATTCCACGCAACCATTGGGGGGAGAGACACGCAAACTCCAAATAAACAGGCCTCAGGGTTGGGATCGGGATCAAACCCCCGGCCTCCTGCAAGCCAGGCGAGGAAGGTAACATGCGCATCACGTCATCGTGGCCGCCCCTGTTGTTTGCACTCGTCACATGGTACTCATTTAAAGCCGAATTGACTCAAATTTAGGGGGGGTGGGGGGGGGGTGCTCAACGTAGGTTTGTTACCTTTTCCCACTGATATTATCCGTGATTGGGTATCGAACCCAGGCGCTGGAATCACAGGGCAGTGTGCTAGCCACGGCATCGGCCAATGTCATCCATCTGAGTCTGAAAGGGCTCACCAAATCAAAATAAAAAAAATTGTCCCACCACCGTTGTGGGATATTCCCGGATTACGTCGTTCCACTTAAAAGGTACTTAAATATAACCCCTTTGACATCATTCTCAAGAGTGAAATTACACATTTGAAAATGACTCCACAGCCAGGCTCAAAGAGCGATTGACGCAACGAGCGGGGTGAGTGCAGACCGTCTCGTTCTCACTCCTGCTCCTCGACTCTCTCGTCGGTTTTGACACGGGGGTTAAGAGCCGGGGTTATCTTTTCTCCACGTCGCCTGCGGTGTATTTTGATGTCGCCAAGCGTGCCCGTCGGGGGGACGTCGGAACAAGGCCTAATGTGAAATGACTGCAACGTTGGTCACGGTGCTGCGTGTTTTACGATTTCTCAAACGCATCATTTGCCAATGGAAATTTCCACCACCTACTGAAGTTAAGGCCTCCTCAAAAGAGACGAATAGTTTAGTAGATGATCGGCGACTGCGCCGTGGTGCCCTGGATTTTCAATTTAACTCGGCGCCCCACGATCCTTTGCTGAAAGGGGGGCAGGGGGTCCCCACCATCCCTACCTCCCTCCCCCGGCCCCCCCAAACTGTCAAAAAAACGTAATTGATGGGAGGGTTTTGAGTTTGCGACTGGAATCGAGTAAAATTTTGATTTAAAGCTTTCGTGACTGCAGGGATTCGTATTCTTGGTTCTTTCGGTAAAGTCACGTAGAAGGGATATAATAAAATAATAATTCTAGATTTGAAGCTTTCGTGACTGCAAGTATTCATATTCTTAGGTTTTTTCGGTAAAGTCACGTAGGTAAAAAATCTAAATTAATAAAAGTAAAATAAAAATAAAATAAAAATCACGACGTTTCGGAGGCAACACAAGCTTCCGTCTTCAGGTGGAACCATCACAGCACGATTGCTGTAATCACCTGAAGACGGAAGCTTGTGTTGCCTCCGAAACGTCGTGATTTTAATTTTATTTTAATTTTACTTTTATTAATTTAGATTTTTTACCTACGTGACTTTACCGAAAAAACCTAAGAATATAAAATAATGCTGTTTTATATTTTTATTACTTTATTATTTCCCTTCTATGTGACTTTACCGAAAGAACCAAGAAGATGTAATCGAGTAGTTCCATTGTCTGTGAGAGGAGTAGCCAGCCAGCCGATGGCAAGCGGGCTTAGCGGAGGGGAGTGAGAACGTTTCTAAAAGTAGAAACTGAATGTGCTGAGCATTGTTCGAAGGAAGGTGCGCACCCCAAGTTCGAAACAATTGTGGGTTTTTTTCCTCTTGCTTATCGACAAGGTGAGATTGAAACATCGTTTTACGAGATATCTGAACTAGATTCTTAGGTTATTTCACGATGCTCACGCATTTCGTCTTAATTTGACCTCGTCATAATGTGACCGGGGCAATGTTCTCTCCGATAAAAAGGTTGTCGTGCAGACGATGTCTCACTTGCAAGGAAAGATGGATAAACATTGAAGACAATGGGCCATTGTGGAATATTTTAACAATTTAGTCGTCACTGCTTAATTATTGCATTTGAAATGTGATCTGGAACACGGCACATATTCCAGTTTCTAACATCCACAATATTGCATGTTTTAATAATCATCAGCCACGATCTATCAACTGCTGGATTAAGGCCACATCGAGCTGTCTCCGTCCCTCACTGTCTCGCAACGCATCAATCCACACAGTGCCTTACATCAACTATAATTCAATGCCCCTGCATCAATCTTCATTTGAAGCTTTCGTGACTGCAGGAATCCCTACTCTTTGGTTCTTTCGGTAAAGTCACGTAGGTAGAAAATAAAAATAAAATAAATCACGACGTTTCGGGCACAAAACAGGCGTCCCACCTGATGACGGATGCTTGTGTTGCGCCCGAAACGTCGTGATTTATTTTAATTTTATTTTCTACATCCTCGGTGGATGTCCTCACAGACATCTTGTTCCCTCCTTTTGTCATCGTTGGTGTGTGTCCCCCCCCCCCACCCACAAAAGCTGTGGCCGAGTGTGAATTGCACACGGCGGTGGGAAACTTGGGATCTCGGCCGTTGTGGCTTATGCCTCGTTTCCGCGGCCAGCGTGAAGGACAAGGAGCTTATGCCAGGCCAAGCTTTTAACCCTTTCTCATTTGGAGATGACTGCAAGTTGCAGGGCGCGGGTCTCCCGTTCACCGCCGAATCTCGTGAACGCTCGACTGGTTCAGCGTTCATTTGATTTCGGAGAGTCGTAGTCGCGCCGTCGATTTGAAAGACGTTGCTTCTCGGCGCGGAGAACCGTGGCGACGTGACCGCCGCACTCTTCGACAGCTAGCGCCAAACTGCCGCACGCCCTCCCGCGTGGCCTTACGTTATAAAGCTGTTTTATTTTAGGCTTTCTTCCGGTTCCGTTTCGATGACGTACACGGACGTACACGCCATCGCAACGGCAAAATAATTAAAGAGAAATAATACAATAATAAAAATAAAACATTATAAAATAATTCTCACGACAGACCTGGTCTTCACCTGAGGACGGCTGCTTGCGTTGTGGCCGAAACGTCGTGAGAATTATTTTATTGTGTTTTATTTTTATTATTTTATTATTTCCCTTCTACGTGACTTTACCGAAATAACCAAGAAGATGAATCCCTGCAGTCACGAAAGCTTTAAATCGAAAAATAATTAGAGTCCACGTTCCCACAGCAAAACCCTAACAGTGGATTTTCAGATCCCCCGAAAAACTTTAGAGCCCGCTTCTCTACTTGTTGATCCGAACTGGTCGGCGATTAAATAAGATACGTGCCGCTCACCTTTATTTCAGCTTGCCAGACGTGTTGGTGTATTATTTTTTTTACAGTTTTTATGTCAACTCAACTCGAGCCCGGTAACGAGCATCCATCACAGAACAAGAAGGCGTGGAGAGGGGGAGGGGAGGTCAGAAGTTCCGTGAACAAAATCCCGAGATCTGCACGGTAGGGCTTAGAGAAGTGGGGAGGGAGGGGAGATTTGGCTCCCTGCCCCACCCAGGTTTGGGGGCCACTCGCGGAGAAGTGACGACCGTGTTTTAAATCCTCGGGACTGAAAAAGTCTTAAACTAACCATGGACTTACCGCATTCATTGTTGACGAACACCAACTTTTTCAAGGCCGCTGTCTTAACCCCCCACCCGGCTCCCCCTACCCGCCACCGGGGAGATGTGGGGGTAGGGAGGGGCGGCAGGAACGAAGCGGGAGCCGGGGCCAAGTCCCACAGAGCAGAGGTCGCAATCGGGTACCCGATACCCGTACCCTACCCGATACCCGGCTACCCGTACCCGGCTGGGTACGGGTAGCCGTTTGTGAACCTTGTTCGGCCGGGTACGGGTACGGGTAGGCCGTGAGTCACTGGTGAGTAACCGTTTGTCACTCATTTCGGGTAGGGTACGGGTACGGGTAGGGAACGGGTACCCGTGCCTGGCCGGGTACGGGTACCCATTTGCGACCCTGGTGCAGCCGGGTACGGGTACGGGTAAAACCCGTTTGCGACCTCTGCCACAGAGCAGCGCGGGGACAGCTTCCCGGTGCCCCTCGAGTGTTCGCTCCTGGTCCAGCGCTAGGAGGCCATTGCTGGGTCGGCAAATCCAAAGTTTCCCCAGTGCTTTTGCACGTACCCACGTTGAACTTCTTGTCGCACCCCGCGTTGCCAGCCGTGCTAATCGGAGGTGGTCGCGGGAGATGGGTCGGGCTAGTTTCTCGCCGTGGGAATAGCCGCTCAAGTGGGCCAGTCAACAACCCAGACGCTGTTATCGTTCGCGATCTGCCCGACGAATTAGAGGATTCATTTGCTTTGGCTTTTCGCGAGGAGGCTCGCTCCTTTAATAAACTCGCGCCTGTTGCTGTTTGCGCTGGGGGCGGATGTGATGGAGTGTGCGGCGGGCTGCTGCTGCTGCTCGTGGTTTATAGCTCTGTTTTTGTTTGTTATGGCTCGCTTGTCATGGCTGCCGCAGTGAACATGCCCTCCTTCCTCCACCACCACCACCTCCTCCTCCCTTCCGCACTGACGGATGAGCGGCAGAAGCCCGCTGTTCTGGAGTTAATAGGCGCACGCAAACAAACACGCGCCGCGGGCAGAAGCCGACTAACAGATGCCCAACGTAAACATCGCGCGGGACTGCCGCTCGCGGCTTGCTGTTGCGGTTTGCGTGCTTTGTCGGATTCGTCCGCGGATTTTCAAGTCTGGCGAAGTATTGGGGAAGGACTTTTAAAAGAGAAAAATGCTATTGCCCCGCTGTTTTAGCCGCTAAAAGCGGTGCACGGTTTAGCGTTCTAAACTGGAGAGTTGATCCAAAAATGGAAGCCAGGCCGCGGTGTTGAGGTTAAGTTCGGCTAATGAGGACGCTTGTGATGGTTTCACAAAGTGCACATTTCTCTCGCCCCCCCCCGCCGCCTCCCCACATCCCTCTCACCCAGCCTGTCCGCATGACCCACAACAGCTGCACCCGCGACCAAATTTGAGTCTCGCGCACACGCACACACGCACACGCACACACACGCACACGCGCGTTTCTGAGAAAGGCTTGCGTGTGAAAGGCACTAAAAGTAACGTGTGCGCTAAACTCACGGTAACGGTTCCGATTTGAGGTGTGCGAACACCATTGGGTAAAACGCACGTGCACGTGTGTGCAACGGCAACGCTTGAACCGTGCGCTTTGCGTGTGTGCAAACTCACACCCGTGCACACTTGAGATGTTGGCTCGCATGTACGCAATTCATTATTTGGCTTGTAAACTCCGACAGTACAATTGTCCGCTCGCACACGCACAGAGATCACTTGTACATACTCTTGGTTTTTTCGGTAAAGTCACGTAGGTAAAAAAATGAAATAAAAAATGAATAAAATAAAATAATAAAAATCACGACGTTTCAGAGGCAACACAAGTCTCCGTCATCAGGTGGGACCGTCACAGCCAGATTTCAATTGATACAGCAAATCTGGCTGTGACGGTCCCACCTGATGACGGAGACTTGTGTTGCCTTCGAAACGTCGTGATTTTTTTATTTTACCTACGTGACTTTACCGAAAAACCTAAGAGTATGAATCCTTGCAGTCACGAAAGCTTCAAATCTAGAATCACTTGTACAGCCACTTGCACACCTAAATTGGGCAGCGTTCGCGGTTTGAATCCGGCGGCCTGCTTTGGTTATTGCTTGCGGGTGCTGTGACCCATAATGATACGCGCCGTGTAATAACACACAGCAGTGGATAGAAGTAACTGAGAGGGCGATATTCTTAGGTTTTTTCGGTGAAGTCACGTGGGTAAAACATTAAAATTAATAAAATAAAATAAAACTCACGACGTTTCGGAGGCAACACAAGCCTCCGTCTTCAGGTGGAACCGTCACAGCCACGACAGCTGTATCAAGTAAACGTCGTGAGTTTTATTTTATTTTACTTTTATTAATTTTTATGTTTTACCCACGTGACTTTACCGAAAAAACCTACGAATATGAATCCTTGCAGTCACGAAAGCTTCAAATCTAG
Source organism: Lampetra planeri (assembly GCF_965212315.1). Taxonomy (NCBI): domain Eukaryota; kingdom Metazoa; phylum Chordata; class Hyperoartia; order Petromyzontiformes; family Petromyzontidae; genus Lampetra; species Lampetra planeri. The sequence continues at coordinate 6,251,239 of NC_136133.1, read as the reverse complement.
AATGAGAGGGCGATATCGGAGCAGTGAGCTGGCGCTCGACTGAGATTCTGATTTCAAACCCGGGCCGGCGTCCCATCGTTGCTTCCAGGTTGCCGAGTGTAATGGGAGATGCACAATTTCCGTCTCGTGTTAACAACGAGAGAGATCTCTGTGCGAATGAGCGACCCTCGCGCGCTTTTTATCTTCTGGAGAAGTTCCCCGCAGTGTATTCCGCGCCGACTGGGGAGCTGCAGGAGGATCATCTCTTCGTCTCGCGAGTAAACTTTCATTTTCAACACTCGCCACGAAAAAATGACAGCCCGCAGCGCCTAACCCCGGCAGTGTATTGCTCACCTTCAGACCAGTGCTATCCATCATGTCAACTGAACCCCAGGCATAGCCCCGGACCGTCACTCTTCCACGCGTGATGACGGTCACGAAGCAGTCCTTTTAACGAGCCGCATGCGCTTCCTGAGCCCCGGGCCGGTGACCCCCTGTCCCAGTCTTCGCGTTAGTCTCTAAGCCTGCACTCGCACTTGTTAACCTGGGGGTGCGAGATGCCCTTTCTGGGGGTGCGAGACATGGACAGATTTTATTAGACGGTAAATCATCGAAAACACAAATGAAGCACGGGCAACGTTAAGTACAACTACTTTGTTTTGTCAAACCCCTACGTATTTATTGACATTCTACATTTTTGTAACGATTGAGAACCATACCCAAACCTAACTCTGGGCCCACGAGCAAACTCTCCTGGGCCCACGCCAAACTCTTAATTATGTTTTTCAAACCCAAGGCAAACGAGCGCCTCTCTTCGTGGCATTGATTCGTTGCGCATGCCGGGTACGGGTACCAAGTTTGCGACCCTGGTGCGGCCAGGTACGGGTAGGCCGTGAGTCACTGGTGAGTAACCATTTGTCACTCATTTCGCGTAGGGTACGGGTAGGGAACGGGTACCCGTACCCGGCCGGGTATGGGTACGGGTACCCATTTGCGACCCTGGTGCGGCCGGGTACGGGTACGGGTAGGCCGTGAGTCACTGGTGAGTAACCGCTTGTCACTCATTTCGGGTAGGGTACGGGTAGGGAACGGGTACCCGTACCCGGCCGGTTATGGGTACGGGTACCCATTTGCGACCCTGGTGCGGCCGGGTACAGGTACAGGTAAGGAATCAAAACCCGTTTGCGACTTCTGGCGCTTGTAGAGGGGAGGCGGCCGTGCGGGGGGGGGGGGGCGCACGTACTTTTTTGTTGGCCACAAGCATCGCGTCGTGGCGTTTTCTGCGGCGCCGTTAAGCGCAAGCCGGGGGGGGTATCGTCACGGTATCGTCACGGTATCGTCACGGTATCGTCACGGTATCGTCACGGAATCGTATCTCGCCCGTTGGCGCTGTTGCGACACTAACCGCACGCGCGTCCTTTGCTGACCAGAAGCACGTGTCGTCGTCCGTGGTTGGTATGTTGCCGGAGCCGAACGCTTCAGTTTCGGTTTTCGTCTGTTCGTTAATCAGGGAAGCGTTTGGCCAAGACAATGTCAGAGTTGTGTTTTTTGTTTGCATTACGGCTGCAGGTATTGCGGTCTATGCAAACATGACTCCTTGTAAAAAAGGTGTCAGTTTTGTTGCCAGATAGAAGGGTAAAAAAAACAATTATCATATTTTGCTACTGGCAAATGAGGTTCCAATGGTGTAAATGCTTATCCCGAGCTCTCATACTCTGATGGTGCGTTGTCTTTGAGTTGTGCGCATTTTGGCGTCATCTGGTCCAACCCATGTGAGACTAGCCTCTAAGGAAAGCTGTCTCGGGTGTGGACCAATCAACTTCAAGGACAGTGCATACATTATCAGAGTTATGTTTTTTGTTTGCATTATGACTGCAGGTATTGTGGTCTATGCAAAAATGACTCCTTGTAAAAAAAGGTGTCAGTTTTGTTGCCAGATAGAAGGGTAAAAAAACAATTATCAAGACAATGTCTGTTTATAGAAAGGGGGGGGGGTCCCTGGGAGGTGGTGGAGGGATGAGAGAGTTCTACTTTTGATTTTGTCTTTTCAACGCTTTTATTTGACTCGTTATTTATTTACATTTTCGATAGCGGGGTGGCCGAGGTACCTCCTGTGTGCAGTGAGTTTGAAGGTCTCCGCCCGATTTACAATGATTGCACGCACAAAAAACTTCTTCTATTAAATTAGTTTCCCCCTCCCTACCAACACCACCACCACCGGCCATAATTTTGCTGAATTCCAGCTCTGAGAGTTAAACTCTCACTTTGGATGCCATGTGACAAACGCTCATCTCCCGAGTGGAGTGCAGTGTGGGAAAGTGTGACACTATTGTGTCAAGATAACAAAAATTACCCCGTAAAAACTAAGTTTTTCACTATAAATCCTTTATATGCGTGGCATCGGTTTTATTTTATCATTCATTTCTGTTCTTCTTGAGTAAGAGTTTCATTTTTATCACATTGGTATTTTAAATAAAATATGAAAAAAAAAAATCCTAAAAAGTGGAAAATTCTGGAAAAAAAATTTTCACGAAAATAAATTGTCACGCACAACGAGTCTGTGTGCAAAATGTCAGCTCGATTGGATCACGGGAAGTGGGTTAAAAAACGACCGAAAGATTTGCACGGTCGTAAGCGCGCACGCAAGCAAGCAAGCAAGTGAACTTAATATAAAGGATTTAACAAGTATAACCCGTAAAAACAAAGTTTTTCACTATAAATCCTTTATATGCGTGGCGGCTAGAGTCCTCTCGTCCTCTGGCTTGAGATGGCTGCCACCTATGGGTCAGATGATTGCATGGCAGCATTAAGAAATTGGTAATTAAATATAATACTTTTGTCCTAAAAAGTGTAAAATTTTTGAAAATTTTTCACGAACATTAATTGTCACGCACAACGAGTCTGTGTGGAAAATGTCAGCTCGATTGGATCACGGGAAGTGGGTTAAAAAACGACCGAAAGATTTGCACGGTCCTAAGCAAGCAAGCAAGTGAACTTAATATAAAGGATTTAAAAAAAGAGACCCACTTGAAAAGGTTTTCCAGAAGAAGTTGTGTTTTTAAAAAAATCTTCTCTCCAACTCCTTCCCGGTCACACGGAGTCGCACCGCTCCGTGAGGTTTCCAAATTCGTTGCGAGTCTCGCGATACCTTGCCGATAGCGCACCGGGAATGACATTGGAGGGAAACAATCAAATGGGTCGTTTGACCTGTACTTCTCTGCTTCCACATCGACGTCACCCACCTTTAACCCAACCCCACACTTAAATTTTGATTTAAAGCTTTTGTGACTGCAGGGATTCATCTTCTTGGTTCTTTCGGTGAAGTCACGTAGAAGGGAAATAATAGAATAATAAAAATAAAACATAATAAAACACAATTCTCACGACGTTTCGGCCACAACGCAAGCAGCCGTCCTCAGGTGAAGAACAGGTCTGTCGGAAAGACAGCTTCTGAATGAACACCACCAGGCTTGGCAGCGTATATTTAAGCTGGGTTGGAGGGGGAAGGATGCCTTGACAAATGAATTTGCATATCAAGAGAAATTTAGCATATTTATGGGAAATGCCGATATGCATTTCCCATAAATATATCTGCTTTGTTGTGCGCTTCTTTGCATCGTCGGTGTGCGTGTTTCCGATCCACGTTGTCGAAGCGGGGTGGTGACGTGCACTTGTCCAAAGTGTCCATCTTCAGGCACAGTGTGCGCACGCGCGTGGGCATGTGTTTCAAATGCATCGCGCTGGCATTTTGTATCGGTTGCCATCCGCATTATTTGTCCGCGTGCGTTTGTCGCAAAATCCGAATCGGGAAGCATTTAAGTTGGAAGCAGCGGGCGGAATATGTGACCGCGTATAATTATACGTAATTATCGAGCATTTCATCGAATGCCGAGACGACAAGAACGCACTATTATTTACCTCGAAGTCGCCTCCAGTGCGGAGGTATACTGTTAACCGTTATTAAATTGTGGTTACTTTTAATCGCAAGCTGATGTTGTGTTGCCATTATTATATGAAGACAAAAGAGGGGTCCCCCTGTTAGTCTGCACGTAGACTGTCGGCGAGAACCTATTAATGTCGTCGCTGTGCACGAGGGGGTGGCATGTCCCCAGCACTACGCCCAGGCCTCCTTTGTCTCCCCATTGCGGATGCTCACTCACCGCACCGCCGCGCCCATCAAAGGCCTCGGTTGACCAAGTGGAGGCTTGGAACGGGTTCGAGTACACGGTTGGAAATCGTAACTCGGCACGTGCGTACGCCGCACACGCTTGCCGCTAGCCTTCCGGTCTTGACTGTGAATCACAACATCGTCTCGAGTTACCGCAACTTTGGGCCTATGCCCTTGCCAATTTTGAGACCTTGCTAAAAAAAGTGACTTGGGGCATTCTCATGCCGGCGATCAATCGGTGCCCATCAAGTTAGCAGCTTTTTTTTCTTCACATCCCTTGAAATCGTTCAACTAAAACCACAGCCACGGGCGTGACCTCGGTGACAGAAGCTCGCTTGTAGGTAATTTCAAATCCCTGTGGCAGCACTACTAAGTTTTTCGATTTTCGAACCCGGGCCGGTGTCCCGTTGTGCTGCCTGGTTGGCAAGTGTAATGGGATGATGGTTTCGTCGAGCTCTGGGTACATTTAGTTTTTAAATCCTTTATATTAAGTTCACTTGCTTGCTTGCGCGCTTACGACCGTGCAAATCTTTCGGTCGTTTTTTAACCCACTTCCCGTGATCCAATCGAGCTGACATTTTGCACAAAGACTCGTTGTGCGTGACAATTTCTGTTCGTGAAAATTTTTTTCCAACATTTTACACTTTTCAGGCAATTTATTTCTTTAATTACCAATTGTTTAATGGTGGCAGGCAATCATCTGACCCATAAGTGGCAGCCATCTCAAGCCAGAGGACGAGAGGACTCTAGCCGCCCGTTTCAAAGACCAATTTGGGCTGGGTTGTAGCCCATTGAACACGCATATAAAGGATTTATAGTGAAAAACTTTGTTTTTACGGGTTAATTGTTTTGACATCGAGGGGGGGAAGAAAAAAAGTGCTCCTCCCGGCGGGCAGGAGTTCACCTCGTGTTGACACGAGAAGGCCCCGTTGAGATGTGGTTCACCACGTTCGTAGCGCAGCGTGCCGTGCTAAGCAGATCTGCCGCCCGTTCGCCACTTTTAGCGATTGTGACCGTTGGTATTTGGGATGCTTCAATGAAATTCTTCAGATTCAAAGTGATTTGTCAAACAAAGATGCAGATTCCCCCCTTGTGTAGCCTTGACGGACAGTAGGGGCGAATGCTGTTAGTGAGCACCTATGAAGGCTGGCACGGCACAAGAGGGGGGTCTGTGGCCAGCACCATGCCCGACCGCCTTTGTCTCCCTAGTGATGATGTTTGTATATCACATCAGGTACTAAGGGAGTCTTAGAACCGGTTCAGATAATCGTCACATTGTTGTTGGCCGTGAGCGGGAATCGAAGTCGTGTTGCCGGGTTCGTAGCGCTAACTGCAACGCCACTGCTCTAACACACACACGCGCACAAACCGCGTGCCCCTGTCCGGCAACTTTGAGCCACCAAAATCCGGCCACCCGAGCATACCGAGGGCAAATCTGCGTTCAATGGGCGAGAGGGCAGTCAGTAGTCGGCCGCCCCGTTTGTGGAATGTCTTGCCCCGGTCCGAAAGGGACGCTCCGTCAGCCGAGGTATTTTAGGACGACTCAGAAAACCACGTTTATTTTCTCTTGCGTATCCCCGTCTGTGTAAGGGGGGGGGGTGTTTTCTTCTTGGTTTTAACTTTAAGGGTTTTTACTGACTGGGAGTGTGTTGGAAAGTGGTGTGTGGCCTTGTATGAATGGCACTATGCACAACGCAGGTTTACTTGCTTACTAACAGACCTTTACATCTACCTAATAGTATTTTATTACATTTTTAGTATGCTTAAGGTGACTTTAAAATACAGCATATGAAAACTAAAATGTAAATTTGTCCTCTGCACAAAAATATACTCCTCCATTCAATTGTAATAATAATTTAAGTAGATAAAGCGCCCTCAATCAATCGTTCTCATGGCGATTGTGACAGTACGTTCGACCAATTGGTTGTATTTAAATCACGTGCAGTGCAAGTTCGGAGTGTTTACAAGGTTGTGCCGAGAATGATGAAATCTTGCAGGAAGAAATCAGATTAGTTTTGACGAAAATGCGTGCAGGTTTTTCGAGCGGTTATTGTTATCTCTTTGGACAACAGTTCTATTCAGAAGAATAGGGTCAGGTGACTGAGATGGAATGCACCTTCAAGAAGGGTCTAACGTGTGTGGTTACGCCTATGGCCAATGCACAGAGAGTGTTCCCCGTCTCGTCACATCTCAGAAGCTAAGCAGCTTTGAGCCTGGATAGTGCTTGGATGGGGTCTGCTACGCACAAACAGGTTGTGTTGCAGGGCTTGCAGGGGCTATCTGGTGATCAGCAGAGCGCAGTGTATGGCACATCCATTGCTGCCCTGTATGTTTATACTTCCAGGCACAGGCTGTTCTCCGATAACGCGTGTTATTGTGGTTTTCATGACGCGAATTGTATAGAACGGGATGATGAATGTTTTAGGGAGCACATTTTTTATTACGCGGAAAGAGAATTGGATATAACGCGATCGAGCGAACGGAGCTACGTCGCGCGAGGGGGGATTGGTTGAACGGCTGCCTCGGCGTAGCGTCATCGCACACGGCATTGGGATGCTGCTGGATGCTTCTAGACGCTACCCACGCGCCTCAGCTGTTGTTCGGCCTGCGTACGGACTGTGCTTTACCCTATAGTATATATTATTTATTATCGTAACGCGATTTTTCCATAACACGGTGTTCTTCAGGGACGCAACTACCGCCGCGTTATGGGAATAACAGACTGCGTATATCCCGCCCATACCCCCCCCCCTTCTTTTGCCAACCCGCACTGACAAATTTGGTGAAGTATGGTCGCAGTAACCCGCATATGGCATGCACTGGGCTTGGGGATGCCGCTCGCCCAGTCGTGGATTGACAGCCAGGGCTCTACGTGCACGGCCGTTGGGAAATGGGAGGAAAATGATGTCAAGGGGAACGGAGAAACGGGACTCAAAGGGTCGGGAGAGACGAGGGAGAGGTGTCCGCATGAGGGCCTCGACGCGTCTGCACGACTCGCGGCGATTCCTGTGAAAGCCGGGGGTCGGCGGCGGGGAGAGAAAGGATTCCACGAGGCTTGAGCTGAAGTACATCTACAGGCGGACGCACGAAGGCACGGGTTGAAGCTTGACGCAGCGGCGGCCGAAAACATTTAATTTCATCGACTTGGCGACCTGCCCCATTTGTTGGTATTGGTGACATCGTAACGGACTGTTTCGTTACAAATATAAGGTGGATGAATATTCACTGTCGCAGGCTCTGATTTGGTAACACTTTCTTGCTTCTGTTATTCTTGGAGAAGTGTGTTTTGCGCGCCACTCTCGACTTAACATTTCAGGACGGATGCAAAAGATTGCGATGTAAATGTACGGGTCTCGAGTGTTAGTCATGGAGATTGGTGGTTCCCAACCTTGTCGAAGTGCGCACCACCACATGCTACTACCGGGACTCCTCTACTCACGAACGAGTTTGGTTCCAGGGTCTGTTCGTATGTCGATTTGTTGGTAAGTCCAACTTTACTCTCGTCAAATCCAAACTCGTTAGACGGCGTCTACACGAAATACAGGGAATGGCTTTAAAAGTTGTTTAGTCTCCTGTAGATGTAGATGCCACTGATTCTTCACGTTCTGTAGATGTAGATGCCACTGGTTCTTCACGTTCTGCAGATGTAGATGCCACTGGTTATTCACGTTCTGTAGATGTAGATGCCACTGGTTCTTCACGTTCTGCAGATGTAGATGCCACCTAGTTCTTCACGTTCTGTAGATGTAGATGCCACTGGTTCTTCACGTTCTGCAGATGTAGATGCCACTGGTTCTTCACGTTCTGCAGATGTAGATGCCACCTAGTTCTTCACGTTCTGTAGATGTAGATGCCACTGGTTCTTCACGTCTACAGATGTAGATGCCACCTGGTTCTGCAGATGTAGATGCCACTGGTTCTTCACGTTCTGCAGATGTAGATGCCACTGGTTATTCACGTTCTGCAGATGTAGATGCCACTGATTCTTCACTTTCTGCAGATGTAAATGCCACTGGTTCTTCACGTTCTGAAGATGTAAACGCCACTGGTTCTTCACGTTCTGCAGATGTAAATGCCACTGGTTCTTCACGTTCTGCAGATGTAAATGCCACTGGTTCTTCACGTTCTGCAGATGTAAATGCCACTGGTTCTTCACGTTCTGCAGATGTAAATGCCACTGGTTCTTCACGTTCTGCAGATGTAAATGCCACTGGTTCTTCACGTTCAGCAGATGTAGATGCCACTGGTTCTTCGCGTTCTGTAGATGTAGATGCCACTGGTTCTTCACGTTCTGCAGATGTAGATGCCACTGGTTCTTCACGTTCTGCAGATGTAGATGCCACTGGTTCTTCACGTTCTGCAGATGTAGATGCCACCTAGTTCTTCACGTTCTGTAGATGTAGATGCCACTGGTTCTTCACGTCTACAGATGTAGATGCCACCTGGTTCTGCAGATGTAGATGCCACTGGTTCTTCACGTTCTGCAGATGTAGATGCCACTGATTCTTCACTTTCTGCAGATGTAAATGCCACTGGTTCTTCACGTTCTGCAGATGTAAACGCCACTGGTTCTTCACGTTCTGCAGATGTAAATGCCACTGGTTCTTCACGTTCTGCAGATGTAAATGCCACTGGTTCTTCACGTTCTGCAGATGTAAATGCCACTGGTTCTTCACGTTCTGCAGATGTAAATGCCACTGGTTCTTCACGTTCTGCAGATGTAAATGCCACTGGTTCTTCACGTTCTGCAGATGTAGATGCCACTGGTTCTTTGCATTCTGTAGATGTAGATGCCACTGGTTCTTCACGTTCTGCAGATGTAGATGCCACTGGTTCTTCACGTTCTGCAGATGTAAATGCCACTGGTTCTTCGCGTTCTGCAGATGTAGATTCCACTGGTTCTTCATGTTCTGTAGATGTAGATGCCACTGGTTCTTCACGTTCTGCAGATGTAGATGCCACTGGTTCTTCACGTTCTGCAGATGTAGATGCCACTGGTTCTTCACGTTCTGTAGATGCCACTGGTTCTTCACGTTCTGTAGATGCCACTGGTTCTTCACGTTCTGCAGATGTAGATGCCACTGGTTCTTCACGTTCTGCAGATGTAGATGCCACTGGTTCTTCACGTTCTGCAGATGTAGATGCCACTGGTTCTTCACGTTCTGCAGATGTAGATGCCACTGGTTCTTCACGTTCTGCAGATGTGGATGCCACTGGTTCTGCAGATGTAGATGCCACCGCCGCCATGTATTGCGTGGCGGTTGAACTTGCGGCTCTCGGTCCGAACGGGTGACTGGACGTGCAGACAGGTTTGTTCGTATCTCTGAAAGTTGGTTAGTTGAATGTTCGTAAGTATAGGAGTCCCTCTTCTTGGTTTTTTCGGTACAGTCACGTAGAAGGGAAGTAATAAAATAATAAAAATAAAACATAATAAAATAATTCTCACGACGTTTCGGCCACAACGCAAGCAGCCGTCCTCAGGTGAAGAACATGTCTGTCAGACTCTGTCTTGTCGACAGACATGTTCTTCACCTGAGGACGGCTGCTTGCGTTGTGGCCGAAACGTCGTGAGAATTATTTTATGTTTTATTTTTATTATTTTATTACTTCCCTTCTACGTGACTTTACCGAAAGAACCCAGAAGATGAATCCCTGCAGTCACGAAAGCTTTAAATCGAAATATAGGAGTCTCTGTACGAGTTATTTGAAATTGTACATTTCCTCAGTGAGGATGTTATTATTTATCCTTTCCGCGGGCCCACCCCCCCCAGTCGTAGCTTCGCAAGACCGCCAGGTGTCCGCGGAACCAAGGTTGGGAACCTTTGATGTACATTTATTAAATATTAAAACAAGGACCACTCTGTTTTTGCAGTGATTTGTAACGGAGCCGATAGGATACATATTACAACGGCTGGAAATATCGTGTCCTTTCGTCTCGGCATGTATTCACAAGGACTCCAAAACCCTTAAGGCCAGCCCCCGTACGAAACTCCGCACACGGATTGTTTGAAGCTCAGAGTTGTGCAAGTTTTAGGGGGGGGGGGGAGGAGAATGGGCAACAACTTATTTTTACAAAAGGTTTTTTTATTTTCATAATAATGATTGGCATTTATTTGTAAGGCGCCATCCGCTAATGTCTCAAGGCGCCTTGTTAGGATAACGAAAGGGGTCAAGAGAGACAAAGCTAAATAAACTAAACTGACTTAAGAACACATCGGTTTTAATTCGTAGGCTTTCGTTAGATCGCCCGATCTAACCCAACAAAAAAACTTCTACTACGGTTAAGAAAGATGTGGTTTTAAGACGAGACTTATAAGTGTCCGAATTACCGGATGAACGGATTTCCAACGGTAGCGAAATTCCACAAACGGTGGCGCGGACACGGAATGCAGCCGGGATCGAGGCACGCACAGAAGGCCAGAGTCTGCAGATCTTAACGACCTTTGAGGGGTTGGTACGGATTAATTGACTCGCGAATGTTTTCAAAGTAACATTGTGTTGTTAATCAGGACTGTTCGGACACGTATCTGTGGGTGTAAATTTAACGCGTAGGCTTTCGCGACCAATATCCATAATAGAGGTTTTTTTTGTGTTAGATGGCGTAAATATAAAGAGTAAACCCACAACTTTTATTTAGTTACAATTACTGGCGAAACGTCTTACTCAAATCGTGGAAATGTTGTGGGTTTACTCTCCTACACGCAACCGGTGTCCTGAAGTAGTAAACCACTTGGCACGTTCTGTTTACGTGACAAAGCCTTGCTAGTTGGCTGTGTCGGATGGTGGCGGGTTTAACGACACATTTATATATGTACACGATCTAACCCAAGACAACCTCAGTTATGTGGGTGTTAAGTTAGTCTGCCTGTGTATTGTGCTGATTTGCGTTTCTGGGCGCAGATTTCTTTGCGGGGTTAAAAAATCCCCTAGCAAATGGGAGGCTCCCTTAATAGACTGGCCTGCCGCCTTTTTTTGTTTACCCAGTGACGATTTATGTTTTTGAAGAGTGGCTCGTGCTGAAAGAGCAGACCCATTTGTCGAACATTCCGAAACATGTTTCCAAGCCGCAGAAGTCACCAGAACGTTTCGTAATGTGGAAAACTTTAACGTTGGAATGGATCATGTTTGAAAAAATGTCGTAAAAATTGCCGTGCAATCTCTTGCAATAAGATGAGTTTAACTACGCTTTAAATTTGGCCTTCATTGGAACATTTATTTACATAGGCCGATAAGTGCCAGCGAATACACTCTAATGTAAATTGTGTAAATTACACTTAGTTTAGTATTCCCACCACCTCGCATAATTTCACTTTACAATTGTACAAGAGAGGCGTTGCGGTATTTGCACTACAGCTCTGGCCATCCGTAGCGGGTCATCATGATTCTCATATTGATTATCTCATCTTCTTGGTTCTTTCGGTAAAGTCACGTAGAAGGGAAGTAATACAATAATAAAAATAAAACATAATAAAATAATTGTCACGACGTTTCGGCCACAACGCAAGCAGCCGTCCTCAGGTGAAAACCAGGTCTGTCGGGGAGACAGCGTCTGAATGAAACAGCACACGAGTTTGGAGCATATATATAAGCTGGGTTGGAAGGGGGGGAAAGGGCGCTTCGAAAAAATAATTTTTTATTATGTTTTATTTTTATTATTTTATTACTTCCCTTCTACGTGACTTTACCGAAAGAACCAAGAAGATGAATCCCTGCAGTCACGAAAGCTTTACATCGAAAAATTGATTATCTCATGTAAATAACCATCGTCACGATCCATGGGCAGATAGCCCGAAGTTGTCCGCTGCACATTTCCACATTTGTTTCCACTTTCCTCTCTGTCTTCTAGTGCCAATACACTCGAGTAGTGGTTCACATCTTTCTGGCACTGATCTCTTATCTCGTCGTCATCATCATCAAGCCATTCTCTTTAACACGCAGAGCCTCACCATTCTGGCGAATTGCCCGATGATGCTGGATGCAATTACCAGCGAAACGTCGTACTCAAAAAAAATTGTAAATGTTGTGGTTTCACGCTTCAACACACCGGTGGGCTAAAGCAGTGACACTTTTTTTACTGATTGGCCGTGTCGGGTGGTGGAGGGTTACAACACATTTGTATATAACGCGATCTAAACCCAAAAACGTTGATTATGAAGCCATTCTCTGTTAGGTCTTCCTCTCTTTCCGATTCCTTCCTTTTATTTCCGAACAACAACACTTTTTTTTTCCTGTTGTTGTTCATCCTATATTTAGTCCCAGTTTTCCTTCGTCAGCACTGCCTGCATCATCAGGTCTTCTTCTATGTGCAACATTTAAATATAATATGTCGGTATAAAGTTTTTTTTTGCTATCAGGAAGTCAACCCAATTGGTTATTGGCCGTTGTTCAGGTTAACCAAAGTCCACCATCATTGCTTTTAACGGCTTGGCTGCAAAGCGCAATGTTTATATTTTAACTGGATCGGAGCAGTAACCGCATCAACTTTTTTGGGCGGATTTTCGTTGGGTTTTGGTCAACTCTGCTTGGCCATATAAGAGGCTTACCCATGAGCAAACCAGGTAAAAATTGATGGCGTGATTATCCAACGTGTCTCACGGCGTCACACTCCACGAAGGCCTCAACCGTATTTGACCGTGACAATCGAAACTTTATTCCACGTGACGTAATCACGTTTGCAATTACCCTGTTATCTTTCAACATAATTACATTCGAGGCCTAGTGGCCCCCTCGGGCCAGGCCTGCCTCACCTGGTTTCCCTGCCTGGATTCCCGTGCCTTTGCAAGCAAGGGAATCCCGGGAGAAGCCTGGGTGGGCCCACGTCACTGATTGTCATCATCAGCCAGGGTCTCTCTCCGCTGTTGGAAGGATATCAGTAAATACTGATTTGTTCTTGTTGCCCGATCCACCGCGTGTTCCTCTTTCTCTCTCTGGCCGTGTAATTCCTTGCATGCATCTCGCCGTACTTGTGATCACCTCCCTCGATCCACGGCTACCTGAAGATCAAAATGATGTCGTTAAGCCCTCGTACGTTCTACAATCCATGTGCTCCGCTTTCCATCTCTCGGTGCAATTCAAATTGTTCATCTCTCCATGCCTCTTTGAACAGTCTCCGTTATCTGCGCGCTTACCGTTCTACTTCCTCGATGTCCATGTTTCTGATCCATGTCATTGCAGGTAATATTCATTCATGAGTGAACAAAAACACACGTGAGTGTTGGATGTACTCAAAAAAACTAACGTTTCATCCTTGCTGGGATTGTAATGGACATTCAGCCATGTACACGAGTCAAACCATTGACTGGTTCCATGATTAAAACTGTATATAATCAGGTTTAACTTATACCAAAAATGTATGATTAGTATTTTGAATGTGAGGTTGCCCAATGTTTGAAACTGGCCTCATCATTATTCAAGATTTCACATCCTTCACAATCGTATACGCTCATTCGTGCCTCTGCCAAACATTGAATGCACAGCTGCTGCAGAAATCTCACGGAACCAAACAGCCATAACCTGGCATTCTAACGATGACGGGAAATTTATAAACTCGACTCCCAAGCAGTTTGCGATTTGTAGAAAAAAAACCCGTTACGGTGTTGCTTCCCCGCCCGCCCGCCCGCCGGTGCGAAGAAAGACAACATTGTTGGGCGCCTTGCGGCACAGTACCCGCGTAGGTGCGAGCGCGCCGATGCGTTCTTGCGGTGCTCGCTAAAAGGCGCAGGTCTTGGCAGCCCGCGGGCTCGCACAAAGCCCTGGGGCTGTGGGAGGCTTTGGCCTGCGATTGCAACGGTCTGATGCGCCTCAATGGCAGCGTGACGTTGTGCGCGCCGCCGCTCTGCTGACCGGTGGGGGGGGGGGGGGTGCTGGCCCCGGTAGGTCGGGGAAGTGCACCGGGGCAGACGCAGCCGTGAGGCCCTCTGGGTGGATCTTTGTGTCCTCGTGAGCCGCGCGCGTGTTTGTGTGTCGGTGTGTGTCGTTCGGCCGGATAGAGGGGGCTAAACGGGCGCGGCACGGGCTAGAGAAGAGTGATGGAGTGATGTGGTACAGGAGGACGTGGAGCTGAGTGGACTTGCCGATGACTGGTACCAGCGGTGTCAAGATCGGCCTCTGTGGAGGAGGCTCGTGAAGGACGCTACTGGGCAGTTGGAGGCAGTCGCCCTCCAACAAGAACGGAGGGCGGAGGAGCGACGCTCACAACATCGAGCGGAGCGCCGGGTGGCTAAAGCACAGCAAGTTGGCACAGTAGGGGGCACAGGTGGTGCATCGGCCAGTCATCTCAGTGGGTCAACCCATGGCACCACCTGGGTCTGCCCTGTGACCTGCCAACGGGCGTTCGACACTTCACGTGGCCTCAACGTGCACACAGCCTGGCACAAGCGCCGTGGTGACGTCACCGACACTTAGTGGCGAATGGCGGTGGTTGTTGTTGTTGTGTGCGTGGTGGGGAGCATTAGTTTCGCAGTTAGCACGCTGCGCTACGAACCCGGTGACCCAAATTCGATTCCCGCTCACAGCCAACACCGGTGACGATTATCTGAACCGCTGCTGGACCTCCCTGAGGTTGACTAGGCCTCAAATGAGTACCTGGTGCGGTGTGTAAACATCGCCACTAGGGAGACACAGGCGGACGGGCGTGGTGCTGGCCACCCACCCCCCTCGTGTGCTGTGCCGGCCTTCATAGGTGCTACTCGCTAACAGCACTTGCCCCTACAGTCTGTCAAGGCTACACGGGGGATCTTTGTCTTTGGTTGCCGAGGCATGTCTTTAGATGTGGGACACTTTGGAACTCCCGACCCCTCGCTCCTTGATTTTGATGAATTGTCACAGGTCGGGGTTATGATTGGATTTTAATTTTTTAGATTAGTAATGGGACGAATCCATCCTGGGTCACGTTGATTCAAACCTGAATTTCAGCTGAATCTGACGGGAGTCTGAATCTTTATTTGCTTGAGTTTAGAAAAGCACAAAAATGAAATCAAATTACGAATGTTGCGATGGCACTCCCAACTGCAGCTGCATGAACCCAGCGCATTGCATGTGACGGATACAATGTGCCCCGGAATGTTCAAGCATGCGAATGGAACCTATACTTCAGTGTATTTGATGTACATAATAAAGATTTGAAGTTTTCGTGACTGCAAGGATCCATACTGTTTGGTTCTTTCGGTAAAGTCACCTAGGTGAAAACATTATTACAATAAAATCGAAACGTGATTTAATTTATTTATTTCTAGATTTTTCTATTTCATTTGTTTTTTCACCTACGTAACTTTACCGAAAGAACCAAAGAGTATGTACATAATAAGCTGCATGAGTGCTCGGAAGCATTTAAAGTGTACATTTAAACACGGTATCCATGTATTGATACATCCCCAGCTGTGATGTGGTGGGAGCTGTTGCCGGATGTAGCCATGGTGTGCGCTGCACCATCAGCACCACGCTCCTCGCAAATTCGCTTCCGGATTCGCGTGCACAAATTTGAGTCTTGTTGAAAACCCAAAATCGAATCCGTGTTCGGAGGGGAGGTGGGGGCTGGTGGCGTGGCGGCATCCTTTGCCGTATTGTATGTTGATTACACTATCGATCCAACCGATAATGGATATCCGTTGTAATTTATATGCATACATTAACTCCCGCCACCCCCCCCCCCACATTATCCTCCGTCTATTTAAGACCGAAACAGAAGGAGGATTTCTCCACAACTCTCCGCCTCATGATGCTGGTTGTTGTAATTACTTCCGAAACGTCACGGTTCTCGAATTGTCGATGTTGTTGTGGGTTTACAGTCCAACACACACAGCTGTGCTGAACCAGTAAAGAAATTGCACGTTTTGTTGACGTGACAAAACCGTGCTAATTGGCTGTGTCGGGTGGTGGCGGGTTTCGCGACACATTTACGCGACCTAACCCAAAACACTTGGATAATTTTGTTCGCGAAAAAACCTACGCGTGAAATCCCGTTGCCCGTGCGCACAACAGCTTGGCCGCTTCTCCTCTTCGCCAACCGGCGGGACATCCGCGTGGTGGACGCGGCGTCGGCATCGTCGTCGTCGTCGCCACGGGGTGCCGGGCGAACGGCTCGGGCCAACGTCTCCGTGGTGCTGGCCGGCCTGGAGGACGCGGCAGCGCTGGACTACGTCTACGACGAGGGCACCGTCTACTGGAGC
This sequence comes from Lampetra planeri, assembly GCF_965212315.1. NCBI lineage: Eukaryota > Metazoa > Chordata > Hyperoartia > Petromyzontiformes > Petromyzontidae > Lampetra > Lampetra planeri. The sequence continues at coordinate 6,234,925 of NC_136133.1, read as the reverse complement.
GACGTCAGCGACGAGGCCATCAAGCGCGCGCAGCTCAACCGCTCGCTCGTGGTAACGCACGCACGGGACACGCCCCTCAGGCGGGACACGCACGCACGGGACAGGTACGGGACACGCACGGGACACGCACGGGACACGCACGGGACACGCACGGGACACGCATGCACGGGATGCGTCCCTCAGGCGGGGCACGCACGGGACACGCACGGGACACGCACGGGACACGCACGGGACACGCACGGGACACGCACGGGACACGCACGCACGGGACACGCACGGGACACGCACGGGACACGCACGGGACACGCATGGGACACGCACGGGACACGCACGGGACACGCACGGGACACGCACGCACGGGACAAGTGCAGGACACGCATGCACGGGACACACTTGCTCGGGACACGGGCGGTACACGGGCGTGACACGTGTGCGCGCAGGTTGACCGATGTGTACCGCCGACATTGTACGGCGCGTCTTGTCTCGCCGCACAAAGCGCATTTAGTTGTCGCCAGTCGGTTTTCTTTCCTCTTGCGTATGACAGGGGAGGAGTTGATCTATTTGCTTGTTGTTAATGCTTTATGAGATTGAGGTTGTTTGATTTGTTACACGGATGATCCCGTTTAGCCATTTTCCTGGCTATTTTGCAAGGGAGAAGATAAACAAAGGACAAAAACACAAATATTTCAGAGAATGAGTACAACCAACAAAAAGAGGAGCAGTGCGTAACATCGTTATCATCATCATCATTATTCGTGTTTCACCACAACCTATTTGCATGCACCTGCATCAATCCTTCTCTCACCAGGGGAGTTGTCAAACGGCAGATGCGCATAACGTGAACACTCAATATGCACAAGCAGAGCTTGCCGCAGTGTCACAGTTGTACACGCGCCGCATGTGTGCCAACCATCGCGGCCACGCATTCCTGCAATTAAACACCTAGGAGCTTTCTCGTTCTTCTTGGTTCTTTCGGTAAAGTCACGTAGAATGGAAATGATAAAATAATAAAAATAAAACATAATAAAATAATTCTCACGACGTTTTCGGCCACAACGCAAGCAGCCATCCTCAGGTGAAGAACAGGTCTGTCGAGAAGACAGTCTGAATGACGCTTTGTCTCTGTCTTCTCGACAGACCTGTTCTCCACCTGATGACGGCTGCTTGCGTTGTGGCCGAAACGTCGTGAGAATTATTTTATTATGTTTTATTTTTATTATTTTATTATTTCCCTTCTACGTGACTTTACCGGAAGAACCAAGAAGATGAATCCCTGCAGTCACGAAAGCTTTAAATCTAAAGATAATTATTTTATTAAGTTTTATTTGTATTATTTTATTATTTCCCTTCTACGTGACTTTACCGGAAGAACCAAGAAGATTAATCCCTGCAGTCACGAAAGAAGCTTTAAATCTGAGCGTTCTCCTTCTTCCAATATTAGGAAGCTATTGGAGCTGCGCACTTTTAAATCATCAAAGGTGAAAACTCGTTTCTTTAGAACTGCGTGTTGTTGTGTTTAGTTTGTTCTACCGCCACGCTTCTGATCAACACATTTAGCTACGTACGGTGCGAAAGATTTTCTACATATCGATTTAAAGCTTCCGTGACTGCAGGGATTCATCTTCTTGGTTCTTTCGGTAAAGTCACGTAGAAGGGAAATAATAAAATAATAAAATAAAACATTATAAAATGCAATTCTCACGACGTTTCGGCCACAACGCAAGCAGCCGTCCTCAGGTGAAGAACAGGTCTGTCATTCAGACGCTGTCTTTCCAACATACCTGTTCTTCACCTGAGGGACATCTGCTTGCGTTGTGGCCGAAACGTCGTGAGAATTGTATTTTATTAAGTTTTATTTTATTTTTTCCCTTCTACGTGACTTTACTGAAAGAACCAAGAAGATGTTCTACGTACATACGTAGGTGTACGTATATATGTACAGCCTGTCACGCCACCAATTTATACGTGGTGTTTGTGCATATGGAATTGCAATAGTGGCAACACAATGCGTTTACATTTCAATTCCGCTACCTAAGTGTACACTTAAGAAATGTGTAAATTGATTTACGGTTGCACACACATACATGCATGCCGTTCATCTCAACTGTTCAGTTAACTTAGACCGCCCCAACATAACAACAACGGCCGGTACGACGTGACGGTGATGTCGCCGTAGCCCACGTGCCAGGCTGGGTGCGCTTTTGAGAGCTCGCGCAGTGTGGAAACGTCGCGCGCGAGCAAATCTACGGGGCAAGGCCGGCAGTTGTGTGGGTACAATCGACTCGCGCGACTGGCACATGCATCACCTGCGCCCAGCCCACTACGCCGAAACAGGAGCGCACAGAGTTCGTCTCATTCATTAACGGGGGGAGGGGGGTTGGGGGGGGGGCGCGTGTGAACGAACTCTTGACAACCGCTCACTTCACAGTTGCCCGCAGAGGCCCGGCTCCTCTCTCATCGCATGCCCCGCGCCAGCAGAGACAGCAACAGAACCATGCGTCATTGGCGCCCCCCCCTCCTCCTCCTTCCCCGCCCCCCCTTGCTCAACCGGTTTTGAAGGCGTCAGGCCGTGGCGTTCAGACAGCGCTGCCCTTCTCCACTACTCTCCGTGCCGCCCGTGTTGAACTGGTCCATGCAGAACGGTCCTCTGTGGCGGGGGGGGGGGTGGGGGGCGTTGCGTTGGTGGGGGCGGTGGCGCGCGAAACGTACCCGCGGTGCGGGCACGTTTCGCGTTACAACTGCTCAATTCATTCATTCCCAGTTTCCCGTGACAAATAGTTTCGCCTTGATTCCTCGAGGGTTTCCTTTCTGCCGTGGCTTAATGACTCAAAATCAAGTTTGTTTCGTTGATAATGTCCTTCTTTGCGCATTCGGTGCGTGTGCGTTGTCTGTCTGTGTGTGAGCGGTAGCGCGCTGCGCTACGAACCCGGCCACCCGAGTTCGATTCCCGCTCACGGCCAACACCGGTGACGATTATCTGAACCGATCCTGGGCGTCCCCTAGGTCGACTTGGCCACAAATGAGTACCTGGTGCGGTGTGTAAACATCGCCACTAGGGAGACACAGGCGGACGGGCGTGGTGCTGGCCACCCACCCCCCTCGTGTGCTGTGCCGGCCTTCATAGGTGCTACTCGCTAACAGCACTTGCCCCTACAGTCTGTCAAGGCTACACGGGGGATCTTTTTCTTTGTGTTTTTGGGTAGATGTCTTGTCCACACTGCATTGTACACTCGGTGTAACAGGATCAGTTTGTATCGTCTGTAATTTTTATATGGACAGGCTGGCTCTGACTGTACTGTGCATAGGACATCTGCACATCTGTGAAAAAGTGCTTTACAGCTCAACGGATTCCTCCAGTCTAAATACATATTTTCATTCTGAGGTTGGATTATGGTGGCGGTGACGCAGTGGTTAGAGCGTTACGCTATGAAACCGGTGACCTTGAGTTTGAGTTTTGGCCACGTTTAATACCATTGCCGAGTTTTTTCTGAATCGGTTTCAGGACTTGAACCTATCCGCAGGGACCTACGCGTGGTAACGTATGGTCGACAACTACTCCCATGACCCACAACAAAGCTTGGGGAGGTTTTCAAGCAGCAGTGGATTAACGAGAGATGTAAAATACACCATTGGATCCTCATTTGACAGTAGAAAAATATGATCATTGTTTTTTTACCCTTTTATCTAGCATCAAAACTGACACCTTTTTTTACAAGGAGTCATGTTTGCATTGACCACAATACCTGCAGTCGAAATGCAAACAAAAAACACAACTCTGATAATGTATGCACTGTGCATATGCACTGTGCATATATTATCAGAGGTGTGTTTTGTAATGTACTGTGCATACATTATCAGAGTTGTGTTTTTTGTTTGCATTCCGACTGCAGGTATTGTGATCAATGCAAACATGACTCCTTGTAAAAAATTTATCAGTTTTGTTGCCAGATAAAAGGGTAAAAAACCATTTATCATGTAAATTACGGTCAACATAAAGTGAACTTGTCGATCGATGTCAATTAGACAAAGGTTATTCTTGTCAGCAAGAGAGCATCCAAACATTGATATTGTAAATAAATGAAGAACGCCTAGCAGAAGTACGGAATATTGTGGAGTTCCATTATGCAAGGATATCGAGTAAGGAAATTGTGATGCATGCACAAATTCTAGATTTGAAGCTTTTGTGACTGCAAGGATTCATACTCTTAGGTTTTTTCGGTAAAGTCACGTAGGTAAAAAAGAATACAATTAAAATTTATAAAAGTAATAAAAATGATTTATGTTTTTATTTTCATTATTTTTGAAATTTTAATTTTATTAATTTTTTACCTACGTGACTTTACCGAAAAAACCTAAGAGTATGCATGCACAAAGTTGGCAAAGCAAATCGCACATATGCATGGCTTGTATAATGCTTTCCAACATGCATTTTTTACTCGGAAGAAATTAGTTTTTTTTATGCATTGAAATGCGCATTACCTATCCGTGACACGGATCGGAAATGTGAATATTAAACAAATAAAATGGAAAGTGTTCAGATAATCACCGAGAGGGTGCGCACTTGGAGTCGCATTGACAACGACGGAAAGAGGAGCGCGTGGATTAAAGAACCGCCCCCGACTTTCTTTTTTTTCCTGACATTTTCTCGTGGGTTGTTATTTGTCCCGGAGCAGGGCGGCTCTCCGACTGTGGTGGTGTCGGGCCTGGTGTCGCCGGATGGACTGGCGTGCGATTGGCTGGGCCGCAAGCTCTACTGGACCGACTCGGAGATGAACCGCGTCGAGGTTGCCGAGCTTGACGGCTCCCACCGTGCCGTGCTCGTGTGGAGCGAGTTGGACCAGCCCCGTGCCATCGCCCTGCATCCCGTCAAAGGGTACGGACGCGCAGACGAACGTTTGCCTCCGCGCGGCCGTACGCGCACTGTAAGGGGCAAGTTGCTGTTGGCGGTGCTCGCTTCGTATTCGAGGGACTGGTGCGGCCACGTCTGGTTGCCACTACGTCTGGCTACATGATCCTTTTCTCGTTTGAGACCGTCTTGAACGGGGCCAGCGTCATAGCACTGGTCAACACACTTTTTCTGGCATAAGGTATTCCAACGGTTTTAAGGTAAAGTTTTTGTCCGTCACATCAGGTTTGTGAGATATCAAATATTGCATTTTCCATAAAAACTGCAGAAGAAAAATATTAAATAAATGTGGATATCTACATGAAACGATATTATAAACACACTATCCTAAAACTACAGCACCATATTTTAACACTAAAGCAGTCACTGACTCGCAACAACTTGCAATCATAAGTGACAGAGTTAATTTCGGGTAAAATCAATGAAAATGGGGTATGCCGATAGCATAAAATGAGATGTGATAGAGCAAATCTGAGATGAGATTTGGAATCGGCACCCTGAAATTAGTCTAAAACAGCTGCAAAAGTCCAGGCCAGAAAAAAATGTTTTTTTTTTTTGACCAGTGTAATAGATTTCGGACACCCATTCGCCGCTTTGTGTGCGGCTTATTTTTTGCGTGGCTGGGAATTTGACTTAAGCGCATTGCGCCCGCCATATGCCCCGCTACTCGCCACCCGCGTACACACGGCGGGACATTCGGTCAATCGCAGTAACAATACAGCCTGATGCACGCAGTCCGGTCAGTTTGATGGCGAGTGTTCACGCCCTAGTTTTGTTGTCATTTTGGTAAAGTGTTGGAGAATTCTCGGGGCCGGTTGAGTTGCCTTTTTTGGGAGAAGTATATCGAGTACTTTTTTGACCCATTGGGTTGGCGGGTCGTTGTTGTTGTTGTTGTGTTGTTATTGTGTTGTTGGGTTTTTGGTCATAGCCTGCGGCGTCCTCCTAAACGCAGAAATGCCCACTAAGTAATTTACCAAATATCCCAAGCAGCATCTTCCGGGTGAGACAATCAGACTGGGTGATATAAACGAACTGTTAATCATTATTAAGTAATAAAATAATAAAAATAAAACATAATAAAATAATTCTCACGACGTTTCGGCTACAACGCAAGCAGCCGTCTTCAGGTGAAGAATGGCAGTGTCTCATTCTTCACCTGAAGACGGCTGCTTGCGTTGTAGCCGAAACGTCGTGAGAATTATTTTATTATGTTTTATTTTTATTATTTTATTACTTCCCTTCTACGTGACTTTACCGAAAGAACCAAGAAGATGAATCCCTGCAGTCACGAAAGCTTTAAATCGAAACATTAAGTAGTTTGTGGTGTTTCTGCAGTAGGTTATTTCTCTGCTGTATATTTACTTTATATTTTCATAAACAATACAGACAGGTTTCCCGCTGCTGCGTAAGGCGATTGAAACGTGTCCTCGACTCGGTCCGTTAACCCGGTGTCTGGCACACCGCTTTTATCCCGCTCGCGCACTGCGATCTGATTCAAATGTACTGTGTGCGATGGACGGCGATTGATGCCGTTGGCTATCGCAGCTCGTTGAATGGGAGTGTTGGCGAGTTGGCCGTCGGGGGTTTAAGCCTCCGACTGTCGGGGATTAGATCACGTGGCTGTTGCGTCACGCGCATTCGAATATCGGCCTGCAGTGCGACGTGAACGACGTCACTTCATTTGGAGCTTCGTAGGATACCGGAGTAACTGGAAGGCACTAGTTGGGTGGCGTGACGATCGTCTTTTACCGTTAAAAAGTGAAACGCATTGAGGCAGCTCCTACCTCCAGGAGGCAGACGCTCAACACGTTACGAGTTGTCGCACTGTCCCGATTTTTCATCTCTCGTCGATTGGGATAGCACCATGGGGGGGGGGGAGGGTGCCCCTCTCGTAGGCCCGCGGTCGAGTGAAAACAACGTTTCCAGCGGCCGATTGGTTCTGCATTGCCTTGGCCTTAGCGATTACACCGCCCTTACTTAACCCAGCCGTGAGCATTGGACTAAACCCAGCGCTCGCCCCACTCCACGTAGAATACTTTTCCTTTCAAACACAATCGTAGGGAGTCCCAACTGTTGCCTCTAATGCCTGCTGTCATCCTTCACCCAAGTTGTAAGGGTTCTACTGACCTTAGCCTGAACCCTACCGCTAACTTATATTCTACCACTGCCTGCGAAGCAAAAGTATTATGAATGTAACCTCCCCCCCCCCTCTGGGTCACGGGATAGGGTTTGACAGATAGCCAAACACATTTTTTTTTCGCTCTCTCTCTCTACACACTGTTTCTGGTTGCCGATGGGAGTTTTGTTGTTGTAAACATGTTGTCCGGCGTCCGGCAACGGTTACGGGCGCGCACACACGCTCATCGGAGAGGACCTTGCACCCCCCCCCCCGGCTCCTACCGAAGCCGTGGTCCACGCTCGTCCTCGCGTGCCGAGCCGCTGGCGCTGGCAGTCCCATAACGGTGCTCTTGTTTAGCCGTCCCTCCCCGCGGGTCGGTGTGAGAGGGGGCTTGGAGGCTGGGCCCGGTGGCTGTGGTGCAGCGTCGGTAGCGGCGGTGTTTGGATTGTGATGGGAGTTAGTGGAATGAGAGATGATGATGTTGGTGACTGGCGTCTGTTGTGAATTGTTACATTTAAATTTCGATTTAAAGCTTTCGTGACTGCAGGGATTCATCTTCTCGGTTTCTTGCGGTAAAGTCACGTAGAATTGAAATAATAAAATAACAAAAATAATAAAATATTTAATTATGTTTTACTTCTATTTTTTTATTATTTCCATTCTACGTGACTTTACCGAAAGAACCAAGAAGATGTTACGTTTAAGTTGTTCGTGGCCGGGGGCGGTGGGGTGCAAGGTCATGCCGGGCCCCCATTACTCTCCGTTGTATGTTCAGTCGACGCGTTGTATTGGCACAATTGCGATATTTTGTACCCGTCTACACTTTTTTTTTTCCCCTGTTGGGCATTTGTTACGCTAACCTAAATTCGAAAAATTACCCCCGAATTTTCGAATTTCCCCAATTCGGTGGAATACGCGGAGCGATCATTGCTCCCCTCCCCCCCTACTGGCAGATCAACGCCCCCCAAGTCGCTCTTGCAAGTGAGACTCATCCTGGTCTCTTGAGTTCTCACCCGGTTAAACAATGTGAACTTAAAACTTAGAACTGTTGTTGTTGTTGTTGTTTCTTTAAGTTGAATCCGAAGTGTAACTAAAACAATCGCAACCTGAAACTTTCAAATCACCTTTGGCGTCAAGGAGTTGACTAGATTGAGATGTTGTATAGGTCTTTGTGCAAGTCACGTGATCGCCGACACATTAACGTGAGATTTCGTTTCGACGTGGGATGCCAATTGGCGCGGTTAGCGAGTTGCACGCTGACCCCCTCGCAACCCGAGTTGGATTCCTAGTCAAGGCCAGTATAGGTGGCGGGTGATATCTGAAGCGCGCTCCTGGTCTTTCCCCCACGCGTTCATAAACCTGTACGTCCCCAAAAAGATTGGCAAAAAAATCCCTACGACTGACATGGCACGAGAAGGGCCCCCGCCCGCCCCCACAGGCTTCCGGAGTAGCCGAGAGATGTCAGTGAAGAAGGTCAGCTTTGCGAGCCCCATCCGTATGGACCTTCTTTGTCGTATGCCTGCGTTTTCTCCCCGTACTTCCGCATGCAAAATGCCCCTTAAAATGGAATTGATCAAACGCACACCAGTGCAGAACCCTCCTGAAATAGGCCCTTGGGATGCAGGCATGCTCTCTTGAATGAATATATCGCAGGTGATTATCGATTATCCACCTGATTCCAACATTATCCGGTAGTCTCGGGCCGATCCGGCGAAACCTGCAAAACCCCTCCCAAAGGCTGTAACTAGTCCTGCGATCGGCACCACATGCGTGACAAAAACAAAGTGGCTACGCTTGAATTCCCTGTCAAGTAGTATACACAGTACTGTACATTATACACTACATGCAACTTAAACAGTGAAAATACTGCACTATACACATCACCCCATGCAAGAGTCTCCGAGATTGGAGCGGTGAGTACGGTGCAGTAAATAGTGTGACTTTTTACAGGAGGGTATTTATTTTTGTCTATTTGTATGTTCTCGTGTATGCCAATTTCTAATAGTAAACAAATTAAAAACCACAAAAAGAACTCAAAACAATGTCATGCAAAAATGTGCAAAAACTATATATTTTAAATAATAATGTCGTGGTTACCCGGCGTTTTTGAAAATCTGGCACTCCATCCAACTCGAAGCCAGTCGATAATTATTCGATGATCTACTGTAAATAGTATCATGATTATTCACTACTGGTGTGGACTCGGTACCCTGACTCAACCACCAGTCCCCAAAGCTTCCCAAGCACTTCCGATTTTACGATATTCTCCTTGGCTTAATCATGGTTTTCTGATTAAGCCAAACATTTCCTGTTTCATTCTCCAGGGTATCACCAGTGGGTTGCAGCTGCGCTCGGCTTGGTCCGAAACTTCCATAACGCTTGCGCATTTTATTTTTCCTTTTTTGAGTTGCAAGCGAGCACCCCCCCCCCCCACACTTACAACATAAGTATCCATTTGCAGCGCGCTAATGCCGGTGCAATCGGTGAGCACCTATTAAAGCTACCGACACATCACAAACTCATTTCTTTCGGACTACTTTTTGGTGTTTCGTTTGTTGTCCTTCCCCGCGGCCTCCGTTTCGCACGGCTGGCTGCGTACGGTGGGAAAGAAGGTCGGCGTACGTACACGTTGTGCCTGGCCACCTTCGTATCCTCAGAGTTGCTGCGAGCAACAGGAACCTTCTTCTTGGTTCTTTCGGTAAAGTCACGTAGAAGGGAAACAATTAAATAATAAAAACAAAACATAATAAAAGAATAATTCTCACTAGTGAGAATGATTATTATGTTATTATTTCCCTTCTACGTGACTTTACCGAAAGAACCAAGAAGATGAATCCCTGCAGTCACGAAAGCTTTAAATCGAAATTCAACAGGAACCTATATTTTAGACCCAAGTTGATGCAAGGAAGGCTCGTGCCGGACGCAGACAGAATGTTGCCGGTCAGTGCCGATGACAAGCGAGTGAATGCAAGTCGCTGGGATTTTACTGCAGTGGGTTAGCCATCATTACTCTCTTCCCCTGCGTTTCTCCGCATCCCCCTCACCACCCGAACAAAGACAAAGATCCCCCGTATAGCCTGAGGAAACTTTTGGGGTAAGTGCTGTTAGCGAGCACCTTTGAAGGCTGGTAGGGTACACGAGGGGGGTGGCTGGGCAAAGCCACGCCCGGCCGCCTTAGTCTCCCGAGTGGCGATGTTGACACACTGCACCAGGTACTCGTTTAAGGCCGAGTCGACCTAGGAGAAGCCCAAGACCTGTAAAAAAAAATCGTCACTAGTATTGGCCGTGAGCGGGATTTGAACTCGGGTCGCAAGACTACCGCTCCCCAGCAAACACAGGTGCACGCACACGCACACCGACTTGCACAGACTAATCAATCACCGCTTACACGTAGACACCCAACAATTCCAGAGACCCACGCGGACAAACACACGACGACATTAACTGATTTCGTTTATATTATCCAGCTGCAAACAAAAACCAGAGAAGGATTTGGCACTCGCGAACAACCAAACCCACCCCAGTGGCGCATTCGCGTCGGAACAGAAATCGCTGCCGTCTGTCTGCGCGCAGGCAGGGGCAACCTTCGGGCGCTTTTGTTTTTAACAGGGCCCCGGGTTTAAGAGCAAAGGGGTAGGATATAGTTACGGCCGTGTGGGACGATCGCCGAAAGGGGGCCTGGCGGAGTGGAGTGGGAGGGAGGTGGGGAGCCGGGGGGTGGGGGGGTAGGGGGAGGCATTCCGAAGGCCCCAGCAGGCGTTGGCAATCACGCCTCATTCATTAGGCCACGCGGCGGTGACGGGGAGCGGACAACAGCTTTTCTGCTGCTGCTGTGACGGCTGCTGCTGCTGCTGCTACAGTTGGCGCTGCCTCCAGGCCCCATCAGTCACACATGTGGGATTGTTTTCCCGGTGTCTAAACATCCGCCTCGGCCACTGCGCCTCTGAGCGGCTGGTTCGTACGTCTTGGGAGGATGGGGGGGGGCGGGGGGGGGGGGTGCGCGTGCACGCGCGCAGTGCACGTGCGCACGAAGATGGTTTTTTCCACGTGCGGATCGTGTTCGTGCGTGCGACACGCGGCGCGCACGCGCGCGAGAGTGAGGTGCACGTGTGGTGCGCATTGTGAGCTGTAACAAGTTGGTGTTGCGTGTTTATTTTCTTGCGTTCCTAAATCTTTGTATTGTTGGGGAGCGGGTATTAGCGCCGGCGCAGTAGTGAGTGAGCTGTGCACCATGGCCCTGGAAGCGTGAGTTCGAGCCACCATTTGAATTACTCATCACCCCCCCTTCCCCCCCCCCCCCACAGGCCTTCACCAACTATCACTGACCAGCATGGTCAAGTATGGTCATTGAAGCTCTATGAGCAACACAACTTACTTTATGAGTAGGCGCGTGTGCGATCAGCAGGAGTGTAGTAGAGAGTGGTTAGGGTAGCGTTGGTGCGTTGCGCTACGAACCCGGCGACCCGAGTTCGATTCCCGCTCACGGCCAACACCAGTGAGCGATTATCTGAACCGGCCCTGGGCCTCCCTTGCGTGTTGCTGGCCACCCACCCCCTCGTGTGCCGTGCCGGCCTTCATAGGTACTCGCTAACGGCACTTGCCCCGTAGTCTGTTGGTGCTAAAACGAGGGATCATTGTCTTTGTGTTGGTCAGCATGCTTTGACAATATCACCCCACAGAAATCTTGATTAGCTTGCTGGGGAATCGAACTGCGAAACCGATGAAAGCAGCCTCCATGATTACCATGCTTGGCCACTGTGTTGGGTTCGGGAGAGCAGCTACTCTGAAAGGTTATTTGCCTTATCTGTAAGTCTTGAATAGACTGTGAATGGGGGCTGCTGCCTTCCTTGACGGCTGCGGGCCGCGTGGTTGTGGGGCGTCTGTTCGGAAATGTCACAGCCTGCGTGCGCGTGAGAAAAGCCGCTCAAAAAAGAGGGCCAGATAATAGAAATAATAATTTTACATTAATTTGTCGGGCGCCTTTCACTAATGTCTTAAGGCGCCTTGTAAGGAAAGGCCAAGAGAGAGCGAGAAGCCAAATAGAACCAACTGACTTAAAAAAAATATATTTCGGTTTAAAGCTTCTGTCGTGACTGCAGGGATTCATCTTCTTGGTTCTTTCGGTAAAGTCACGTAGAAGGGAAGTAATAAAATAATAAAAATAAAACATAATAAAATTTCGATTTAAAGCTTATTTCGTGACTGCAGGGATTCATCTTCTTGGTTCTTTCGGTAAAGTCACGTAGAAGGGAAATAATAAAAATAAAACATAATAAAATAATTAGATTTAAAGCTTTCGTGACTGCAGGGATTCATCTTATTGGTTCTTTCGGTAAAGTCACGTAGAAGGGAAATAATAAAATAATAAAATAATAAAACATAATAAAATAATTCTCACGACGTTTCGGCCACAACGCAAGCAGCCGTCCTCAGGTGAAGAACAGGTCTGTCGGGAAGACAACGTTGTGGCCGAAACGTCGTGAGAATTATTTTATTATGTTTTATTTTTATTATTTTATTATTTCCCTTCTACGGTGACTTCAAAAAAATAGTTTTTAAGAGGAGACTTAAAAGTATATCCACACGATTCGTGTTGGTTGACCGGTTGGGATTTTTTTTTCCCCCTTTAAAAATGTTTTGCTCCTCGGAGCAGGAAAATGAAAAATAAAACTGAAGTTGAAGATCGAACGTTAAGCTAATCAGATTATGTAGTTGTACTGCAGGAGGAATCCGATGAGCGATGAAGCTCTTTTTCATGATGTCCAGTAGGGCCATGGGGGTAAGAACATTACCACAAAACATCTATGATACAAAAACGCGATAGGAGTGTAAAGTACACGAAAAATAAACAAATCACCGAAACATCTACAAATGAAACTAAACCATCCCCATCCTACCAGGCCAAGCCCACTGAGGTATTAACTTACTTTTTTAAGCGACCTGGCCACAAATGACAGCTCAACAAAGTGGCCCCATCATTTGGACATTTATAGCGGCAACATCACCTGAATAGTCTAAATGTGGAGGGAAAAACCGGAGGATCCGGAGGGGAAAAAAATCGACACAACCACGGGCAGAGAGAGAGAGACACGCAAACTCCAAATATACAGCAGCAGGCGTCAATGTGGGAATGAAACCCGGCGACCTCCTGCATACCAGGCGAGCAAGATAACATCGCACCACCATAGCGCCCTTTAAATAAGTAAAGAGCTACGAGCCAGAGGTGTGGACTCGAGTCATGCGACTTGGACTCGAGTCAGACTCGAGTCATGATTTTGATGACTTCAGACTCGACTTGGACTTGCCTCATCTTTGACTCGACTTGACTCGGGACTCGAGAGCAAAGACTTGAGACTTACTTGTGACTTGCACAACAATGACTTTGTCCCACCTCTGCTAAGAGCCATAACGAAATCATCCAGACTCAATGCGAGTGCTGCAAAATGTATTGTGTTTTTCGTCTTGTTTTGTTGTAATAACTTAATTACCCAACCCCGCCTCCGTGCCCCTTCTGGACATCTTTGAAAAAGAGCTTTATCGCTCGTCGGATTCCTCCGGAACGAATTAAAGATTCTGATTCGACGGCATATTATGGGTTTGACGCACGCCATTTAATCCGTCATCTTTGACGTGGGGTCGGTGGATTCTGAGTTTGCCCCTCCACGTTTAGAAACGTGCATTGAGATTATTTTTTTATGATTATTTTGCTGCTAAACATTTGAACGTGATGAGCACATTTGTTGAGCTGCTAATCGTGGCCAGGTCGTTTCTAACAAAAATAAGTTAATACCTCGGTGGCCTTGTACCTGGTAAGATTAAAAAAAAGTGCTTTATTTCGATTTAAAGCTTTCGTGACTGCAGGGATTCATCGTCCTTGGTTCTTTCGGTAAAGTCACGTAGAAGGGAAATAATAAAATAATAAAAAATCAAAATATTTTATTAAGTTTTATTTTTATTATTTCATTACTTCCCTTCTACGTGACTTTACCGAAAGAACCAAGAAGAAAAATGTGCTTTGTCTAATTTTTTTAAGTGATTTGTTTACAATTCATGTACTTTTCACTCCGATCGTGTTTTTCTGTCGTTTGTTGTTCTAACGCTCTGACCCGCCCCGACTGGACATCTGTAAACTGCTTTATAGCTCATCTAATTTTTCCGGTATAAATACATATTTTGATTCTGAACATATACGGGGCTATGACGTGCGATTGTGTTTTTCTTTCCTTCCCCACTCCCAATCGGTATTGGCAAAATCGCCCCGTCTTTGCCGCAAGGAATCTAACGAAGAGTCACATTTGCCACGATGCGAATCGGGCCGTGAATGTGTTAGAGTGTGACCAGCTTGTGTTTGCATGCGTGTGGTGCGTCTGCACGTCATCTCAGTCGGTCAACCCGTGACACCCGAGTCTGTCCCGTGACCTCCTGCCAGCGGGCGTTCGACACTTCACGTGGCCTTAAAGTCCGCACAGCCTGGCGCAAGCGCCTTGGTGACGTCACCGCCAAATTTCGATTTAAAGCTTTCGTGACTGCAGGGATTCATCTTCTTGGTTCTTTCGGTAATGGCACGTAGAAGGGAAGTAATAAAATAATAAAAATAAAACATAATAAAATAATTGTCACGACGTTTCGGCCACAACGCAAGCAGCCGTCCTCAGGTGAAAACCAGGTCTGTCGAGGCGACAGCGTCTGAATGAAACAGCACCATGCTTGGAGCGTATATTTAAGTTAGGTTGGAAGGGGGGGAAAGGGCGCCTTGACAAAATAATTTGCATATCAAGAGGAATTTAGCATATTTATGGGAAATGCAGGTATGTGATTAGTACTACTTATGCCCGTGCATTATGCAGGATTAGCAGCATCATAGTGACGAACGGCGGTTGTTGTTGTTGTTATGTGCCCGAACAGCTACATGTACTGGACGGATTGGGGCGAGGTTCCCAAGATCGAGCGGGCTGGCATGGACGGCACGGCACGTTCCGTCATCATAGACACGAACGTCTTCTGGCCCAATGGCCTCACCATCGACTATGAGGCCTCCAAGCTGTACTGGGCGGACGCCAAGCTCAGCTACATCCACCGCGCCAACCTCGACGGCACATTCCGGTGAAGGGGCTGCTCGCGGCAAGGGAGACGCGCTCCAATAAAAAAAACCAACACCCAACGCCTTTCGTTGTGCGGTTACCGATTAACCCTTTCCCGTTACAAGACGTCTACAAGACGTCGGATAGGGAACTGGGGGGGGGGGGGGTCCCGTTCGCCGCCGAATCTCGGAATGAAAAAGGATTAACCAAAACCGAAAAAATGAGAATAGGCTTTACCTTCTTTGGCAATCAAACAGAAGGTGTTAAGATGTTCATACATCGAATAGACACCTATTGCAAAGCATCGGTCTGCACTTACCACACTTACTCGTGGCAAAACAAGTGAAAATTCGCGTCCCAGTATGCCGCCGTGACACTAGTGACGCGTTTTAGAATATTTGGCGGCGATAAATTTCCACACAGTAAGCCGCTTCGTTGAGATGTCATTTGTGGCCAGGTCACTTCTACAATATAGCTCGGCGAGCCCTTACCTGGTCAAATAAAAATAGTGATCTAACCCATAAGAAACCTTTATTATTATGGATAATATCGGTCGCGAATGCCCATGTGTTCAATTGCAAGGACTGGAGTTTAGCAAACCCTGGAATGAAAGTAAATAAATAATAACATTTCGATTTAAAGCTTTCGTGACTGCAGGGATTCATATTATTGTTTCTTTCGGTAAAGTCACGTAAGTGAAAAAATAAAAAAATACATAAATGAAAAATATTAATAAATAAATCACGACGTTTCGCTTGCAACACAAGCAATCATCATCAGGTGTGACAACCACAGCAAGGGCATTTTTAGCTGAATTTTTCACTTCAGTAAAAATTTCCTTGCTGTGGTTGTCACACCTGATGATGATTGCTTGTGTTGCAATCGAAACGTCGTGATTTAATTATTTATATTTATTTATACTTTTCACCCACGTGACTTTACCGAAAGAACCAAAGAGTTATTGATCCTTGCAGTCACGAAAACTTCAAATCTGGTGTCGTTGAGTTTATCGAAACATTTCCATTGAGAAAGCTTCACGGCCACGCCAGACAAGTGCGGACACACAGCTCGTTTAAGGATTATAGATTCGCGTTCGTTTGGAGAGACCACTTTTCTCGGGAGATACGTTCCTTTAAACTCAGTTCGGTGGGAGACTTTTTTTTTACACCACCGGTGAATTTTATCTCGAAGGAAAATAACAGGTTCTGCGAGACCTTTTTTTTGCAAATGTTTCTTTAAAAAGAATAAACTACATCCCCCGGTGGTAGATTATTTTCTTCTGCGATAGTTTTCCCCCCACTGTACGCGGCAAAGTTTTGCCAATCTGTTTTGCTGTGAACCGGTTAGACGTTTTCCTTTCATGTCGAAAGTGCCACTATCTCGACATCAAAACAAATCACGTTGTTTGTGACATCACCCGGTTGTGCTTGCGTTGGTCAGCGAGCAACGTCGCGGATTTTAATCACGTGTATATTGTGTGGCCCGTGGAAGAGAAATGTCAACTGCATTGCGATGCCTTTCCATCGTGGAATGTGTAGGTGCAATCAAAAAACTAAAATATATTTTTTTTGAGAAATTGCTTCAAAGCTTTGGCAGACAAATGTCAACTACCTCGCCTGGTATACAGCAGTTACGCGGGTTCGATCCCGACCCTGGCGCCTGTATATTTGGGAGTTTGCGTGTCTCTCTCTCCCCGTGGTCACGTGGATTTTTCTCCGGTTTTTCCCTCCACATTTAGAAACGTCACACGTTTAGAGTGTTTGGCTGATATACATTTGCACGCGATAAGCCACTCCGTTGAGCTCATCATTTGTGGCCGGGTCGCTTAAAAAAGTAATAGTCGCTGTTTTTCTGGGGCCGGCACCAAGTTGCTGCCCCCTTTACCAGCACATTTAGAGCAGCCACGACCCGCGATCTCTCACGCTTATCTGTACCGCGACGGGGGGTCAACGTGGGCTTTGGGCACCTTGGCCCCGGGAAGACTCTGCCACAGAACTACTTGTGATGTCCCTTCGTTTGCCCCTCATCCCCCTTCTCATTGGCACACTTTTTTTAATGTGCCCTACAAAAGGACGTTCGTCGCATGTCAATAAAACCAAAGCTTTCAGTCCTTCATGTACCGTGCCAAAGTAAAAACCGGATGATATGGTTTTTAGGCACAGTGTAATATTTGAGGTGCAGGGGGGGTTTTGGGGGGGTCACAGTGAGGGAGTAAACAAAGCATTTTGAGAGCGTGGGGATAACCCTCCCGCATCGGCGGGTTTGTGTAAAAGTCGAGGCCTCAAACGTCGTCCCCGTGGCGCGAGCAGGCAGGTGGTGATAGACGGGTCGCTGCCGCACCCGTTCGCCCTGACGCTGCTCGCCGACTCGCTCTACTGGACCGACTGGCAGACGCGCTCCGTGCACGCGTGCTCCAAGCTCACGGGCTCCGACCGACGGCAGATCGTCACCGACATCTACTCCCCGATGGACATCCACGCGTACAGCCCTCTTCGGCAGCCCACTGGTACGTACGTACGTAGGTGTGTGCTTCTTTTGAACTTCTTTCGCACCGTACGTGGCCACCCGCGCTAATCGGAGGTGCGGGGGAAGGACAACAAACGAAACACGAGAAGCAGTTTTGTTGAAATTGGTTTTCAAAGTGCATAGCTCCTAATGGCTTCCTAAATATCAGAAGGAAGAGCGTTCCAGACGGCCGCTGAAGCCAAATCTTCCTCCGCTGCCAGGATGGCCGGAGTATGCGTGATGGTTTATGCCCCTTGACGGGATCAGCAGCGAGGTGTTGTGGCTCATTTGTGGCAGGCACTTTGTGTGCAATGAGTGCGACTTTGTAATGTATTCGTTGAGCAACCGGAAGCCAAACGCAGCTCAGCGAGCGCTGGAGGGACACGGTCGGTACGCGCTGTGCCAGTTGCAACAAGAAAGTGGGGTGGTGGTGGAGGAGGAGGGGGTGTACAGGGGGGGGGAGGTACACATTTTGCCGCCGTCTCCCCGCGAGCCGGGGGCTGTCGCATGTCGACGTCCGTGGAATAGACGACGCGCCCCGAGAATCGGTCGACGGTTCGTCAGATCGCGCGCGTGGCAGACGCTGGCGGGCACGGCTCTGGGCACGGCTCTGGGCACGGCTCTGGGCACGGCTCTGGGCACGGCTCTGGGCACGGCTCTGGGCACGGCTCTGGGCACGGCTCTGGGCACGGCTCTGGGCACGGCTCTGGGCACGGCTCTGGGCACGGCTCTGGGCACGGCTCTGGGCACGGCTCTGGGCACGGCTCTGGGCACGGCTCTGGGCACGGCTCTGGGCACGGCTCTGGGTGTGGCGAAATCGTCACCCTCTGAGCCTCTGTGCCTGGCAAAACACACACCACCACACCGCCCCCCCCCCCCTTCTGTCGCGTTAGACCAAACGCGGCTGCGTGCCTGCGTACCTGTCCTCTTATGCAGGCCGGAACCCTTGCGGCGACGACAACGGAGGCTGCTCGCACCTGTGCCTCATGTCCCCGGCGAAGCCGCACTTCAGCTGCGTGTGCCCCACGGGCGTGCAGATCCTTGCCGACAACAAGACCTGCCGGCAGGGTAAGCGGGCGCCCCCTCCGCCCACCCCCCCCCCCCCGACAGACACCCGCTCTCCAAGCTCGCTCGCCGTGGCTTCTAGCGTGAGCCCACCGCGTCGGTGTCATTCGTGCGGCTGCCTCTCGCTCGTCCGGCCGGTTGGCCTCTTGCGGTAGGGACGAATGGCTCTCACAAGTCAGTATGTCTCGAGTTCAAATTCTGGTGTTGTTCCCCAGCCCCATTATCCCTCCCCAGGGTCGATAAAGTACCACCGCTTTGTGGGGAAGCACGACGATGAGCCACTTCGCTGAGCTATCGTTTGTGATAGCCGGGTCCTATTCTGAAAAAAGAGCTGCACAGTTCATATTCTTAGGTTTTTTCGGTAAAGTCACGTAGGTAAAAAAAATTGAATTAAAGTAAAATAAAAATCACGACGTTTCGGAGGCAACACCTGAAGACAGAAGCTTGTGTTGCCTCCGAAACGTCGTGATTTTTATTTAACTTTTATTAATTTAAATTTTTTACCCACGTGACTTTACCGAAAAAACCTAAGAGTATGAATCCTTGCAGTCACGAAAGCTTCACATCTAGAATCTGCACATTTCAATTGGGCCCTTACCCTGCTCAAAAAACTAAATACAAAACATTTCAGCGGACCCATTTGTAGTAGCCTCGCGGACCACCGTGGTCCGCTTATCACAGCTTGGACACACCAAGCTCTTGCTCCCGTCGCGTGCTGACATCTCGGCGTTCGTCGGCAAGTGAAACCGCGCTTCCATCGCAAACAGGCGCGCAGGAGGTGCTGCTGCTCGCGCGACGCACGGACCTGCGGCAGATCTCGCTCGATACGCCCGACTTCACGGACGCGGTGCTGGCGGGTGCCGGCGAGGTGCGCCACGCCATCGCCATCGACTACGACCCCGTCGAGGGCCACGTGTACTGGAGCGACGACGAGCTGCGCGTGGTGAAGCGCGCGTCGCTGCAAGCCGCCGGCGGTGGCCCTGCCGACCCCACGACGGGTAAGCGCGTCGCGGGCGGTGGTCGCCGAGCGTCGAGTGGTGAAAGGCTTTTTAAATCCTTTATATTAAGTTCGCTTGCTTGCTTGCTTACGACCGTGCAAATCTTTCGGTCGTTTTTTAACCCACTTCCCGTGATCCAATCGAGCTGACATTTTGCACACAGACTCGTTGTGCGTGACAATTAATGTTCGTGAAAATTTTTTCCAAAATTTTACACTTTTTAGGACAAAAAAATTATATTTAACTACCAATTGCTTAATGGTGCCATGCAATCATCTGACCCATAGGTGGCAGCCATCTCAAGCCAGAGGACGAGAGGACTCTAGCCGCCACGCATATAAAAGATTTATAGTGAAAAACTTTGTTTTTACGGGTTAATTTTTTCTTTCTCTGCTTAGCAGACGGAGGGCCATTGTATCGTCGAAACGACACCGGGAGAAAAACTAAAATGAAATCGCTTTATTTTGGTGCCGAGGCTCCCCGGGCAAGGGCATGCGGGAGGGCGCGCAACATGGATTTTGGCGCCAGCTATCGTCGAATGCGGCGGTCGTGTCGCACCCGGTTTCTCTGCGGTGGGTAACGACGTCCAGTAAAACCTTGGGTTGCGAGCATAATTCGTTCCTGAAACGTGTTTGTAATCCAAAGCACTCGTATATCAAAGCACTCGTATATCAGTTGTGATCACGTGACGCTCGGCAGACAAAGCGTATACACGTACGTACTACTCGTATTGCAAGACCTCGCTCGTTTATCAAATAAATATTTAGTTAAAAACTTTGCTCGTCTTGCAAAACACTCGCAGACCAAGTTACTCGCAATCCAAGGTTTTACTGTAGTTTAAAAACAACGGGCGAAGCGAAGGTGGCTGTCGCAAACGGGGCGACGGTTTGATTCGAGAATCGACGCTTGTTTTTGGTTTGCGGCGTCTCATTCGTCGGTTACGCCATCTCATTTTGTACGGTGTCTCATCTGCACTTTCTCATTCGACGCATAGACTGAACTACTTTTATTTTAGCAGGTAAGGCCCAGCTGAGCCCCATGTAGCTTTGTTTCAGAAGCGACCTGGCCATCGCGAATGATAGCCCAGCGAAAGTGGATTATCACGATCACGTCGAAATTTATAGCAGCATCCAAATATTCTCAACGCGTGATGTTGATTCTAAATGTGGAGGTAAAATCGGGAGGACCCGAAGAACACACCAAGCGACCACGGGGAGAGAGAGAGAGAGACACGAACTCCAAATGTACAGCAGGCGTCGGGGTCGGGATCGAACCCACGACCTCCTGAGGAGATGCTCCCCCCCCTCCCCCTCTTTCCCCCCCGTTCCCATCGCCATGCCGGGGGGGTTAGAATATGAAGCTGGTGCACCTTCTCTTGCTAGCGGAAGAAAGCCGACCCAAAAGGCACATCCCCCCCCTGACATGCTGATGTTGCCCGTGTATGTACCGTACGTTGAACTTCTTTCGCGCCGTACGTAGCCAGCCGTGCTAATCGGAGATGAGCTGAATAGACACATCAGAGGTGCGGGGGAAGGAACACATTCCTGCAGAGGGAGCTCGTAGGAACGTTGGGTTGCTCGGTCAATGGCCAGGGTCAACGGCGGCGTGGTGTATTCCGACTGTGAGGGCGGCGTGAGTAGGTTAAACGTAGAGTTTTATAAGGGCACCACGGGGTGACCAGCCCCACCCTCCCCACCCAGCCCCACCCTCCCCACCCAGCACCTCCCCACCCAGCCCCTCCCCACCCTGCCCCTCCCCCCCAGCCCCTCCCTGCACGACGGACACAATAATCCCCTGTGGGCTGGTGTAACCAGGAGGTTCCTACCAGTATTATGTATGTGTGTGTGTGTATACGTTGTTGTTGTGGGGAGCGGTGGTGTTGAGGTTAGCGCATTGCGCTATGAACCCAGCGACCCGAGTAAAAACCAGCGACGGTTATCTGGGCCTCACCTAGGTCGACTCGGCCTCAAATTAGTACCTTGTGCGGGTGTGTAGTAAACATCGCCAATAGGGAAACAAAGGCGGTCGGGCGTGGTGCTGGCCACCCACCCCCTCGTTGTGCCGTACCGGCCTTCATAGGTGCTCGCTAACAGCACTTGCCCAAACAGTCTGTTACAGGCTATGTAGGGGATTACATAGGCGCTATTCACTAACAGCACTTGCCCCAAAAGTGTTAATAGGCTATCCGGGTGGAGCGGGGGGGTCTTTATCATTGTTTATCTGTCTGATGTGACCTCTCTGCTATTGATTCAACAACAACAACAACGCAAAACGAACCAACAGAGGAGACGCTGGTATGGACGGAGGTGCAGCACCCGGACGGGCTGGCGGTGGACTGGATCGCCCGGAACCTCTACTGGAGCGACACGGGCACCGACCACATCGAGGTGGCGCGTCTCAACGGCTCGTCGCGCCAAGTCCTCGTCTCCGAGGACCTCCAGGAGCCCCGGGCGCTCGCGCTCCACCCCCTGGCCGGGTAGGCGCCACGCCCCGCTTGTCGGTGTCCCCCTCGCCGCCTGACGGAGGATCTACCGCGCCGCGTGCGCTTGCACGTACTTGGGTCGAACTGCTGTCGCGCCGTGCGTAGCTAACCGTGCAGGTCGAGCCGCTTGGCCGCAGCAAGAAAGCAACTGCAGCGGTATCAATGTAGCGGCCCATGAATTAAAAATAAAAATCTTTAAGTCAAATCTCGGTTGATCTTTAAGTTGAGTTTGGGACTCTGCAAGACAACGCTGTCTTTTAGGCAACGATGTTTGTGGCCGTTTCCCCCCCCCAAGTCCTCGAAAGGTGGGCCACAAATTTTCCCCTGGTGGTTCTGGAACCTCAGCTCAAAGTCGTACGTACAGTAAAACCTTGGATTGCGGGCATAATTCGTTGTTTGTAATGCAAATCACTCGTATATCAGTTGTGATCACGTGACGCCCGGCAGACACAGCGTATACACGTGCTGCTCGTATTGCAAGACCTCGCTCGTTTATCGAATTAATATTTATTAAAAAATTTAGCTCGTCTTGCAAAACACTCGCAGGCCAAGTTACTCGCAATCCAAGGTTTTACTGTACGTTGAAAATCTTTCGCACCGTGCGTAGCCGACCGCGCTATTCGGAGGTCGCATGGAGAAAGGACGGCAAACTAAACAAACAAAGCGGATTCGAAAGAAATTAGTTTGTCAATCTCGATGATTTAAAAGTGCGTAGCTCCAGCGGCTACATAGTATCGGAAGGAAGGGCATTCCAGACGTCCGCAGGAGCGCATCTGAAAGTGCGAGTTAGTTGGACTTCACTACGTTGGTCGGTGTGGGTTGTGGGGGGTTGGGAACTCGGGACTGTTCAAGTTAACATTCAGATATCAACGAGGCCTTGCACTTGTACATTCGGCCTTTTGTCAATCCGCTGCTGGATGAGGTTCTCCCCCACGCTCTTTAGGTCGTGGGAGCGCGGGGGGTTATTTGATCACACGTATTGCTGGCCAGTGCCGGTTGGTTAAATTGGGCAGCCGTCGATCTGGAAAGCGTAGAAGTGCGGTACAACAATAGCGGCTTGCTGCTCTGACACCCAGCTTTGGCTGTCTCCTGCAGCCTGTAAAACAGCTTGTCGTACGTCGTGGGCACTCATCCACACTTGGCTTCTGAGATTTGATGAGATCGGGCGTATTCCGGGTTGTTTGGCCATTAGCCCACTGTCGTTACCCCCATAGAAGAAAAATGACGACCGTCACCAGCTCGTGGTTTGTAGTCGCCTACCGTGCTGTGTTGCGGTGTGCCGGTGTCAAGGTTTTGTAAGTGCGAGAGATAAAATATTTTTAAAAACTTTTTAAAAACACGCTTTTATGAAATGTACTAGTAATGGAAGAACTCCACGACTCGATGAAGTGGCCCCGAAACTTGCCATAACGTAAGGGACCGTGGCCAATTACAGCCAACGTCAGTTGACCGTGGACAATTAGACCCAAGCCGAAACATAATATATACAAAATAATGCTTACAAATATTTTTTTTTTATGATAGAATATAGTATTGTCATCAGTATGACATAAATATACCAAGTTTGCAGTCGATACCACATTGGGAAGTGTGTCAAAATTGAGTTACAAGATTTGAGGATACAACAACAACAGCCAGTGAGTTAATAGAAGGCGTGTAATAATAACAATATACAAGTTGCAAGTTGATGTTTAGCAGTGCCTCTATGGCGCCCTCTACTGACGGGCACTGCCACCGTGACTGGCACGCAATTTGAATTCGGCAGCATCGCAAGAGCAAAGGTCGCAAGCGGGTTTTGATTCCTTACCCGTACCCGATACCCGGCCGGGTACGGGTAGCCGGGTATCGGGTAAGGTACGGGTATCGGGTACCCGATTGCCAAAGCGTCTGGCCCACTGTGTTGCGTCTGCCGCGCGTTCCTGTGCCGCGCGTCAGGTACATGTACTGGACGGACTGGGGCGAGCGGCCGAAGATAGAGCAGGCGAACCTAGACGGCTCTGAGCGCGTAGTGCTTGTCAACACGTCCCTGGGCTGGCCCAACGGGCTGGCGCTCGACATCGCCCTGGGCACGCTGTACTGGGGAGACGCCAAGACGGACCGCATCGAGGTGAGGCCCCCCCCCACCCCCTCCACCGTCACCGCGACCGTCACGGGAAGAGGGGGCGGACGCGGTGCCCGCGATCGAATTTTTGTGCGTAGCTCCGGTGGCTTGCTAATATTGGAAGTAAGGGCCACTCACTCACTCTGTGTGTGTGTGTGTTGTGTTAACGCGACCTACATTCCGGCCTGCGTGGCTTTGATTACAAGCAGCACGTAATGATCGTTTTTGAATCGGCGCGTTCGTGACCCGTTGGCCAACGTTGATGATTTATTTTTTTAAACTCTCGTGTACGCAGTGCATTGAGCCGTGAGTGTAAGATGCTCAATAGATTATTTGGCGACGCTGCTGCTGCTGCTGTTGCTGAGTTGGCAGCGGTGCACAGGCACACATATTGACCGAAGAGGCCTTAACACGTTCGTCAATAATGTCGCCTTCTTTCGTGTTGTCGGTGTTATTGATGAATGCAGTGAGTTTTTACGCACTGATATTGGTTATTTTAGATGAGGTGAACTTTTTTTGGATGTTAGTGGAACGAACGCGGCTAAAACGGGGTGGACGGTGCAGGTTATATGGGGTGCCACGATGGGGAGATGTTCTAACTACCTCGCCTGATATGCACGAGGTCGTGGGTTCGATCTCGACCCTGACGCCTGCTGCTGTATATTTGGAGTCTGCGTGTCTCTCTCTCTCTCATCATCACGGTGGCTAGGAGATGTTAACTACCTCGCCTGGTGTGCAGGACGTCGTGGGTTCGATCCCGACCCTGACGCCTGCTGCTGTATATTTGGAGTTTGCGTGTCTCTCTCTCTCTCATCATCACGGTGGCTAGGAGATGTCAACTACCTCGCCTGGTGTGCAGGACGTCGTGGGTTCGATCCCGACCCTGACACCTGCTGCTGTATATTTGGAGTTTGCGTGTTATCCCTGTAGTCGCGTGGATTTTTTTTTCCCCGGGTCCTCCAGTTTTTCCCTCCACGTTTAGAATCAACACCACGCGTTTAGAGTATTTCACCGCGATACATTTCCACGTGATAAACCACTTCGTAGAGCTGTCATTTGTGGCTAAGTCGCTTCTGAAAAAGAGTTACATTACAGCTCATTTAAATACATAAAAACCCAGCCTGCGTTTAAAGTCACAAGCTCATGATTGTGGGTCAAGGGCTCCAATCATTGTCCTTTCTATGAAAACAAAAACTCGGAACGGCTAATGTTTCTAGATTGAACTTTTAAAGAGCGAAACATTAGCGAGCGATTTAATGTGAAAGAGGAATGAAAAAAGCATTAAAAGTAAAAACGGCGGTCACTTCCGTGAGACGCTCTTTCCTCGCAACTCCCTTTACCTCAATCTCACGACGTGATCCGATAATTAAAAGACATTCAGAGAAAAAAAAAATTAACCCGTAAAAACAAAGTTTTTCACTATAAATCCTTTATATGCGTGTTCAATGGGCCACAACCCAGCCCACATTGGTCTTTGAAACGGGCGGCTAGAGTCCTCTCGTCCTCTGGCTTGAGATGGCTGCCACCTATGGGTCAGATGATTGCCTGCCACCATTAAGCAATTGGTAATAAAATGTAAAAAAAAATTACCTAAAAAGTGTAAAATTTTGGAAAAATTTTTTCACGAAAATAAATTGTCACGCACAACGAGTCTGTGTGCAAAATGTCAGCTCGATTGGATCACGGGAAGTGGGTTAAAAAACGACCGAAAGATTTGCACGGTCGTAAGTGCGCAAGCAAGCAAGTGAACTTAATATAAAGGATTTAAAAATACCAATTACTAGTTCTTCATCAATCCACTCTGGGATGAGGTCCTCCACACGCCTTGACGCTCGTGACGATCTCACCCAAAAAAAAAATCTCTTTCTTAGATAATATTGGTCGAGAAAGCCCCACGTGTTAAACTGGGCTCATGTCGGTGTTGTTTGACCATACTTCACCACGCTGGTCAGTTGGGGCGCTTGGTGATGAGGGTCCTAGGACCCAGTCCAGATACTAGCCCATGAGCCCAGATCGCATCTCTCTCTTGTCCAGTACCACTTGAGCTGGCATAACCCAAAGGGTTACAATTTCTACGCGGTCAGTAACACTAAATTATGCAATAGCAATTTCAAATGGTCAGATGGTTATCGTGTAATTAACTTTTATTGGCGATTATAAATAAATGGGTTGTACTCAAGATGCGCTACCCTTAGATGTGATACCAATTCCTGCTCTGACCTACGAACTACCACACCACTCGCTACTCAATGGCAAGTCGTGACCCGTGGAATTGAACTCGAGTCTCCGGGTTTCACGGTGCAGTGCGCTATCCACTCCGCCACCTCGCCTTCCAAAACACAGGAAAGTTAATTTCGGCTTAAATATACGCTGCCAAGCCGCCTGGTGGTGTTCATTCAGACGCTGTCTTTCCAACAGACCTGTTCTTCACCCGAGGACGGCTGCTTGCGTTGTGGCCGAAACGTCGTGAGAATGATTTTATTATGTTTTATTGTTATTATTTTATTATTTCCCTTCTACGTGACTTTACCGAAAGGACCAAGAAGACATGAAAGTAAATTTACCATCATTCTGTAATTACAGGAAAACTCCATTCAATTCTGGTGACACCCCCTCCCTCACTCTCTACTTTCGAATCGAATTTTTTCCCTCCAGACCCCACTCCCCCCCCACCTCCCAGCCCCCGAAGCTGTGATCACTAAGTGGGATGAGGTTCCACAAACACACAGCGCTGTGCGGGTCGGTCGGTCGTGTGACGGTTGGTTGAATTTTTTTGGCGAGTTTTTTTTGTTTTTGCCACCGTGATGTGACACGTCGTTTGAGCCCGCCCGCTGTTTGGCCACACGAGAGTTCGCGCGCTGACGCCACAAAATTCCTGCCGTGCGGTTTCGCAAGCCGGTTTGCCGTTTTATTAAGAATTTAAGAGTGGTGTGGCAGTGCTTTTCTTAGCAGCCGGTCCTCGGAGATAGCCAGCCCGCCCCCCCCCCCCCCCCCACAACGCGTTGTTTTGTTTTTAAGTGAATAATAATGATCATCATCATGATGTGATGTTAAAATGGCAATAAATTGCTGCGCGACCCATTGCATGCAAAGCATGGCCTTGCAAAAACGCTTAATTGTCGACATGTTATGCGCTCGTCGGAAAGGACACGTAATCCGAACAATTTTAATTACTTCTAGATTTGAAGCTTTCGTGACTGCAAGGATTCATGCTCTTAGGTTTTTTCGGTAAAGTCACGTAGGTAATAAAATAATAATAATTTAGTTATTTTCATTTATTACTATTTTATTATTATTTTTACCTACGTGACTTTACCGAAAAAACCTGTCCAGTTAAAACTCGGTCTCTTACTAATCTCCACACGAGAAAGTTCCCCATCTGAAATGTTTAATTTTGCCACGAACTGAGCTTGACTTGAACCAGTTCTGAAATGTGCACTGTGCCGCTTGCTTGGCGCGACGTCACTCGACGTCACTGCCAAATCCCCCCCCCCTCCCCCACCCCGCTGTTTTCGAACGTGAGAAGCATCTAATTTGGACAGTCTGCGAGTTGAACGCTTTCGGCGGTTCTTCCACTGCAAAAAACTCCTGCAAACCAATACACACACTTCTGCATCGGCCCGGCTGGTAATGTCCGATTTGGTGAACATTGTTCGGTGGACGGTGACAACGACGGTCAAAAACCTTGGCACGCAGCAAATAGATTGAAAGCTTTACATTTTATGTCTTTCATTTAACATTTGATTTGATTACATTTTTAATTTATTAAACGTGTATGACCCCCATTTTATCCTCTTCCACAAATCCTATTATCCTTGGGGTTCAGGTCATCCACTTTATTTATTTGCCCACAGATCCCACTGGTTTTGTAGACATTTATTTCGTCTGCTTCAATTGCGGCATTAATGCTGCACAGCTACGTTTCCTGTGGCCCGCGGGGGAACTAAAAATGTAATCGGTTCGTCGGTTTAAAATTGCTGACTTTGACAATCAACTCGCTTCCACATGCAGCGAGTTCCCGCACCTCCGATTAGCGCGGTTGGCTACGTCACAGCCAGCTGCCAGGATTCCAAAAACCAGGATTTCATTGGTGTCAGCTCGGCGCTCTGACCCATGAACCACCCTGCTGCTCCGTTTAAGCATGGTTGGTTCAACATACGTACGTACACACACCAGAGGTCGCAAATGGGTTTTGATTCCTTACCCGTACCCGTACCCGGCCGCACCAGGGTCGCAAACGGCTACCCATACCCGATACCCGGCTACCCGTACCCAGCCGGGTATCGGGTAGGGTACGGGTACGGGTACCCGATTGCGACCTCTGGGATGAAGCCATGTTGCAGGCGCGGGTGGGTTGATTCTAGGAACTTGAATTGTGAGAAGAAACAAGACGTTGGGAAATGAGTGACAAACGGTTACTCACCAGTGGCTCACGGCCTACCCGTACCCGGCCGCACCAGGGTCGCAAATGGGTACCCGTACCCGGCCAGGTATCGGGTAGGGTACGGGTACGGGTACCCGATTGCGACCTCTGACACACGCACATGTGAACCAAGTCTGGTCATGGTCAGCTTCCAGGATTCGGAAAACCAGGATTTCAACGCTGCCAGCTCAGCACTCACAAACCCACCCGCACCTCCGATTTGCAACATGCGGTGCTGTTCCCTCACCTCCGATTATCACGGTTGGCTACGTACGGTGCGAAAGAAGTTCAGCGTCCACACACGCCCAGAGCAACGACATCCCAAGTCGGCCCTGTGCTTACGATCGAGCTCGTCTCTTTAACGGTGTGCTTCCGCCCATCTCCCTCTCCCCACCCCCCTGACGCCCGCGTCGCTAGATGATAAAGCTGGACGGCTCTGGCCGCCGCGTGCTAGTGGAGGACAAGCTGCCGCACATCTTTGGCCTCACGCTGCTGGGCGACTTCGTCTACTGGACCGACTGGCAGCGGCGCAGCGTGGAGCGCGCCCACAAGCACACGGGCGAGCGGCAGGTCCTCATCGACCAGCTCCCGGACCTCATGGGGCTCAAGGCGACCGCCATCGCCGCTCCGTCAGGTACCCCGCCGCGCGCCGCAGGGAAGGGCGCATCTGAAAGCGCGCGACGCGGGTGGCCGCCTTTTGCTCGACGGCTCGCCAAAACCATGGACGCGCTTATTTGATCGGATGTCTCTATTTTTCTTCGGTGCCTGGCGCCCTCAACTGCGTGAAAGTCACGTGTAACATTTTATCTACTAAATTTACACCTTGCCATATTCACAACATGTTACCCTGTTTGTATTTTTGTGTATTTTAAGATTGTATATAATACGGCTAATTCACATTTCATATTGTATACTTATTCAAAATTTTACATACTTTAGCCCCTTAGTATTAGTTAGACTTTGTAACTTTAGTATAGTTAGACTGTATACCACTTATTTACGTTTTAAGATTCCTACATGTTGAATGCATGCACCTTCCCTGCCACAGTAAATTCCTTGTCCGTGCGAACTTTCACGGCGAATAAAACCCTTTCTGATTCTGGTGTGTGTGTGTAAAAAGCACTCGCCGGATACATATCTGACCGTCGCCGCTGCGCTACTCTCCCCGCCTCCCCCTCCCCTCCCCAATTGCTACCACCGCTCGTGCCGCCACCGGCTACAGGCACGAACGCCTGCGCCGGGGAGGAGAACGGCGGCTGCAGCCACCTGTGCCTGTTCCGCCCGGCGGGTCTCCGTTGCGGCTGCCCCCTGGGCCAGGAGCTGCTGGCGGACGCGCGCACCTGCGTCGTGCCAAAGGCCTTCCTGCTGTTCTCGCGCCGCGGCGACATCCGCCGCATCTCGCTGGAGACGAACGCCCGCGGCGACGTCGCCATCCCGCTCGCCGGCATCAAGGAGGCGTCGGCGCTCGACTTCGACGTGGCCGACAATCGCATTTACTGGACCGACATCAGCCTCAAGGTCGGAGCGCGCACGCAAGGGGGTTCGGGTATTTTGCGTTTCGTTAAGACGACGTCCGCCATGCCGGCGGTTCCCAACCTTTTCGAGTGCGCGGAGCCCTTTGCTCGGCGCCGAGGTTGCTAGGAGATGTTAACTCCCTCGCCTGGTACGCAGGAGATCGTGGGTTCGATTCTGTTAACCCCAACGCCTGCTGCTGTATATTTGGAGTTTGCGTGTCGCTTGCTCTTGCCGTGGTCGTGCGCATTTTTCTCCGGGTCCTCCGGTTTTTCCCTCCACATTTTGAATCAACGTGCCTTTACAGTACTGTATTTGGCTACATTTCCACGTGATGAGACACTTTTTTGAGCTATCATACGTGGCCAGGTCACTTCTTGGTGCAGCGGTTGGGAACCGCATCTCGGCATTCGTTGGCAAGTGAAACCGTACCCTGTCGTACGTATTGCTCCATCGCAGGCTATTCGGCGACGTAAAATTTATCGGCCCCTGCTTTTTGCTTGTTTGTTTGTTTCACGTCCGACAATGAAACTTCCTTCGTTCCCGCAGACGATCAGCCGCGCGTACATGAACGGCAGCGCGATGGCGACGGTCATCGAGTTTGGGCTGGACTACCCCGAGGGCATGGCCGTGGACTGGCTGGGCAAGAACCTGTACTGGGCGGACACGATGACGAACCGCATCGAGGTGGCGCGCCAGGACGGGGCGCACCGCGCCGTGCTCGTGTGGAAGGACCTGGACAATCCGCGCGCGCTGGCGCTCGATCCTGTCGAGGGGTAACGCTCGCAAGCGAAGTTGCCCACTATCCCGTTTAATTTTGGGGAGACTGTGGGATGGAGGGCGCCTGGGCATGTGACGCGCGTAGGGCCCAGGGGTGGGTGATACGGCCCGTGACTTAATTTCGTGAGCGGAAAGGGGCCGTGATTTATTTCGGGGATTAATTTCCCGGCGGTCCGCGCCACGGAACCCGTTTATTTATTTATTTGTACTGGACAAATCCAATGAGCCGTGAAGCTCTTTTTTTCGCAGATGTCCAGTAGGCGCGTGGGTCAGACCGTTACAACAACAAACGATACAAAGACACGACGGAAGTGCAAAGCAGAGGAAGGATAAACGAATCGCTTTCAAAAAATATCCAAATGAAACTCAACTTTTTTTAAAGCCCCATTGAAGCTCGTTGGTTATGCAGCTACTACAGTGCTAGAGCTGCAAGATGTTAGCTACCTCACCTGGTTTCTATGATGTCTTGAGTTCGATCCCGACCCTGACGCCTGTATATTTGGAGTTTGCACGTTCTCCTCCGTAATCGCGTGGATTTTCCTCCGAGTCCTCCGTTTTTTTCACTCTTCCACATTTAGAATCAACATCACGCACTTAAGAGTATTTGGCAGCGTTAATTTTGCACGTGATAATAATAATAATCCGCTTCATTGTGCTATCATTTGTGGTAGCCAGGTCGCTTGTGAATAAACAAGTAATATTTTTTTAAAACTTTTTTAAAAACACGCTTTTTTGAAATGTACCCTACTGGTAATGGAAGAACTCCACGACTCCAGGAAGTGGCCCCGAAGCTTGCCATAACGTAAGGGACCGTGGCCAATTACAGCCAACGTCAGTTGACAGTGGGCAATTAGACCCAAGCCAAAACATAACATATAGAAATGAATGTTTAAAATAAAATATATTTTTAATGATAGAATATAGTATTGTCATCAGTGTGGCATGAGTATACCAAGTTTGCAGTCGATACCACATTGGGACGTGGGTTAAAATTGAGTTACAAGATTTGAGGATACAACAACAATGACAACAACAACGGACAGAATGAGTTAAATGAAAGCGTGTAAAAATATCTCTATCTCGGTGGATCTTCATCATCAACATCACAATCGTAGGTGTCCTCTGCACATTTCGTTATATGCTTCCACTTTCCTCTGTCCCCGTGCCAAGTGGTGCACCGTCTATCTGGAACCAGTTTCTTATGTCGTCGTCAAGACGTTTACCAGACAAGTGGGGGCCTTACCCTGGTCAAATAAAACCTAGTTCTAGATTTGACCACTGCTACAACGCGGTGGGCTCTCATTAAATTATTTTCTCCGATACCAAAGTGCTCTGCAAGCCGTCTGGATACCACCAAAGATTTGTCCATGAAGCCATCCAGATATACAAACATAGACATAACTTCAACCGAGAAGATGGATTGAGCAATCATTGGAAGGATGTTATTAACCAAGTTAAACCTTAGCTGCCTTATAGTTTATATTCATACCCACATCTCCAGTATTTTACTCCCAGCCTTGCACACTACCATCAATAGGAAATTTGACGTGCAGTGTTTCGATCGTTCAGATTTTTTCTAGATTTGAAGCTTTCGTGACTGCAAGGATTCATATTCTCAGGTTTTTTCCGTAAAGTCACGTAGGTAAAACATTAAAATTAATAAAAGTAAAATAAAAAACGTCGTGATTTTTTATTTTATTTTACTTTTATTCATTTTAATGTTTTACCTACGTGACTTTACCGAAAAAACCTAAGAATATCGTTCAGATTTGCCGCCCCAACCCTCTTCCCCCCCCCCACCCCAACGTACTTGCACAGCTTTAGTTCTAACTCTAGGAACAACATCCTTGCCGCTTTCCCCGCCCCCTCAGCTATACAATCCCTTGTTACAGCCATCTCTTTGGCATACTTCAGCGATTGTTTTCGCTGTGATGGTCCCCCACCTGATGAAGGACGCTTGTGTTGCGCCCAAAACGTCGTGATTTAATTTGGTTGTTTTCATATTTTCTTTTATTATTTTCACCTACGCGACTTTACCGAAAGAACCAAAGAGTATAAAAATAAAACATAGTTTATAGTTCGAGTGCTTTGGTTTTATTTGAGTTGCCTCCCCTCCCGTTGGCGCGTGTGCAGCTACATGTACTGGACCGAGTGGGGCGGGCGGCCGCGTGTGGAGCGCGCCTGCATGGACGGCACGGAGCGCCGCGTGCTGCTCGCCAACGTGGGCCGCACCAACGGCCTCACCATCGACTACGCGGCACGCCGCCTCTACTGGGCAGACCTGGACACCTACCTCATCGAGTCTTCTGACTTGCTGGGTAGGCCGCCGCTTGTACGGTTCTTCTAATAATGATGATTATCAAGTTGCCCTTTAACCAGCAAAGCTGAAATCGGTCTCAAAACCATTTACCCATAAATGCTCGGCAGTAATGCGTAATCAGTCTGTGGACAATATGGCTCTTTTTGCATTTCATTGTTTTGACGGAATACTCTTGCCAATAACATCCGGTGTCCCGGCAGCGTTTTGCTCATAACGGTGTTCTTCATCATTGGAACCTCATTTGCCAGTAAAAAATATGATAATTGTTTTTTTTACCCTTCTATCTGGCAACAAAACTGACACCTTTTTTTTTTTACAAGGAGCCATGTTTGCATAGACCACAATACCTGCAGTCATAATGCAAACAAAAAACATAACTGATAATGTATGCACTGTCCTTGAAGTTGATTGGTCCACACCCGAGACAGCTTTCCTTCGAGCCTCGTCTCACATGGGTTGGACCTGATGACGCCAAAAGGCGCGTTCTTCATCGCAAGGCCACCACGGGCCACTGACAGCCCCTGGTGGCCTCGAGTGCGGCCCCTTGACGTGTGGCCCCCTGACAACACACACATAGTGAAAACAACACCCCCCATCATCATCGTGCTGCTGTCAAAGCCAACAGTGGTATCAAATGTGTGGCGGCCCTCACACTGACGATGTCTTCTCGGCGAAAGCGGCCTCCCTCTGACAATTAGTGAAGAACACTGATTTCAAACCATCCCGACTGCGAGTAATGATCGTGGCGGCGGTGGCTGCGGCGGTGATTTGCAACCAGGAGAAAACCGGGGCGTGATCGCGGACGACCTGCCGCACCCGTTCGGCCTCACCCAGTACCAGGACTACATCTTCTGGACGGACTGGACGCGGCGCAGCATCGAGCGCGCCAACAAGACGGACGGCAAAAACCGCACGCTCATCCAGTCGCAGCTCGACGACGTCATGGACATCCTGGTGTTCCACTCGAGCCGGCAGGTGAGCAGCGGCGGGCGCAGTCGCCCCAGCCACGCGCCGAGCAACCGCTGGGCACTCTGGACAGATGGACGCGTACCAGGCACGCACTCGCACAACAAAGGCGAAGATACCCCACCCCTCCCCCCCCGTATAGCAAGTGCTGTTAGCGAGCTCCTTTTATGGACGGAACGGTACACGGTGGGTGGGGGGGTGGGTGGTACAGCATTGACCACGGCGACGTCCCCGCTGCGCTCTTGCCTTGCTCGGTGCACTTTGAGAACAACGTGGGGACCCACGCGAAAAGACAAAGATCCCCCCGTGTAGCCTCAACAGACTGGTGGGGCAAGTGCTGTTAGCGAGTAGCAGGCACACGAGGGGGTGGGGTCGCCAGCACCACGCCCAAGCCCGCCTTTGACTCCCGAGTGGCGATGTTTACACGCCACACCAAGTATTAATTTGATGCTGAGTCGACCTAGGGGAGGCCCAGACCGGTTCGAATAATCGTCGTCGACGTTGGCCGTGAGCGGGAATCGAACTCGGATCGCCACTCCGCACACGTTTTGCACACACACACGCACACAGGTGTGTATCGGGGGCAAACACATGGTTGTACGCACACACGCGGTCCTGTACTGTGAAAGTGTGCAACCGTACGCACTCGCAGGCGCGAGGACCCTTATCCACAATAGAGGTTTTTGGGTTAGATCGCTTAAGTATAAATGTGTCGTTAAACCCGCCACCGTCCGACACAGCCAATTAGTACGGTTGTGTGACGTTAACAGAACATGCTAATTCCTTACGAGGTACAGCACACCGAAAATTGTTTTTTTACCCTCATATCTGGCAACAAAACTGACACCTTTTTTACAAGGAGTCATGTTTGCATAGACCACAATACCTGCAGCCATAATGCAAACACTGTCCTTGAAGTTGATTGGTCCACACCCGAGACAGCTTTCCTTAGAGCCTAGTCTCACATGGTGTTGGACCAGATGACGCCAAAAGGCGCACAACTCAAAGACAATGCACCATCAGAGTATGAGAGCTCGGGGTGAAGCATTTACACCATTGGAACCTCATTTACTGGCAACTGAGGTTCCAATGGTGTACAGCACACCGTTACTAGTTGTACTCGTAACGAACTTGCACGTTCTGTTTACGTGACAAACCTTACTAATTGCCCGTGTCAGGTGGTGGCGGGTTTAACGACGCGTTTATATTTACACGATCGAATCCAAAAGAACCTGTATTATTGATCATATTGGTCGCGAAACTAAACACAAAAAGCAGTTGTATAGAAAAAAATGCGTTTTCAATCTACATGATTGAAAAGTGCCCAGCTCCAGCGGCTTCCTAATATCAGAACGAAGAGCGTTCCAGACGGCCGCAGGAGCGCACCTGAAAGCCTGCGATACGGTTGACCGTCTTCGTTCCAACGGTTGGCCAAACTTGGCTGCGAAAAACCTACGTGCTAAGCTCACTTGTCGTGTCGTCTCGACAGGGCGGATGGAACGCGTGCGTCATGGGGAACGGCCAGTGCTCCCACCTGTGCCTGGCGAGGCCTGGCGGGAGCTACGTGTGTGGCTGCCCGGCTCACTACACCCTCAACGCCGACAACCGCACCTGCTCACGTGAGTTATCTCCCACCCCCCCCGTGCTGCCCCGGATGCGTGCGGGAACCGTGGTTCGTGATTATGATTTGCCGCTGCGTTTGCTCTGGTTAAGCGTTGCACGTTCCCTCCATCCTGCGATGTCCGTACGTTGAACTTCTTCCCCGCCGTACGTAGCCGACCGACGCTATTCGAGAAGTCGCGGGAGGTTGGACAACAAACTAAACACGAAAAGCAGCTCCTAAAGAAATTAATTTTCAATGTAGATTATTTAAAAGTGCATCGCCTCCAGTGGCTTCCTCTTAGCCAACTGTGCCAATCGGAGGTGCGGACCGTGCTAATCCGTAACTGCCGCCCGACGAGCTCACCGCCGTGTGGAAACCCGAACGACAGACGGGCGACGTTGCATTCTCACCGTGCCTTCTTACCTCCCCCCACCGTGTCCCGTTCACCGCCAGCGCCCACGTCGTTCCTGCTGTTCAGCCAGCGCACGGCCGTGAACCGCATGCTGCTCGACGACCTGCAGAGCCCCGACATCGTGCTGCCGCTGCCGTCCCTGCGCAGCGTGCGCGCCGTCGACTACGACCCCCTGGACAAGCTCATCTACTGGGTGGAGGGGCGCCAGGGCACCATCCGTCGTGCCCGCGAGGACGGCACACAGGTGTGTGCTCGCCGCCCCCCCCGTCTTTGCTTGGCCTACAGCAGGGGGTGGGGAACGTCCGGCCCGCTGGCCGCACGAGGCCCGAACCCATTCCTGCGGAGGGAGCTGGTAGGAACGTTGGGTTGCTCGGTCAATGGCCAGGGTCAACGGCGGCGTGGTGTATTCCGCAAATATGGCCGACTGTGAGGGCGGGCACAAGCCGGCGTGAGGAGGTTAAACGTTGAGTTTTATAAGGGCACCACGGGGTGACCAGCCCCTCCCCACCCAGCCCCACCCCTCGCATCCCCCACCCAGCCCCACCCTCCCCACCCAGCCCCTCCCCACCCTCCCCTCCCCACCCAGCCCCTCCCCACCCTTCCCTCTCCACCCAGCCCCAACCCTCCCATTTTTGGATGCACGACGGACGGACAGAATAATCCCCTGTGGGCTGGTGGAACCAGGAGGTTACACCAGCCCACAGGATGTCAATGGATTCTTTGCTCCACTGCAAGTCTCCTAGCACCACTCTCCCATTGACATATTTCGTTGCTTCCTCTTAGTATCTTTTACGCGCCGGTCAATGGTATAGTGTATAGCAGATTGTATAATAATAACTAGTATAAAATTGTAATGTTTAATACAATGTATAAGGTAATATATAGTATCGTAATTGTATAGTGAATATACAGCAGCGTGATATACAGTAGGAGGGTGGGTAGAATAATACATAGTGTAATATTACAATGTATAGTCGAAGGTATAGGGTGGTGTATAGTAATACAGTATATAATTTAATGTTGGGTTTGTCTATGGCAGTATATAGTACGGTGTAGACCCGTGTGATGTAAGAGAAAAAAGTTTAGCTGGAAGCATATTATATTTTTTGCGACATAGAATTGTAATGTATTACTTACTGTTAGTAGCTCAGCTTATTGGAGAGTATATTTAGTATACTGATGATACTATGTAGTTTATACTTTAGTTTTTTACGTGGTGGTTTAGTTACTGCAGCTACATACTATTAACATTCCTTCCCTTTATTAATGCTACCCCTATCCCCTCCCTTTGATGCTGCTAATCCTGCATAATGCACGGGCATAATGACTTTAAACCCCCCGCCCACCTCCTACGCATTTCACAAGTAGTACTAATCCCATATCTGCATTTCCCATAAATATGCTAAATTCCTCTTGATATGCAAATTATTTTGTCAAGGCGCTCTTCCCCCTCCAACCCAGCTTAAATATACCCTCCAAGCCTGGGGTTTTTCATTCAGACGCTGTCTTTCCGACAGACCTGTTCTTCACCTGAGGACGGCTGCTTGCGTTGTGGCCGAAACGTCGTGATAATTATTTTATTATGTTTTCTTTCTACTATTTTATTATTTCCCTTCTACGTGGCTTTACTAACTGCACTAGTTACTACGTAACTGCTACTACGGACCGGGACCAACGACTTGAGCCCGGGTCCACGTGTTGGAGACTCATTGAACGGAAATCGCAAGCGAAGGGTTTCTTCCAGGATGAACAACAACAACCCTAGTCTCTCTCGGGACCCGGCTTCTCTTCTCTGCGGCGTGGCCGGCTCCGCTCTTGGCCACGACCACCTTCCAGAATCCTCGGGAAGGATCTGGGTCCCAATCACGTGACCCCCCCCCCCCCACCTTAGCCCCCTCTTGAGGTCTCTTTATCAACTATACTGGTCACGTGTCCACCCGGGTCAAGCAGAGTGCCATGGCCTCACGCAACCTCATCCTTGGATCGGCACCCACACACCCTGTCCTGTAGGGTCGGCGCTGCACTCAACGCGTGGTGACATCTAGTACTATTATTCAGTGCACACCGGGTCCCTCTAGGGCCGGTACTACAGCCACAGTCTGTTTACATCCAGCGATGTCGCTACACTCAGGCATTCGCGTCCAATATTATCCATAATAGAGGGTTTACTCTCCAACACACCGGTGTGCTGTACTAGTGATGAATTGGCACCTTCTGTTTACGTGACAGCCCTTACTAGTTGGCTGTGGCGGGTTTGACGACGCACTTATATTTACACGATCTAACCCCAAAAAAACCTCTGTTATGGACGATGTACATAGGGTGAGCCCCGTTGTGTTTTACTGCGCTTACGCGACATAGCCATGGGTGTTTAAACAAAGTTGATGAAGCTGGGGTTTATAAAACAACTCTGCAATGTTTATTGGTGGAGACTTGCTTTCATTAATCTTGTCAAACAGTTTTGACCGCCTGCCATCCATCCGTGTGCATGTGTGTGTGTTTATATTTCATGTGATGTACCGGTTACAGGGTGGGGGGGGTGGTTGGGGGGGGTGGCTGACGGTGTGTTAATGTTGTATAATATTGCGCGTGTGTGTGTGTGTATATCATGCATAGTGTAGTGGGGAGCGGTAGTGTAGTGGTTAGCGTGCTTCACTACGAACCCGGCGACCTCGAGTTCAATTCCCGCTCACGACCAACACCAGTGACGGTTATCTGAACCGGTACTGGGCATCCCCTAGGTCGACTCAGCCTCAAATGAGTACCTGGTGCGGTGTGTAAAACATCGCCATGTGGGAGACAAAGACGGCCCGGGCGTGGTGTTGGCCACCCACCCCCTCATGTGCCTACTACCGGTCTTCATTAGTTGTTCGCTAACAGCACTTGCCCCAACAGTCTGTTCAGACTATGCGGGTAAAATCTTTGTTGTATTTCAAGTAAACCTCGTCGACTCCTGTTGAGACTCGTTCGCTTGAGTCCACTGCTGTGTAAAACATCCCCGCTGACTTTATCTCGTGGGTGGTCAGCTATATTGTGAAGAGCCGAGTAAACATTGATTCTGCACCGACTCCTACGTCTGGAACCGCGGAAAAAATGTATCTAATTTTCAAGCGGTGCGCTTTTAAGGGCATTCTCTTGCATTGAACTGCCCGATGTCGGGCATGGGCGGTGGTACATGCAATACTTGCTGGTGTCTGCGCCAAGATGTCAAGATGTTGACTACCTCGCCTGGTATGCAGGAGGCCGTGGGTACGATCCTGATCCCGACGCCTGCTTTATATTTAGAGTTTGCGTGTTCTCCCCGTGGTCGCGTGGATCTTTCTCCCCAGTCCTCCGGTTTTTCCATGCGCATTTAGAATCGGCATCACGTGTTGAGAATATTTGGCTGCTATAAATGTCCACTTGATAAGCCACTTTGTTGAGCTGTCATTTGTGACCCGGTCGCTTCTTATAGGAAGCTAATAACCTGGTGAGATAAAAAAAAAATTGGTTAGTTTTATTTGTACAGTAAAACCTTGGATTACGAGCATAATTCGGTCCGGAAACATGTTTGTAATCCAAACCACTCGTCTATCAGTTGTGATCACGTGACGCTCGGCAGACAAAGCGTATACACCTACTACTCGTATTGCAAGACCTCGCTCGTTTATCAATTGAATATTTATTTTAAAAAATTTGCTCGTCTTGCAAAACACTCGCAGACCAAGTTACTCGCAATCCAAGGTTTTACTGTATTTCTATTTTTAAGTGATTTGCTTACCTTTCCTATACTTGGCACTGTTTTTGTATTTTTGCATTGTGTTGTTGTTGAAACGTTCTGACCTTTCCCCACTGGACATCAAAAAGAGCTTCATAGCTCATCGGATTCCTCCATTATAAATAAACCGCACCCACCGCGTGCGTGCTCGTGCGTGCTCGTGCCTGCTTGCGCGCAGCTGTGGACGCTGGTGGCGGCGTGGGGTGGCGGCTCGCAGCCGTTCGACCTCAGCCTGGACGTGTACAGCCGCTCCATCTACTGGACGTGCGAAAGCACCAACGTGGTGAACGTGACGCGCCTGGACGGGCGCCCCGTCGGGGTTGTGCTTGGCGGGGGCGCCGATCGACCCCGCTCCATCGTCGTGAACCCGGAGAGGGGGTGAGCGTGGCCAGGGGGAGGGGGGGTGGGTGCTTGGCGAGGTGGAGCTGAGTGGACTTTGCCGATGATTGGTAACAGCGGTATCATCAAGGTCGGCCTCCGTGGAGGAGGCTCGTGAAGGACGCTGCTGCTGCTACTGGGCAGTCAGAGGCAGTCGCCCTCCAGCAACAATGGAGGGCAGAGGGGCGACGCTCACAGCAACGAGGAACTTGGCAGTCAGCAACTCATGGCACCTGGGTCTGTTCTGTGACCTGCCAGCGGGCCTTTTGAACTTCACGTGGCCTCAACGTGCACTTAGCCTGGCACGAGCGCCGTGGTGACGTCACCGCCACTTAGTAGCGAATGGAGGTTTTGTTCTAGATTTGAAGCTTTCGTGACAGCAAGGATTCATATTCTTAGGTTTTTTCGGTAAAGTCACGTAGGTAAAAAAATTGAAATTAATAAAATTAAAATGAAAATAAAATAAAAAATCACGACGTTTCGTAGGCAACACAAGCTATCTTGTGTTGCTGTGACGGATCCACCTGAAGACGGAAGCTTGTGTTGCCTCCGAAACGTCGTGATTTTTTTTTTTACTTTTATTAATTAAATGTTTTTACCTACGTGACTTTACCGAAAAAACCTAAGAATAGGAGTTTTTTTTTTATTGTTGTTATTGTAGACGAGCAGCACGCGGAAAGAGGGGAGCGCGGGTCGTTTGGCTCGCCCGCCGCGTGATTGAGAAATTTCCAAACCTCGCTTGGCTGCGACGTGGCCAAGAAGTGGCGGCACAGCTCCGTGATCTTAGAATGCGGTGGCAATAATTTTACCGGATCGGCGAAACCCGTTTGCCTTCACAGCTAGGCGTATATCGCACACCTGCGCTAACCCACGCGTAAACACGTTGGCCCTCGCAGGTACATGTACATCACGAACCTGCAGGACCGGGCTCCGCGTATCGAGCGCGCCTCCCTGGACGGCACGGAGCGGGAGGTGCTCTTCACCAGCGGCCTGAGTCGCCCCTCCGCGCTGGCGGTGGACAACGCTCCCGGGCGACTCTACTGGGCCGATGCCGAGCTCAAGCGTATCGAGTGCAGTGACCTCAATGGTGCGTTTGACCCCCGAGTTCTTGTACCGCTACT
Organism: Lampetra planeri; assembly: GCF_965212315.1. Taxonomy (NCBI): domain Eukaryota; kingdom Metazoa; phylum Chordata; class Hyperoartia; order Petromyzontiformes; family Petromyzontidae; genus Lampetra; species Lampetra planeri. Next base: position 6,193,396 of record NC_136133.1, on the reverse strand, counting down.
ATTTGTATTTTAGCAGGCGAGGCCCCGCTGAGGGCGCTACGTATCGTGGCCCTTTTTCAGAATCGACCTGGCGATCGCAAACGATAGCTCAGCGAAAGGTGGTGGCTTGGCATCGTCGTGTGGAAATTTCATAGCAGCCAAATGCTCGGGACGCGTGATGTTGATTCCAAATGCGGAGGGACAGGCCGGAGGACCCGGAGAAAAATCCACGCGACCGCGAGGAGAAGGCGGAACTTTTAAATATACAACGGGCGTCGAGATCGAACCCACGACGACCTCCTTCATTACCAGGCGGGGTAGTTCACATCTCGCCAGCGTGGCGGCACAACTAACTAAACCGTGCCACGTTCTTCTGCCGGAGAGCTCGTGTTGAGATCAAAACGTAGTCTGCGTGGCAACATCGTTAAAGAGCACCGGTCACAAGGCCGTGACCGCATTTGTGCGTCAAGGATCGGACTCCATGGAAGCGACGGCCGAATCTCGAATCCACGGCGTCCTCTCGCCTAGCACCAATTGAGACGAGGCCCAAAAGAAAGCCGTCTCTGGTGTAGACCAATCAGTTTCAAGGACAATGCACAGATATTATCAGAGCGTGTTTTTCGTTCGCATTTTGACCGCAAGTATCGTGGTTAATGCAGACGTTAATCCTCGTAAAAAGGTTTTGGTTTTGTTGCCAGAAAAAAAAGGGGGAAAAACCCTATTATTATATTTTGGTACTGGCAAAGGAGGTCTAATGATGATGAAGGATTTGGAACATTTTCAAAATATCCTGCCCGAGAGAATGAGCGTCAACCAGAAAGAATCGATGGGATAAAAACACAGGCGGGTTTCCAACTGGCACGCGCCCACGCTTCAAACGCTTTGAAGCGAGTATAATCACAGTACCCAGAGGTAAACCCACGGGGAATGAAGAAAGGCGGACACCAGTGAAATGTCCGCACGGATGTTCGTCACGGATCTGTTTTCTTTTCATGTGGAGGGACAGACGTTAGGAAGCCGCTGGAAGCTACATAGCTCAGTGGGCCTTACCTGGGAAGGAAGGAAAACAAGTTTAGTGCGCGCAACATTCCTGAAGCGTCGCGTACTCCTCGTTCTCAGCACCATCGATGTTTTTGTTTTGTCGCCGTGGCCGTCATCGTCGTCGTCGCTGCTGCGGTTCTCGCGCACCACGGATGTCTCCGTGTAAAGCAGCCAGGCGAGCGGACAAAGGGGACCGTCGTCCGTGGAGAGAATCAAAATCAACTTGAGTCCACGGCGAGCGCGAGTTTCTGTGCCGTGTCATCGCCAGGGGGCGTGGGAAAGATGTGCGGGCTTTGATGTTATTCCTGGCGACGGCGTTGTCGAGACCCGTGCCGCGGCGGGTGGCCACGTCGCATGCCAGGATTTTCCCCCCTTGTTTGTGAAATCAAGAGGTCTTGGAAAGTTTCCTCGGTTTAACATTTTTGCAGGTATCTCTTAGCGTCAGGGGGTGGGGGAAACACCCCCCTCCCAGAGGTCACAAACGGGTTTTGATTCCTTACCCGTACCCGGCCGCACCAGGGTCGCAAATGGGTACCCGTACCCAGCCGGGTACTGGTACCCGTTCCCTACCTGTACCCTAAACGAAATGAGTGACAAACAGTTACTCACCAGTGACTCACGGCCTACCCGTACCCGTACCCGGCCGCACCAGGGTCGCAAACGGGTACCCGTACCCGTACCCGGCTGGGTACGGGTAGCCGGGTATCGGGTAGGGTACGGGTATCGGGTACCCGGTTGCGACCTCTGCCCCCCCCTCCTCCACGCCCCGGTGACGTTGCCAAACTGACGACGCTGAATCGATTCTTACGATTCTAGATTTGAAGTTTTCTTGACTGCAAGGAATTCATACTCTTTGGTTTTTTCGGTAAAGTCACGTAGGTTAGAAAATCAAATAAAATAAATGAAAACAACTAAATTAAATGATGACGTTTCGGGCGCAACACAAGTGTCCTTCAGGTGTGGACAACGTAGCGAAAGCACAACCACTGAATTGTTTGTGAGGTTTGAGTACTTGTCGTTTGTGCCAATAGTCCGCCGCTATTTCTTTAGATGTTACGTTAAGGCTGGTTGAGCGAACTAAACCGTACAAACTGACGAGAGAGAGAAAAAAGAAATGGGTTGTGGAGTCTGATCGCATCCTCCAGTCGGGACTATTCATTGGATCGTCTGTTGGTGGAGCGGAAGTGGGGGGCTGGGGGGGTGCGGGGGGTAGGGGTGGTGGGGGTGCGTTAATCGTCACGTCCCCAACTGATACCGAAGACTTGAGGTGGCTAGAGGACCATTGTTAGAATGACTGACGGAGAGGGGGGGGGGGGGGAGGCCGACGGCAAACACAGCGTCAATATCGCCACAGAGGGAGACAAAAGCGGCCGGGTGTGGTTGCCGGCCCCACCCGCCCCCCCGGTCGTGTGCCCGTGCCGGCCTTCGTAGGCGCCGCTCGCTAACAGCACTCGCCCCAACAACAGTCGGTTAAGGCTACACGTTTTGTGGGGGGGGGAGAACTTTGAGCTTTGTGTGCGTGCGTGCGTGTGCGTCCGCCCCTGCTGCTGCTGCCACTGCCACCGCCGCAGGGGCCAACCGCATCGTGCTGGAGGAGTCGAACATCCTGCAGCCCGTGGGGCTCGCCGTGTTCGGTGCTCACCTCTACTGGATCGACCGGCAGCAGCAGCTGATGGAGCGCGTGGCCAAGGAGGGCGGCGGAGGTCGCACCAAGGTGCAGGGGCGCATGCCCTACCTCACCGACGTGCTGACCGCTCACGAGATGCCCCTCGCCCATTACCGTGAGTGACACCCACCCATCCCCACCCACCCCCCCCACCCCGTGATCCGTGGATCAAGGAAATCGCTCGACGCCGGTGTACAGCAGCGGCAAGGGCAGTTTACGCGAATGCTGTCATCGCTAAGAGGTCGTACGTTTGGCGGCAACGGCCCTTCGCCGGCTACGCGCAATGAATGATTTCCGTGTTCATTTAGGAAGAAATAACGACTGGTCACAGCCTGTCCCCCCCCCCCCCCCATCAGACTCAACCCCAGCGCGTGCACTCCTTTCGCCAGTTTGCCCTCCTCACAGATGCATCCCAGCTCAACCCCCGCCATTCCTTTCATTTGCAAGCGCCGCGTGGTCTGGGTGACCAAATTTACAAAAGCAAAAAAAACTCCCCAAAGTTTACAAGAGAGCAGGGTGACGGTCGATTTGACGGACCAATCGCAACGCCTCCTCGCCGCGTAGTCTGGTGCCGCTCCGTCTCCCGCTCGCCGCGTCTCTGTTGCTCCTCGCTCACCCGTTGTGCCCACCCGCCTGTCGCCCCCCGTCCCCCCCCGTCCCCCTCCACCCACCACGTGGCTCGGACCGCAGGGAGCCACCCGTGCTTTGGGGACAACGGCGGCTGCTCCCACATCTGCATCGTCAAGGGGGATGGCACCACGCGGTGCTCCTGCCCCGTTCACCTCGTGCTGCTGCAGAACGAGCTCACGTGTGGGGGTGAGGGTGGCGCTCGCTCGCGCGCGCGAGCGACGGAACGCGAAGGCAAAGTTCCGCACGGAATAATGACGACGGCTCGTTTTCTTCTCCCCTCGGTTGGATCGCGTCAATATGGCGATGCGTGCAGCATAAGGCCGCAACAAGGCAGCTTTCTCTGCTTCACCCCAAGACAGCCCCCCCCCCCCCCCCCCCATGGTCTTTAGTTGGTCTTGAACGGTGCCGTCGCCAGATGGTCTACGGCCTGCCCCGCCGTGGTCTCTCTTCCGTTGCGGTGCCCGCCGTAGGGCAGCTATCGCTGTGGAGCTCTGGTTCCATGCTCGGCACGTGTCCCAGCCACACCCCAGAGTCTCCGTTCTGTCCCGCGTCATGCGCCGTACCCGCACAACACGGCCGTGCGTGTGTTGCGTCTCCTTTCAAAAACCGCACGTAGCCGACCGTGCTAATCGGCGGTGCCCGTGTTGGAACTTTGCTTTGATGATGATATAAATATGTAGCGGTGCACGCAGTGGACCGACCGCCGCACCCGCCGGTCGCCGCTGATGAACAGTTATAACCCCCCCGTCGCCCCCCACGCAGAGCACCCGACGTGCAGCGCGGAGCAGTTTGCGTGCTGGACGGGCGAGATCGACTGCATCCCGCTGGCGTGGCGCTGCGACGGGTACGCCGAGTGCGACGACCAGAGCGACGAGCGCGACTGCCCCCTGTGCTCGGACGCCCAGTTCCAGTGTCGCAGCGGGCAGTGCGTGGATGCCGCGCTGCACTGCAACGGCGACTCGGACTGCCAGGACATGTCCGACGAGAGCAGTTGCTACGGTAACGGCCCCTCGAACCTAACTCTGGAGTATTCTTAGGTTTTTTCGGTAAAGTCACGTAGGTAAAAACATTAAAAAGTAAAATAAAATAAAAATAAAATAAAAATCACGACGTTTCGGAGGCAACACAAGCTTCCGTCTTCAGGTGGTACCGTCACAGCCACGACAGCTGTATCAAATCTAGAATTAATTTTGGAGCTTTCGTGACTGCAGGAATTGCTCTTTGGTTCTTTCGGTAAAGTGACGTGTAAAGATAAAGTAATGAATTAAATACCAGCATACTACGACGTTTCGATTGCAACACAAGCAATCGTCGTCAGGTATAAATGAAATAGAAACACAAATCTAGTATACTTAGAAATGTAATATAACAGAGAGTCGGATAACATAACAGTCAACACCCTACCTGGTTGATTACGTTCTTCCTGATAATGCTAAATTTGAGAGATAAAACACAATCAGAGACATATAGACAGACATGTAAGCAGACAGATATCACAGAGATACATAGAGAGAGAACAAACATAGGCATTTCATTTATACCTGATGATGCTTGCTTGTGTTGCAATCGAAACGTCGTATGCTAGTATTTAATTTATTATCTTATCTTTATACGTGACTTTACCGAAAGAACCAAAGGGTAACGGCCTCTCCCCGTGTAGTACGTGTGTGCAATGGCGGAGCCAGGGTGTTCAGGTAGGGTGGGTGGGCAACCCCTCCAGCAATGAGACATGATAGAGGAGTTGTTAGTAAGTGAGGACTTGTCCCTTGCTTTATATTCGACACGTGTGCGGCGATGGCGCAGCCATCGATCGAGGGTCGAATTCGAACCGCGTTGTGTGATCGGCATCGCGCTCGCTGAAGCTGTTGATGCCTTCAGGGAAGTCGTGTACTGTAGACGCAACTTGCACACAATTCTGTCAGTCACTTATAACCGCTTTGCCGTTACTTATTGCCAATTATGGACTCAGACTATTGTCCTATCATCTCATAGAGTCCCTGGCACGTCATAATATGCTACACAGTGGCAGTGGGGGTCGCAACATGCTGATTTATTACTAATAAACCCCAATGATCCGATCGAAATTAGGGATTTTGATCGGATCATTGGGGTGGGGGGGCACGTGCCACCCCACCCCCCCACTGGCTCCGCCAGTGTGTGTGTATGTCGAAGTGTGTGTATGTTGAACTTCTTTAGCCACCGTTGTAGGGGTTGAGCCTGGACGGTGACGGGATGAGTGACCCGCTGTGCGCTAAACACGTGTGCAGTAGGCGTTGTGGGCAGCAGAGGGCAGCGCAGCAAAGGGCACCGTAGTCCAACACGGTTAAGTTTTGCTACCAACGCGTTGTCAGGCAACGCGTTTTGTGCGCTTTGTGCCCCTCGCGGAGACTTGGCCAATCCCGTGTGCTCCTTCGCCGGACAGCCGTCCATCGACGGCGACACTCGTGTATTTATTGAAGGCAGCCTGTACGCATGTTGAGCTTCTTCCGCACCGTACGTAGCCAAGCGTGCTCATCGGAGGTGCGTGCGGGGGAAGGACAAAAAATCAAACGCAAAAAGCGGTTTTAAAAGAATTGGGTTTGTCAATCTAGACGACGATTTAAAAGTGTGCAGCTCCCAGTGGCTTCCTAATATCGGAAGGAAGAGCGTTCCAGACGGCCACACGAGCGCATCCCAAAGCGCCTCGCGATGATGATGCGGCGACCGTCGTGTTGGTGATGGGTGATGGACGCGCACGATAAACGTAAAGTGGTGTCGGCGAGAACCTACGAAAGCTGCCACGGGGTTGGGGGCGGCCAACACTACGCCAGGCCCGCCGTTGATGAACGAGTAACTCCCCCCGCCCCCCCCCTTCCCGGCGTCTCTTTTCGCTTCTCCGTTCTGTATGGAGTAAAAGTAAAAAAAGAAGCCAATGATTGAGTACTTTCTTTTATTTTGTAAGCCATTCCGCGGCATCCCGGGTCGTCGCTGAGTGGAGCAGTCCGCTTGTTCTGCGTTTAAGAGTGTTTTGGCTGCTATAAATTTCCACTTCGTCGAACTATCGTTTGTGACGGCCAGGTCGCTTCTAGAATAAGAGCGACGTAGCTCGGTGGGGGCCCCTACCTGGTAACATAACAAGTGTCGTATCGTGAGTTGAGTTTCAATTGTTCTTCCGGTGCGGGCGATTGCCGTGGCTGCTGTGTTGGCGGCAAGCGCCGTGGTGGTGACGTCACCGCCACTTATTGGCGAATGACGGTCGACGTTGTCGCTGTGGTTGTTTATGTTGTTTTTGTTGTTTTTGTTGTTTATGTCGTTTTTGTTTTATTTTGTTGATTTTCTGGTTTTTATTGAATTTGTTGTTTTTGTCGTTCTTGTTGTTCTTGTTGATTTTGTTGTGGTGGCAAGAGTGCCCGGGGGACATGTTCCAGTGCGGCAGCGGGCAGTGCCTGCTGCGTCGGCAGCGCTGCGACGGCGCCGCCGACTGCCCGGACGCCTCTGACGAAGACGCCTGCCGTGAGTTTGGTGGCGGGGGGCGGCGGCGGCGGCGGCGGCGTTCGCGGTTTGGGGCGCCACAGCAAATCGCTCGCTCGGTCGAGTGGGAAGGTTGACGGGGGGGCTTCTTAGCATTCTCGCATGCAGTCTCGGGGACGCAAACCACACCTCTACCCTACCCGGAGGTCGCAATCGGGTACCCGATACCCGGCTACCCGTACCCGGCCGGGTACGGGTAGCCGCACGTGACTCACCCCAACCAATGAGTGAGAAGGCCGCGAGTCGCTGGTGAGTCGCCGTTTGTCACTCATTTCCCAACGTCTTGTCTCTTCTCACAATCCAAGTTCCTAGAATCAACCCACCCGCGCCTGCAACGTGGCTTCATCCCAGAGGTCGCAATCGGGTACCCGATACCCGTTTGCGACCGTTTGCGACCCTGGTACGGGTACGGGTAAGGAATCAAAACCCGTTTGCGACCTCTGACCCTACCCCCCTGCTCGCTAGATGGGCTGCCTGCCACAAACGGAGCGAGCGCGTGAAATGGGGGCGCGCTCACGGAGCCGTGAACAACTTCCGCCGACGGCCATCTATTTCTCCCCCGCCTCCTTGGTCGTCGGGCGACGGACAGTTGGGCAGCGCTTGCAGGCCGACGCTCGGCCGCGCGTCCGTGCGCGCGTTCGTGCGTGTGTGCGTGAGTGCGTACGTTCGTGCGTGTGTGCGTGCGTGTGTACGTGCGTGTGTACGTGCGTGCGTGTGTACGTGCGTGCGTGTGTACGTGCGTGCGCACGCGAACATGACGCCGATGTCTCTTCTTCCAGCGCTGACTCCGCTGCCGCCGTCCAGCCACGTGCCGGCCGGCTACACCATCAGCTCGGTGGTGGGCGTCGTCTTCCTGGCTCTCGTCATGGTCGCCGGCGCCTGCTTCGTGTGCCAGCACCTGCTGTGTCTGCGCGGGCGGCGACAGCGGCGTCGCGGCGGTGGCGGCGTCGTCAGCGGCATCGGCGGCACCGCCGGGGTCATCGTCGGCGCCGACCTGGGCCCGGGGGGCCACGCGGGCGGCTTTGGGGGCGGCGCTGGAGGGGGGCTGCCCGTGCACACGCCGCTGGCCTTCATGCCCCGCTCGGGCGCTCACGGCGGTTGCCACATGGGTGAGTTGGCCCGGCCTGCTTGTCGGGCTACGAGTTCACACGAACTCCCACGAACTTTCACAAACGGCGTGTTAGCCCGGTACGCTTGCTCACAAACTCGCGGCTCGTTTTTTTTTCTCCGTCGCGTTTCACGATGCCGCGCATGGTGTCGGGTGTGGGGTCGCCTGCTCCGTTGCTTTGTTGTTGCATCTTACGCCGCGTCCGTTGCTGGCGCTCGTCACGGCGATAGCGCGACAATCGCACCGTTTGTTTTTATCTTGTCGAGCTGTTGCTCCGGCAAAAGTTTATTGTCGCACGAGTTCCCGACATTCCGTGGCGATGATGATCGCTTTCTCAAGCCCATTTCCACAACAGTTTTTGATCCACAGTTTTTGTTTGCATGCTCCAGCGCTTGGTCACTGCGTTTGTGTTTTTTCCCGTTAAGCTATCCCACACGCCCAGATAAAAGGTAATATTAATTGCAAGGCAGTAAAAACACATTTCTATTGTGACATTTAGCCATGCAGTAAAAGGCCTGGCTAGCCAGACCCTGGCTCGCCAGGGATTCTTACTGCATCGTGTATTTCTTTTTTGTCAGTGAATTAATTTTGTTCAGTGGTGGGGGCAGGTGGGGGGGAGCCCCACCTTCTTCTCCATAGATTCAAACACCTCGTGGCCCACCCATTGCTTTACGTGAACCGGCGTAACGTTATGTTTGTACAATATGTTGAACCTCTTTCGCTCCGTAGTACGTAGCCAACCGCGCTAATCGGAGGTGCGGGGACAAGGGACAGCAGCAAATTAAACACAAAAAGTGGAAACGAACGGCTCCTTGTACAGGGGCTCCTCGACTTACGAACATTCGACCTACGAACTTTCAGAGATACGAACAAAGCTAACCAGTGTGTCCAGTTGCCTGCTCGGACCGAGAGTCGTAACTTCAACCGCCACGCAATAGTTGGCGGTGATGGCATCTACATCTGCAGAACGCGAAGAACCAGTGGCATCTACATCTGCAGAACGCGAAGAACCAGTGGCATCTACATCTGCAGAACGCGAAGAACCATTGGCATCTACATCTGCAGAACGCGAAGAACCATTGGCATCTACATCTGCAGAACGCGAAGAACCAGTGGCATCTACATCTGCAGAACGTGAAGAACCATTGGCATCTACATCTGCAGAACGCGAAGAACCAGTGGCATCTACATCTGCAGAACGCGAAGAACCATTGGCATCTACATCTGCAGAACGCGAAGAACCATTGGCATCTACATCTGCAGAACGCGAAGAACCATTGGCATCTACATCTGCAGAACGCGAAGAACCATTGGCATCTACATCTGCAGAACGCGAAGAACCATTGGCATCTACATCTGCAGAACGCGAAGAACCATTGGCATCTACATCTGCAGAACGTGAAGAACCATTGGCATCTACATCTGCAGAACGCGAAGAACCAGTGGCATCTACATCTGCAGAACGCGAAGAACCATTGGCATCTACATCTGCAGAACACGAAGAACCATTGGCATCTACATCTGCAGAACGTGAAGAACCATTGGCATCTACATCTACAGAACGCGAAGAACCAGTGGCATCAATATCTGCAGAACGTGAAGAACCAGTGGCATCTACATCTGCAGAACGTGATGAACCAGTGGCATCTACATCTGCAGAACGTGAAGAACCATTGGCATCTACATCTGCAGAACGTGAAGAACCAGTGGCATCTACATCTGCAGAACGTGAAGAACCATTGGCATCTACATCTACAGAACGTGAAGAACCAGTGGCATCTACATCTGCAGAACGTGAAGAACCATTGGCATCTACATCTGCAGAACGTGAAGAACCAGTGGCATCTACATCTGCAGAACGTGAAGAACCAGTGGCATCTACATCTGCAGAACGCGATAAACCAGTGGCATCTACATCTGCAGAACGTGAAGAACCAGTGGCATCTACATCTGCAGAACGCGATAAACCATTGGCATCTACATCTACAGAACGTGAAGAACCAGTGGCATCTACATCTACAGAACGTGAAGAACCATTGGCATCTACATCTGCAGAACGTGAAGAACCAGTGGCATCTACATCTGCAGAACGTGAAGAACCAGTGGCATCTACATCTGCAGAACGCGATAAACCAGTGGCATCTACATCTGCAGAACGCGAAGAACCATTGGCATCTACATCTACAGAACGTGAAGAACCAGTGGCATCTACATCTACAGAACGTGAAGAACCAGTGGCATCTACATCTACAGAACGTGAAGAACCAGTGGCATCTACATCTACAGAACGTGAAAAACCAGTGGCATCTACATCTGCAGAACGTGAAGAACCAGTGGCATCTACATCTACAGAACATGAAGAACCAGTGGCATCTACATCTGCAGAACGTGAAGAATCAGTGGCATCTACATCTACAGAACGTGAAGAACCAGTGGCATCTACATCTGCAGAACGTGAAGAATCAGTGGCATCTACATCTGCAGAACGTGAAGAACCAGTGGCATCTACATCTACAGAACATGAAGAACCAGTGGCATCTACATCTGCAGAACGTGAAGAATCAGTGGCATCTACATCTACAGAACGTGAAGAACCAGTGGCATCTACATCTACAGAACATGAAGAACCAGTGGCATCTACATCTACAGAACGTGAAGAACCAGTGGCATCTACATCTACAGAACATGAAGAACCAGTGGCATCTACATCTGCAGAACGTGAAGAATCAGTGGCATCTACATCTACAGAACGTGAAGAACCAGTGGCATCTACATCTGCAGAACGTGAAGAATCAGTGGCATCTACATCTACAGAACGTGAAGAACCAGTGACATCTACATCTGCAGAACGTGAAGAATCAGTGGCATCTACCGGAGATTATACAACTTTTAAAGCCATTCCCCGTGTTTAGTGTACAATGCCACACAACGTGTTTGGGAACGACACGAATAAAGTTGGACTTACGAACAAATTGACTTACGAACAGACCTCTGGGACCTAACTCGTTCGTAAGTAGAGGACTCCCTGTATATTTTTTTGTGTGGGCAGCTTTCACGCAGCGGCAGTGCCGATCGGACCGTACTGGACCGGCCGGCCGATTTTTTTCGTTTTTCATAAACGCCACGACCCCCTTCGGCTCCCCCCCGCCCCCACCCACCCCCGCCCGCAGGTGCCTCGCGTGGAAAGTCCTTGATGAGCTTCAACAGCCTAATGGGGGTGGGCGGCGGCGGCGGCGGCGGCGGCAGTAACGGGGCTCCACCCTACGACCGCGCGCACATCACCGGCGCCTCTTCCAGCAGCTCCTCCAGCAAGGGCACTTTCTTCCCGCCGGTAAAAGCCCTGGGCGGTGGTGGCGGCTGGGAGGGAAACCCCAACAGTCGCTCGCCACCAGATTCTAGCCGCTGTCTCGAATGGGCGTTGAGGAACCGGTGCTCGTTATCGCCGGTTGTGATCTCGGCGGGGAGCCAAGTGGTGGAAATTCTAACTCGGTTATTTCTTATTTTACTTACCAAGTGCAGGCCCAGCGAGCTCTTTATGTATATATAGCTCCGTATTTTTCCAGAAGCGACGTGGCCACGAATGATAGCTCGACGACGCGGCTTGTCGTCACGTGGAAATTCATAATTAATGTTGGCCGATTGTTCTAAGCGCTTGTTGATGCTAAATCTTGAGGGGGAAACAAACGGAGGGCCCGGAGAAAAATCCACGCGACCACAGGGTGAGGCAGAGAGAGAGAGAGAGACACGCAAACACCAAATATACAGCAGGTGTCCAAGGTCGGAATCGAACCCATGACCTGCCAGCCTTGATAGGCGCTCACTAACATCAACTTGCCCCAACAGTCTGTGTTAACGGCTCTACGGGGGTGTGGGATGTCGCGGGAACTTTGTCTTTGTCTTCCGTTGTAGAATCTCAACCCTCCACCCTCGCCTGCCACGGACCGGTCTCGCTACACGGGGATCCCCAACTACAGCAGCACCCCATCCACGTACAGGGCCTACAGGTGGGCTACCCCCCCCCACCCCATTGCCTTCACCATCGTCAAGGCGATCGTTGTTGCGTCCTTCTGCCAAAGTGTTGCGTGTGCTGGTGGGTTGGTTTTCGGGGCAGCGGCAACCGCTCGTGCCTCGCAGCAGGTAGCCGCTGGGTTCGATTGCCGATTGCCGACCCCGGGTGCCCTTTGCGCGAGAGAGCGGGTCCGTACGTGTCCTCACCCCCTCATTTTGCGTTGTGCGTGTGCCTCAGAGGTCGCAAACGGGTTTTGATTCCGTACCCGGCCGCACCAGGGTCGCAAACGGGTACCCGTACCCAGCCGTACCCGTACCCTACCCGTACCCTACCCCCGTACCCAGCCGGGTACGGGTATCGGGTACCCGATTGCGACCTCTGGGATGAAGCCATGTTGCAGGCGCGGGTGGGTTGATTCTAGGAACTTGAATTGTGAGAAGAGACGAGACGTTGGGAAATGAGTGACAAACGGTTACTCACCAGTGACTCACGGTCTACCCGTACCCGGCCGCACCAGGCTCGCAAACGGGTACCCGTACCCGGCCGGGTACGGGTAGCCGGGTATCGGGTAGGGTACGGGTATCGGGTACCCGGTTGCGACCTCTGGTGTGCCTACTTGCCTCCGTTGAACGTCTTTCGCGGCGTGCGTAGCCAACCCGTGCTAATCGGAGGTTGCGGGAATCGGACGTTCCGTTACCCCTCCTCCGTGTTCTGCGGTTTCGTCCCATGGCTAAAACAAACGTGCAGTGTCAGAAACGGTCTTCCCAAAAAATAGCAATATATACACACACAGGTAAATTGCCCAATAGGGAATACACACAGGAGCAATGTGGCCCGCCCCCACCCACCCCACCAGACCACCCCACCCATTAAAGCCATCAGGGCGCCGCATGCGCCTCTAAAGCTGCAGGTTGCCAACCCCTTCCCATGGTGAACTGGACTCCCATGGTGAACTGGACTCCCATGGTGAACTGCGCTTTCGTTGTGAACTGGACTTCCATGGTAAATTGGCCTTCCATTGTGGACTGGACTTCCATGGTGAACTGGAAGTGAAGCCGCCGCCATCTCGTTACACCACGAAGGTTTTTTGGTTACGTTGCCAGGAATGTATTAATATCGATCGATAGTAATAATGATGATGACAATGTCATCGTTGGGCTACTCGCCACTGCCCAGGAGAGCCGCTGTCGGATCCGCTGCGACCGCTTGCAGCTGCGTCGCGAGGAAATCCGCGTTCTGCTGCAAGTGCAGACGTGCTGTGTCCAGCTACGACGGCAATTTCGGTCACCTGATCAACCCCTTGTCGTGTGTCTCGGCACGTTTGGGTTTTGGACGCCGTGTTGCGCAAATGATCGTCGTGTGTGAATTCTGTTCTTGTGGCCGTCCCCCACCCCCTTGCTTTTACGCACCACTGCCACCCACCGTGGTGCAATACACGCACTCGCCGTGCTCACAATCACGCGCACCGCACGCACGCACACACCACACACCAACGCCTGCACACACCACACACACACACCCACACACACCACACACCCACACACCCACCCACACACACACCCACACACCACCCACACACACCACACACACCAACGCCTGCACACCCACCGCTCCACGCACGCCCACACACCCACACACCCACACACGCACACACCCACACACCCACACAACCACACACACCACACACCCACACACACCACACACACCACACGCACCACACGCACCACACGCACCACACACACCACACACACCCACCCACACACCCACCCACACACCCACCCACACACCCACCCACACACCCACCCACACACACCCACACACACCACACACACCACACACCCACACGCACACACACCACACACACCACACACACCAACGCCTGCACACACCACACCCACCCACACACCCACCGCTCCACACACGCACACACACCACACACACCACACCACACACACCACACACACCCACACACCCACACACCACACACCCACACACCACACACACCCACACTCCACACACACCACACACACACCACACACACCACACACACCACCCACCACACACACCACACCACACACACCACACACACACACACCCTCGCAACGCCAGGCATCAGAAGCCGCACGCCGTGGCCCCCCCGACCACGCCGTACAGCACGGACGTGTGCGACAGCGACTGCCCCGTCGTGCCGCTTGGCCCCGCTCGCGGCTGGCGCCCCGTGCCCCGGCACGCCGCCAACGCCGCCGTCTCCGTGGGCGGCGTGGTCTGCGCGCCGCCCCCACTGCCCGTCGCTCTCCCCGGGCCGCCGGCCGCGCCGCCTCGCTACTGCGGCGGCGGCGGCGACGCGGCTGCGGCTGCGGCGTACGACTCGGAGCCGTTCGCTCCACCGCCCACGCCCTGGAGCCAGTACCTGTCGGCCGAGGACAGCTGCCCCCCGTCGCCGTCCACCGAGCGGAGCTACTTCCACCTGTGCCCTCCGCCGCCGTCACCGTGCACCGACTCGTCGTGAGCGACCGCCCGCCCGCCCGCCCGCCTCTTGCCCGGCTGAACTGAGTTGGCGAGTGGTGCGCGTGCGCCTTGGCTAGTTGTGTGTGTCAACTAAAAAGTAAAATTATTATGTTTTGTTTTACCAGGTAAGGCCCCCCCCCCACTGAGCTATAAAGTAGCTACTTTTTCAGAAGCGTCCTGGTTTGCCACAAAGACAGCCCGACGAGAAGTGGCTCGTCGTCGCGCGGAACTTTATAGCGGCCAAATACTCTTGAATGCACGCTGGTTCTAAATGCGGACGGAAAAGCTGGAGGGCCCGGAGGAAAATCCACGCGGCCACGGGGAGAACGTGCACGGGCAAGATCGAACCCACGGTGCCCCTGCACGCTAGGCGAGGCAGCTGACGTCACGCCACCGTGTGCGTCTTCGTGTGGGGAAGGTTTGCCGGCTGGCCGAGTGTCCGCCGTGTGGTCGTGCGAGTCTGGTTCGTGTGGCCGTGAGCTGCGAATGGCCTCGTTTTGCGGCTTGCCACGTGCCGCTTCAGAGAGATGCTGGCTGCCGAGTTATCCAATCCGGTGGCGGCTGCTTTTAATTTCTCGCCGTTTGGTTAGGTGGCTTCCGGTTGGCTAAATTGAGTTTGGCCCCTTTAGCAGTAAATGTTACGGCAAGAATGGCAAGCGATTTCGCCCCGGTTACGAGGTTTGAGCTTGTTAGAACATTACAGAGCTGCCGTGAACATCCTTTTTTTTTTTTAATACCGTGCCATCCCGCGTGCCATCCCACGTGCCACGAAGTGGGATCTGGTACCGATTCCGCATACTGATGACTCTGCGAACCCACACGGGTTCCTTCGCGACTTTTGTTCGTCGCGCTTAACAGGTTTTCTTGCTTTTGCCGGAAGTGTTTGTGTGCGGGGTTATTGCACCACACCTGCGGTTTAGCGGCCGGCTCTCTCTCTCTCTTTCTGTCTCTAAGTTTGCGAGACCGTGGATTAAAACGCCGCCGGTGACCCTGCGCCGCTCGGCCACAAAGTGTCTGGCGACGGTTGTTTTTGCCGAGATCGCTCCTTCGCCGATGAAAACGTGGAGCGGGGGGGGGGGGGTGGTTTATTGTTTTGTAACGTATGGGATGAGCGCGCTTTACCTACCCCCCCCCCCCCCCCAAACATTTGACGAGGAATTCTGACCGACTTGTTCATTTGGAAGAAATCCTCACTGTGCAATGACAAAAAGTATTTTTTTTTTACTCCGTGAACGTTAAAAGCGAAACGTTTATTTTGAGGGCTGTAAATAACGGTGGCCAGACGGCTTTCGTCTAGCCTCTCGCGAGTCACCGATCTGCCAGTTGCCCTTTGCTCTCCTACTGACCGTGACGGTGACAAGGGCGGCGTTTTGGGACGCCCGGTTCAGGTTTGCGGACTTTCGCGCTCTCTCTCTCTCTCTCTTGCTGTCTGTTGCTCTCTCTCAGCTCTGCCAGCCAACACGTGGTGGGTTGTTGCTGGTTGCCGTGTCCCACGGTGGTCGTCCGTCGCCCGAGACAAAAAAAAAAAACAGCTGCTGAATGAGACATTCACCTCTTTCGCGGCGCGGGTGTCGCATTTATTATTCATTTTAAGTACCGATGAGTGGCCAGTTAGCGGGCCAGGGCGTCACCCTCTCAACTCCCTTCGTGCGTAGCGTACGAGAGCACGACCCGAGCCGTGCGCCGTGCGCCGTGCGCCGTGCGTGTATTGTAAAACACTGTGTGTGCGCGCGCGTTGTAGCGGGGTCACCTGCTGTTGAATGAAACCGTGGTGCCGTGTTATTATCCCGCGTTGCGTGACGTTTGACGCGCGATTGGCACGTCGTGTGTTTAATCGTGGCGTGTTGCTTTCCGAAAAGCGAGTTTCTTGCAACTCGATGCAAAGTTGTGAGGTTCAAACCCCACCCCACCCCCACTCCCTTTTTGAGGGTGCCACTTTGAGGTGGGGTCCATTGAGCAAAGAAAATCTCCGTTTGGGTGGCGACCCGGGCCAACTCGGCTGAGAGAGGGCAGCGACGAGCGCGTGGTGAACATGTGATGAACACGTGATGAACACGCGACGTGGGAAGGGGGAGAGAAGAGGGGTTTGTTTACCTGCGGTGATTTTGAACTGATTTTTTTCCCTCTCGTCTATAATGTCCAAGTTAATATTTTTTTCGTTTCAACTCGGTGAGACAGAGGGGGAGGACGAGTGGCTCATTTGCAACGGTGACCCCTGGAGGGGCATTCTTATGCTGCCAATAGGGGGGGGGCGGGGGAGGGGGGCGGCGGGGGGGAGCGGGCGATGATTGCCACGTGTGACCCCAACCGAGCAACCTGCCGGCAATCGTCGAACATTGGAAATTTTTTGTTCAAGAAAGTACGAAAGCACTCCGGTCCGTGCACATGGCATGGCCGCAGCCTCCGTCGTTGCTGGCGACACGGGGGTGGGAGGGGAGGGGATCCTTTCGGTGGTGTGAAGGGGCAGAAGGTCAGCGACATCGCTTGCAGGTTCGTTTCGTCAAATCCGAACCGGTGTGGAACGTACGCGGTCTGTTCTAGAACGTGGCGGTAGTAGTCGCGTTCCTGAACAACAACCGCGTGATGGTATACAACACAGGGGGGTAGAGCACAGTCCGCGATAACGCGTGACGATGCGTACGCAGGCTGAGCAAAGGCCGAGGACCTCGTTCATCCCGTCGAGAAACGGTTTTTCCAGCACGCGTCGATTGTAAGAAAATCGCACCTTTTGGAGAGCGAGAGAGAGAAAAAAATATCTGTAATGATCTACTTGAATTTGCGTGGCCCCACCGTAAATTCGGCGTATGCCTCCCGATTGGCATGCCCCCTGATGCCCGATGGCATTCCACCCCAAACAAATCTGGCTTTGCCCGTAGCGGCACCTTACCACTGTCAATATCCAGACTGCAGGCAGTGGTGGGGGCGTTTCTGCTCAACGCATTTTGTGGCGGGGTGTGTGCCCCCCCCCCCCCCACCTGCGATTAGTACGGTCGGTTGCGTATGTTGCGAAAAAACACTCCGGTATAGTAGACTCTCCATTATCCGCGTGCGGTTTATCCAATTTGCGGAGACTTTGACGTAAATTCATAACTTGCGGATTTTCCCTTAAGCCCAAATGAATCATCTAAAAACGGTTGAACATCATTGCTACTCTTGGAAATGTTTATGACAAGTCACGTGCTTAAACCGAACACGGTACGTTGCTCCGGTTAATCCGAAATCCATGCGATCGCCTCTACAGTACAGTAGTTGCCATTAATTTACGACGTTGGGCGGATTTTGATTGATGTTGATTGGCGTCGCTCTGCTGTCATCAACTTGGTTGGTCGAGTCTTCTGCACGGGAGCAGGAAAGTGTTTATCGTTAGTATCAGTTTTGTTCATTGACGAGCTTAGTTTTCTTAACTAAAAAATAATTTACACCAACATTAGTGTTTTTTGGCCTCGAAATCCGCAAAAAACGGTTATTTTTGGATTAACCGCAATTCTAAACAATCAAGCGGTGGCACAAATTTGATGGCAACTGTCATTTGAAAAATCCATTTCCGTCGCCCTCAAACTGCTTGTGAACATTTAATCTAAAGAGAATTCTCGACTCAAACCTTAACGTGTTTGTGTATATTTCCGCGAAATTTAATGTAGGTTTTTTTTCTGGGTTAGATCGCGTAAATATATATAAATGTGTCGTTAAACCTGCCACCACCCGACACAGCCAGTTCGTAAGTTTTGTCACGTAAACAGAACGTGCCGATTCGTCACTCGTACTTTATATTGCCACGTACTTCCCTCCCCTCGTCTGTCACTCGCCGTCTCTCTAAAGCTCATCAAGTAACCTACAAAGCCCCTTTGCCAAATGCACTTACCCGCTAGATATTCTCTCGCAAAAGGTGCCAATAATATTAACGCGTTGCTCTTTCGACGGAGTTGCGTTTCAATCCTCGTGTTTTTTTGTTGTTGAACGAACGGGCGGGCGGGTTTAGACTCGGCGGAGATTGTTTATCACTTCTAGATTTGAAGCTTTCGTGAATGCAAGGATCCATACTCTTAGTTTTTTTCGGTAAAGTCACGTAGGTAAAAAAAAGAAATTAAAATTAATAAAAAATAAAATAATAAAAAATCACGACGTTTCGGAGGCAACACAAGTCTCCGTCATCAGGTGGGACCGTCACAGCCAGATTTGCTGTATGATTATTTTACCTACGTGACTTTACCGAAAAAACTAAGAGTATTGTTCATCACTCTCGCCGTGTTTTTCTGCCTTATTGCCTCGCGCGCGGGCGAGTCATCGTTGCCTTCGTGCTCCCCGCTGCATTTGCCTGAACCGTTTTGACTTTCGCAACTTTTAAATGAGCATCTCGAAACCGCTAGAAGCCAAAGTTATTGCTCGTCAACCGAGGATGCGTGGAAAAGTAACTCGGCAGGGCGGGAGCAAAAATTACCGCGCGTCTTAAGTTCGCGTGCCCAGCCATCACCGGCGGATGTCGGCGTCTTTGTCAACGGTTGGCTAGAGGGGAGTTCGAGTACATCATCTCTGTGTTATTGCCACTCGCAAAGCAGCGGTTTTGGGGTCGGTCCTACCTAACATTTCCTCTGTCCAGCAGCGAGCGAGGACACTCCAGCGAACGTCCCTCTTGCACGCCGACTCCCGTACGCATTCAAACCTCCTTGGGGGCGCGGAAGGGTTCTCAACAAAGGGTTCATTATTAATATTACAAGACCCTAACGCCAGACGATGAGATGCTGCAAGGGCAGTCCTCGAAGGTCAGATGTCGACCCTTCAACCTCTTGTGTGGGATCGGGCAGAAGGAAGGAAGCGACGGCGGCGGCCCGCTGACGCTTTCTAACTGCGTCGTTCAAGTGGCAACGTTGATCGCCGTCCCGTGTAGCAACTTTGAGCCCCAATGCGGCGAGGGGCAGCCATGGGGGGGGCGCGAAGGAGCAGCGGTATTTGTGGACTATCCCACGGGAGAGCGCTGCTGTTGTGGACAGCACGGCCGTATTTGTTTGTTCGTAAACGATGTCAGATTTTTTTTGCCGTCGTCGTGATTGTGACGTTTCCGACCCTTCCGTTTGCGTCACACCACGGATCTGATGCAGGGGGCGATTGGCTGCCGAGCTTTTTTCTTGGCGGCCGCATTTAAACGTCTCGGATATCCGTCTCTTATTTTTTTCATTATTTTGGGACGCATCGCCCAGCCCCCCCCACCCACCCCCGTCTCGACTCGTGAACTCCTGCGGCGAGTTGCGCATCCCAGTCGGGGGGGGGGGGGTCTACGTTCGAAGCGGAGCGCGGCGGACCCTCGCAGGAATGGGGCCCCCCTCCCCGTGCCCCCCCCCCGCCCCCCTCGTGATCCGCGGAGATCAAACAAATCATATTCTCTGGTTCTATCGGTAAAGTCACGTAGATAGAAAATAAGTATAACCCGTAAAAACAAAGTTTTTCACTAAATCTTTTATATGCGTGGCGGCTAGAGTCCTCTTGTCCTCTGGCTTGAGATGGCTGCCACCTATGGGTCAGATGATTGCATTGCACCATTAAGCAATTGGTGATTAAATATATTTTTGTCCTAAAAAGTGTAAAATTTTGGGAAAAAATTTTCACGAACATTAATTGTCACGCACAACGAGTTTGTGTGCAAAATGTCAGCTCGATTGGATCACGGGAAGTGGGTTAAAAAACGACCGAAAGATTTGCACGGTCCTAAGCAAGCAAGCACGCACGCAAGCAAGCAAGCAAGCGAACTTAATATAAAGGATTTTAAAAAACACCTTTCGGTCGCAGCACAAGCGTCCGTCTTCAGGTGAGAAAAAAAACTGTTCTGCCGATGTGGCTTCATATAGGCACGGGAGGGGGGGAGGGAAGGGAGTGGAAAGAGTTTGGCTGCAGGAGTTCACAGGGGAGAGGAGGGGTAGGGGGGTTTGTGGCGTGCAGGGACGGGTGGGGCTGGAGAAATGAGCAAGTACTTTAGCGATAGAACCAGAGAGAGTATGGATTCCTGCGGTCACGAAACCGTCAAATCAAGATCAAACAAATCGCTCGACGCCGGTGTACGGCAGCACGGGCTGCTGGTTCGTATGCGAAACGCTGTCGCCACAAGAGGTCGCGCGTTCGGGGATGAATGGACATCCGTCTTCGTTTAGGAAGAAGGAGCCCTACTGGAGGTTGGATGTTACAGGGTGATTCAGAAAAATGTGAACACTCCTGAGAAATTTGCAACAACGCCACAAGAAATTTGCCGCCTCCGAGTTTTGGAGACCACCTGGAGAACATTCCAGGCACGCGTTGACAACGATGGCGAACAAGTAGAGACCCTTTGACTTTTTGAAGCTATTAACATCACATTTGTTTTCATGTTAATATATTATCCGTTCTTTTTCCATTAAAAACGATAGTCCCATAATAAGTGTTAATATTTTTTTGAAGCGCCCTGTATATACACATATATGTACAGATGTAGCTTGCGTTGGCCGTGCGAATCTTCAGGTCCAACCGTGTGTATGTTGAACTTCTTTCGCGCCGTACGTAGCCAACCCTGCCAACCGGAGGTTTCCTTAACAAAGTGTTGGCGCTGATGTTCAGTGTTACGGCACAATCGCTCGGCTCTGGGCCAGTTAAAGTGGGTGTGTGTGTCCCCTCATCCTTCCGCCAGCGTGGGACGATGTTCATATGCTCCGTGCGACATTGACAACGCAACGAGAACACGATTGTACGATGTTAAACGGCAAAAGGTTCGGCGTCGACAGATCGGGCGCATCGCTGCTCACGTTGCCTTGCTCCAGAATACGATACGACACCGTGTGTGTGTGCGAGCGTGCGTGTGTATGCGTGCGTGCGAGCGCGTGCGAGCGTGTGTGGGTGTGCGAGCGTGTGTGTGTGTGTGCGAGCGTGTGTGTGTGTGTGTGTGCGTGCGTGTGTGTGTGTGTGCGTGTGTGTGTGTGTGCGTGCGTGTGCGTGCGTGCGTGTGCGTGTGTGTGTGCGTGCGTGTGTGTGTGCGTGCGTGTGTGTGCGAGCGTGCGTGTCGAGCAGTTCATCTTGTGCTCTGTTCTGAAGAACACTTGGACTGTCGCCCCCAAGCATCATTGTTTTATATTTAATTTTCCTGTTACAGGGGGGGCTGTGGGGTGAGCGCGACGGACGGTGTGTTTAATGTTGTATAATAGTGCGCGTGTGTGTGTGTCTATCATGCACAGTGTAGTGGGGAGCGGTGGTGTAGCGGTTAGCGCGCTGCGCTATGAACCCGGCGATCCGGGTTCGATTCCCGCTCGCGGCCGACGCCGGTGACGGTTATCTGAACCGGTCCCGGACCTCCCCTAGGTCGACTCGGCCTCAAATGAGTACCTGGTGCGGTGTATAAACATCGCCACTGGGGAGACAAAGGCGACCGGGCGTTGTGTTGACTGGCCTTCATAGGTGCTCGCTAACAGCACTTGCTCCAACAATCTGTTCAGGCTATACAGGGGGGGGTCTTTGTCTGCATACATAATGCATAGTTAGGCAGTGTGTGGCTACGTCCAGAGCGTTATCTCGTCTCGGCAGGTTTGGCTTTTTGGGGAAGTGCTGTCTGACGTTGACACCATTGACCAGTGCGATTGTGAGAGAGGGGAGGGGGGGCTAAATATTGTATATGGCAAGCAGTAGGCCACCACCCCGCTAATACTGCTGCTGCAACCATAAATGTCAAGTTCTCAGCCTTGCCAAGCACACTAAAGCACGTTTATTGGTCGTGAAACATCTCCGTTAAAGCGCCGGTGCGAGAACTTACTCGAAAAGAGTTTGGAAAGTGCGTATGTTGAACGTCTTAAGTACGTGTGTTGAACTTGTTTCGCTCCGTACGTAGCCAACCGTGCTAATAGGAGGTGTGTGGGGGGGGGGACAACAAACTAAACGCGAAAAAAACAGTTACGAATTGTATTTAAGGCAATCGCCATTTTTCAGTCATAATTCACAGCCCTTTTCATCAATCCTCTGCTGGGTGGGTGAAGGACAAACCCAGACAATGGGGTCACGGTGGCTGTCCACCCGACCAAGATGTCAACGCGAATCCAGGGTGACCTCCCTCGCCCCGTGCCCCCCCCCCCCCCTACTATGTGCTGGAACGGAGGCGATTGGGACAGAAGTGAGTGAGAGGAGGACGGCAGCCAGGGCTCCGATAAGAAAATGAAACTCGAGCCCAGCCACCGCGGAGCCCAGAACAGATGTTAAGCTCTTGGCGGTGTTGGCGGGGAGGCGTGGAATTAGTGGGGGCGGTTTCGAGTCGGGCTGTGTCGGAGTCTCGGTTTCGGTGTCCTCTACATTGCAAGGAGCCGCGGTCTCCTCCCTAACAATACAAACATGTGAAAACACCCCCCCCCGCCCCAACATGGTCATCATCATCATGGTGCTGCTGTCACAAACCCAACAATGGTTTCAAATGTGTGGCGGCCCTCACGCTGGTGATGTCTTATCGGTGAAAGCGTCCGCGTTCCGCGTTGGGAGTTTGCGTCGACAATGTAAGAGAGAGAGAGAGAAAACACAATCGTGTAAATAATTGCTATACATACAGATTTTAAATAAAAAACTATTTTATTACAGATCGCACCACGACTGGTTTCTTCTAGATTTGAAGCTTTCGTGACTGCAAGGAATCATCTTCTTAGGTTTTTTCGGTAAAGTCACGTAGAAAGTAAAATAAAAACAAAAATCACGACGTTTCGGAGGCAACACAAGTCTCCGTCATCAGGTGGGACCGTCACAGCCAGATTAGCTGTATCAAGTGAGGCAATGATTCAAGATGTAATCCCTTAAAAGCGAGTTGAGGGGGGAGGGAGAGGGAGGGGGGAGCTCATTAGACTATGGTAGCCAATGAAAGGAACGTATCGGGAGAGAGGGGGGGCGAGGCCAAAAGGGTGGGCGATGGACGTGGAAGCGCTTGTGCGCAAGCGGCCAATTACTGCACACGCCAACACAATGGAGCGATTGTGCGCAAGCGGCCAGCCACTGCACCCGCCAACACAATGGGCAGAGAGGAGGAGGGGAGGTCTAATACACATGATAGACAAAAGAACGAAAATGATGATGGGTACACGAAGCCATACAAATATACAAACACAGACATAATTTCAACCGTGATGATGGGTACAAACTTAGTAATCATTGGAAAGATGTTATCAACCACGCAAAAAAGACTTAATCACAAATTTTTTGGACCATCTTATCTGACAGGCACTATTTTACTGTACTTTACCGAGTGTTAACATCCCCAGTTATTTTAACAGTACTCTCTTCATTGTTCAGCCAGCATTGGTATAAACATGGGCATTTTCGTTCTTTTGTCTATCATGTGTATCAGACCCCCCCTCCCCCTCTCTCTCCATTGTGTTGGCGTGTGCAGTAATTGGCCGCTTGCGCACAAGCGCTTCCACGTCCATCGCCCACCCTTTTGGCCTCGCCCCCCCTCCCTCCCGATACGTTCCTTTCATTGGCTACCATAGTCTGATGAGCTCCCCCCTCCCTCTCCCTCCCCCCTCAACTCGCTTTTAAGGGATTACATCTTGAATCATTGCCTCACTTGATACAGCTAATCTGGCTGTGACGGTCCCACCTGATGACGGAGACTTGTGTTGCCTCCGAAACGTCGTGATTTTTGTTTTTATTTTATTTTACTTTCTACGTGACTTTACCGAAAAAACCTAAGAAGACTGGTTTCTTGCGACTCGTCCACGTGGTAAGTGTTTTTTTTTACCCTTCTATCTGGCAACAAAACTGACACCTTTTTACAAGAAGTCATGTTTACATAGACCACAATACCTGCAGTCATAATGCAAACAAAAAACATAACTCTGATAATGTATGCACTGTCCTTGAAGTTGATTGGCCCACACCCGAGACAGCTTTCCTTAGAGCCTAGTCTCACATGGGTTGGACCAGATGACGCCAAAAGGCGCACAACTCAAAGACAACGCACCATCAGAGTATGAGAGCTCGGGGTAAGCATTTACACCATTGGAACCTCCTTTGCCAGTAAAAAATATAATTGTTTTTTTTACCTTTCTATCTGGCAACAAAGCTGACACCTTTTTTACAAGGAGTCATGCTTGCATAGACCACAATACCTGCAGTCATAATGCAAACAAAAAACATAACTGATAATGTATGCACTGTCCTTGAAGTTGATTGGTCCACACCCGAGACAGCTTTCCTTAGAGGCTAGTCTCACATGGGTTGGACCATTATGACTGCAGGTATTGTGGTCTATGCAAACATGACTCCTTGTAAAAAGGTGTCAGTTTTGTTGCCAGTTAGAAGGGTAAAAAAACACAATTATATTTTTACTGGCAAATGAGGTTCCCATGGTCGTCCACGTGGGTTTAACGATGCTCCAAGATATTCTTGGGTTTTGTCGGTAAAGTCACATAGGTAAAACGTTTTCATTAATAAAAGTAAAATAAAAATCAAGACGGAAGCTTGTGTTGCCTCCGAAACGTCGTGATTTTATTTTACTTTTATAAATTTACATTTTTTACCTACGTGACTTTACCGAAAAAAACCAAGAATATGAATCCTTGCAGTCACGAAAGCTTCAAATCTAGACGCTCCCAGATCTCGACTTGAAGCTTTCGTGACTGCACGAATTCATATTGTTTTGGGTCTTTCGGTAAAGTCACGTAGATAGAAAAATAGTTTAAAAAATCACGACGTTTCGATCACAACTGCTGAGGCAGGAAGAAATCGGACTGCTGTAATTTTCCACCTGAAGACGATTGCTTGTGCTGCGATCGAAACGTGATTTTATTTTTTTATTTTACTATCTTCGTGGCTTTACCGAAAGACCCAAAGAGTAAGAGGATGCTCCCAGATTTTGCGAGTGAAATGATTTTGCAAAAGAAAATGAAGGGAGGCAATACTTGCACCTGGATTTGCAACCCACTCAAAGTTGCGAGGTGGGGTGTGTGTGTGTGGGGGGGAGATTGTGAATTCGGAATGCGGTGTATTGTTATTGTGCAAGCTTTTCACGCGCGTGGTTGTACAATGCGTGCGAGAAGTTAACTGATGATAAAAAAAACATTTTTTGCTTGCGTTAAAACACGTGGTGCCGATATTGCATCTCGACTCAAAGGTAACTTCCATTCGCCGAATGTCTACGGAGCGGGGAGGCGCCGCCGAAATTATTTTTCAAATCTCGGGGTTTTCATGCTCGTTGTCACCCGTTGACAAAAGAAATACAGTTTAAGATGATAATTGTTTTTTTTACCCTTTTATCTGGCAACAAAACTGACACCTTTTTTTACAAGGAGTCATGTTTGCATTGACCACAATACCTGCGGTCGGAATGCAAACAAAAAACACAACTCAGATAATGTATGCACTGTCCTTGAAGTTGATTGGTCCACACCCGAGACAGCTTTTCTTAGAGCCTAGTCTCACCCTGGTGTTGGACCAGAACATGACTCCTTGTAAAAAAAGGTGTCAGTTTTGTTGCCAGATACAAGGGTAAAAACCCAATTATCATTTTGCTACTGGCAAAGGAGGTTCCAATGGTGTAAATGCTTACCCCGAGCTCTCATACTCTGATGGTGCATTGTCTTTGAGTTGTGCGCCTTTTGGCGTCATCTTGTCCAACAACATGTGAGACTAGGCTCTAAGGAAAGCTGTCTCGGGTGTGGACCAATCAACTTCAAGGACAGTGCATACATTATCAGAGTTGTGTGTTTTTTGTTTGCATTCCGACCGCAGGTATTGTGGTCAATGCAAACATGACTCCTTGTAAAAAAGGTGTCAGTTTTAATTAAATAGACTTTTTAATAAATGTGTTTGCCCAACTCGCATCCACTCAAGAAAATGTCTCCAGACAGCAGGATGAAGAGAAGTGCTGCACCACAGCGAAAATTGTGGATCACCGTTCGAACAAAGACGGTCACTGGATAGCGCCCTTTCAGACGCTCTTCCCTTCCCATATTAGGAAGCCACTGGAGCTGGGCACTTTTAAGTCATCTGGATGGACTCATTTTTCTTCGGAATTGCTTGTTTAGGTTGTGTTTCCCCCCCCCCGCACCTCCCGATTTTATCACGGTGGGCTACTTCAGAAAGAAAGATTTTCCAACGTACGTACCATGGCCGATTTACCACACTTCCCCACCCAACCCTCCGTGGCATTGATTTCTCGGTGCACCGTTTGACGACGAGCATTTACAACTCCAATGCCGCCCGTCGCCCCATCTACATTTGCGTTCCATTGCACCGTCCAGTTCACACCGTCACTCCCAAACGAAAAGCAGCAGACGCGTGAAAACAATCTCGTTCCATTTACACCTTTATTCAAAGCAACGCGCAAATGTTTAAGACCACAAACATTCTGAATCTGCATTTTTTTTTTAAATTCTCAACTAGCCTTCAAAATTATATCCTTGCCTCCCGCGCCACTCGCTCCACTACCTCTATACCATCCAATTAAATCAAAGGCGGCAGGGCGCGGGGGTAAACAAAAAAATCGATTGACTAAAGGGTTCAATTCAGCCAGCCACCACGTATTGGTGCGTCCAGGAATCAAGGCTGGGCAACACACACGTGACAGTGAAGCAGCAGCAGCACGTCATCAGCACAAGGTGGCGGCCCTCCGGCACGGCGTTCCACTACAAATTAAGCGAGCGGAGGGGGGGCCCAAAGTGCGCTCCCGCTGACTTACGGCAACGATAGAAGTTCAACACGCGCACGCACTGCCGTACAAGGCAGAATCGCAAAAGCAGCAAGTCACTAGGATTTCAAATGCGTTGGCGACGGCTTCTTTAGCGACTGTAGCTCCCCACGTGGAAACGCGTATCCTGGGCCAGAGGCACTCCCAGTTGTAAAATTCTCACCGTGCCAAGCTTGCCATCGTCAAAACGGGAATTAGCATCCCGCGAAACGCTCCCAATGCAATTTGTGGCATCGCCAAGATACAGTGGGGCACGTATCGCCGAACGGAGGCACGAGACTTGTAGTTTGTGTATCTCTCTTAAGCCGTGTTGGGGAGGACGGCGGGGATCAGTCCAACCGCCACTTGAGAAAAAAATAAACACCCAATGTGGCTTCCAGGTGCCAGATGCCATCACTGGAAACGTTGCATTTGATTCGCAAGCTCAGAAAAATGAACGTGCAGGTTTTAATCGCGGGTCCAATGGGCAGCTCGCTTAAAAAATGTCCCAAAGCACGGCAAAACAAACCACTGCCGATTTGAGCAATGGTTACCGTAATGAATGAGAACATTTAACAAGAAAAAGAAAACGCGGTAGTGCAAAGGGCAGTTCAGGTCTTGAGCTAGATTGGTGTGGGGCACAGCGTGTCAATCACATCGCCGTAACAAACGTCCGCGGGACCAGGAGGAAGTAGAGCAGATTGCAGGCTACCCCCCCCCACCCCCAAAATCAGCGTTACAGAGCGCCGTCCAATCAAGGGGCACTTTGCGACAGGTCGGTGCGGAACAGCGCACGGATTGCGACACTGAAGGGTGTCTCGGCCTGTCAAGTTTGAAGTCTAGCTCGACTGTTTTAATCTGTCATGCTCCGGCGGGGGAAGAGGGAGAGAAAGCTCAAGTTGCTTTTCGCTCCATCTCTGGCAAAACCTTGAGGCGACAGCCGCTGGGTTTTGGGTCGAGTCCGGGACACGCCAAGCCCGTCTTGCGCCAATTCATCGTCGTGCTTGAAAATCCGAGCAGTGGCCTTGAAGTCAAGTCCAGAGCTCGGAACCGAGAGGCACTTTGGCTCGAGGCCTTTGGTGCAATGAGCCGCTGAACAATAATTGGCGCGTTGCTGTGCTCCCGAACCAAGGGCGATAACACACTGGGTAACCGGAGCGATTGTTGCTGGAGTATTTTATTTTTTGTTCATTCAACTTGTTCACCGGGCTGCCTTTTCGCACGTTTGAAGCCGCAACACGAAACTTTTTTCCGAAATTATTCGGTCAAGGGGCACACGCGCGCTCTGGAAGTTTACTTTCTCCGACCGACCGCTTACCGACGACTTCAATTAGCGGTTCTTAACCTTTGCTGCAGCCTTGCACCCCCCCTCCTTGGTTCTCAATAGTTAAAACATGCAATGTTAATAAAAACGTAGGGGTTTGATGAAACAGAGTTCCAACTTACATTGCCCGTGCAAAATGTGTTTCGTTGATTTCCCTTCTAAAAAAAATCAGACCGTGTCTCGCACGCCCAGGAAGGGCGGCTCACACACCCCCAGGGGGGGTGGGGCGTGATGGACATCCAAGTTAAGAGCCACAGACTTAGAGCAAAACATTTGCGGCAATGGAAATACCGCAAGTGTGAAAGACAAAGTTGCGTTTCGTCCAGAAGCGGTGGAAAACGCGACAGGAACCAAATTGGGGCCGATTTTCCCTTCTGCCCCCCCCCTCCACCGTTGCCCACTCGCCATCGCCCATCGGCATCGTCCCCGTGGCCAACCAAGATCCGTGAAGGGCGGCTGGGGGCTACGGAGGAGCCCAAATCGGAGAACGCATGCAAATACACAAACACGCAAACACGCAAAGACGCAAACACGCCGAATCGGAGAACGCAAGCAAACACGCCAACACGCCCGCGGTTCGTTCACGTCGAGAAAAAGGTAAGCTGGCCGAGCGAAATGTTTCGTCATTTTTGAGCAGTTTTATTCTGGCGAATCTCAGGATTTTGCCAGGATTTTCTTTGCGACAACCTAAATAAAATGAACAAAAATCTGCCAGGTAAGATTTTAAAAATTATGACGCGGACGTTTGTTATAACATCCGGTTAATCTCAAAATTGTGGAATTATGAGCACGGGGGTGAGAGGCAGGGAAAGACGACCTGATAATCCCAAAATGTAATGCCACAGGGTCAAGCAAGGGGTGGGGCAGTACGCCATCACGCTACGGGATTTAAGCAGAACTACGGTCCACGTCGGTACGTCATTACGGAACGAAATCCGAGAGAAATATCGCACTGCCACCCAGGGGGGTCAAGTCATGTCGCCGGACAGGCGGGGCAGGGAGAGGGGGCGAGTAAGTTGGAGACTTGGGGGGGGGGGAGGGGGGGGGTAGAGGCCTCTGCTCGGTCACACGGCCTGGGCGAAACCCACGCGGTTGTTGTCGCGGTCGAAGACGGTGTAGTAGGGCCCGATGAACACGTCGCCCAGGATCCAGAGCGGGCCCGCCGGCGGGGGGATGTCCATGCCGATGAAGCCGCTCAGGCACACGGTCTGGCCTGCCTGGCTCACCTGCAGGAGAAGGGCACGCCGGGGAAGGGGGGTCAGGTAGAAGGGGGGGGGGTTAAAGGCCCGCCTGGCTCACCTCATGTTAACTACCTCGCCTGGGGTACAGAAGGTCGTGGGTTCGATCCAAACCCTGACGATGCCTGCTGCTGTATATTTGGAGCTTGCGTGTCTCCCCCCCCGTGGTCTCGTGCATTTTAATCTCCGAGCATATTGGCAAAAGACAAGAGAGGAAAGTGGAAACAAATGACAACACGTGGAGTAGACACCTATAGGGCTACCTGCCCATCTCCCGCGATGATGAAATGCGCAGCCCTGCAATTTGCTCTGCGCCGGCAAGGAGTCTCCACGAGAGGGACTTTCAAACTTCGGCTCCACGCCCCCCCCCCAGCCCTCGATTGTGCGTCGCCGCTTCATTCGTCAAGTGTTGCGCGCGTTACGGATTGTCCTTCTGATCATCCGCACTTGGGTGCGTACGCTTCTTTGCATGCCCCGAGAAAATATTGCCCCCCGTCCGATTCAACCGCTCCCGACGCTGGCCATCGGGGAAACCCTCCCCGCGCCCGGCGGCGCGCACGCGCGCTCTCTCACCTTCATGACGTACTGCTCGCCCGTCAGGCTGTACTTCTTGCTGCCGATGGTCAGGACGACGACGGGCAGAGTGGGAACCTTGTCGCAGTTGATCATGTACTGCAGGGGGGGGGGGGGGGGGGTGGGGGGGGGAGACGCACAGACAGCCCACGTCCATATTGCAGATGACCAGCGATCAACGTCTGGCGATGCTGCCCCGTCACATTTGCGCAAACTGGACTCTTCGTAAAACAAATCTTCAGACTCGGCCACCGGCCTCGCAGTCAGTAAGGAGTAATCGTCCAACTGGGTTGAACGAACAAGGTTCATCTGCCTACGTGACTTCATCGCGGTTTGTGGTACGAGCATCATGTCGCGAGACGCAGCAAGACAATCCACGTTGCGGAATGGTGTGTGTGTCTCCCGGAAGCGGACACCACAGAGCTACTTCCGAGTGTCCTATGGGCCACACGTTAGAAGACAGCATTTAACCAACTGCCCCGCCACTTGTTGTTTGTTGCGTGTCCGTTAAACCTGGTGCTTTTGATCCTCAAGAGCTGGAAATGAAAAACCAAATGTAATAAGACGGGGGGGTTTAGTGTTTGTGCTACGCATGCAAGCAAGACCGTCAAACTCGTCTACAAACGGACACGGTTCCATCACAGGGTCGCCGCCCAGATTCGAACCCAGGCCCTCAAACGGTACCGGCCACGGCGCTCTCGACCTGCGACCTACACGTGCACCTCACGGCGACTTGGCATTCCTGCGGTGCGACCGCACCTGAAGGGCGCAGCGAGAATCGACGACTCGGGTCGACGAACTAAACTCCTAGCAGGTGGGGCGGAGCGTCGGTGCGAGGCGCGTGATGTCGGGCCGGGGGTGGGGGGGGGGGTGGCGGCAGGGGTCAGGGGTCAGGGGTCAGCGCGGGTGACCCACCTCTCCCATCACGAGCGGCACAGCGCCGATGGCCTTCTGCAATGCCTCCACCTCCTTGGTGGGGCCGGCGATGAGCGAGGTGCCCGTGTCCACGATGGCCGCACAGCCTCCGCTGCACAGCGCCAGGCCGCCCTCCACGTTCAGCCTGCGGTGCGACGCCACCCCCGGGGGGTTTACAAAGATTCCGGGGGGCCCACGCCCCCCCCCCCCCCCAGCGGAGCCGTTGCTCGTATCGTCGGCATTAACAACGCGCGTGCGTTCAACTTCTTTCGCGCCGTACGTGGCCAACCGTGCTAATCGGAGGTGCGGGCGGGGTAAGGACAACCAGCTCGGCCACTTGTGTTGCTCCAAGGGGCTCTGGCGAAGTTACAGAAGTTCGCCGAGGCAGGGGTGTCCGTAATGTACGTTTCCCCGTTACAATTCCTCCAAAGAGGCATCGTTCTTTTGCTCGACATTTTTATTTTTTTACCGCGGTAAATGGCGACCAGCCTGGGGACTATGATGTCAAGTTCAAGTTTTAGTTCATTTACTAGGCATAGCCCTGTGAGCCATTCGGCTCTTGAATCGGTTGCAACCGCAACAAACAAAAAACTAAAACATCTTAAAGTGACACCGTGACTATGTGCAAACTGAAAATCCAGGAAGAAAAAAAAAATCTGCAAAAATCCAGAAAAAAAGCACCGCACACCAACGCTGTGTGCAAAGATCCCAGTGAGATGCAAGTCATTGAACAGGCGCTGGCACTCACCCGTCCATCTGGATCTGCCAGTAGGCCTGGCGCGTGACGGGCACGTACGACAGCTCCCCTTTGTAGTACTTGGGGTCGGTGCCGCCCAACATCAGCTCCCCACCCATCGGGGCCTGCGGGTCCCTGCAATGGTCACGGTGGGGGGGGGGGTCGGGGGGGCTTACCAAGCAGAGTCTTGCAGGTTCGAATCCGGCAGGCGGCCCTGGTTAATACCGCGGGTGGGTTTTATCCGTAACGCGCGGGCGGGCATGGACGCCGTCTGCTTCGCAGTGGACATTGGAACCCACTATTTTTATTTTACATTTTAGCAGGTAAGGCCCACTGAGCTATATAGCTGTCTTCTTGGTTCTTTCGGTAAAGTCACGTAGAATAGAAATAATAAAATAATAAAAAGAAAACATAATTAAATAATTCTCACGACGTTTCGGCCACAACGCAAGCAGCCGTCCTCAGGCGAAGATGAATCCCTGCAGTCACGAAAGCTTTAAATCGAAAT
Source organism: Lampetra planeri (assembly GCF_965212315.1). Taxonomy (NCBI): domain Eukaryota; kingdom Metazoa; phylum Chordata; class Hyperoartia; order Petromyzontiformes; family Petromyzontidae; genus Lampetra; species Lampetra planeri. The sequence continues at coordinate 6,161,002 of NC_136133.1, read as the reverse complement.
CTATACAACTGTGACAGCACCGCCACTGAAACTAAAACTTCGTAACAATTTTTTTCTCATCTCACCGGGAAAGACTCACCGAGCTGTACAGCTCTTACTCAGAAGCGACCTGGCCATCACCAACGAGTGCTCGATGAAGCGGCTCATCGTGAGGAAATTTATAGCAGCGGCCAAACTCTAAACGCGTGATGTTGTTGATTTTAAATGTGGAGGGAAAAACCGGACGACCCGGGAGGACAGATCCACGTGACCACGGGGAGAACATGCAAACTCCAAATATAGGAGGCGTCAGGGTCGGGATCGAAACCATGACCTCTTGTATACCAGGCGAAGTAGTTAACATCTTGGAGATGCGGTGACATCATTCAAAGGGCCACGCGCCACTGCATGCACGCAAATTCTCACGGTGACCTCTCTTGGGTCGCCAGTCTGCGAGTTCGCTCGCGACTTAGCAAGGCCGGCGTTTGGACGACAAAGATAAAGAACCCCGTATAGCCTTAACAGACTGTAGGGGCAAGTGCTGTTAGCAAGCACCTATGAAGGCCGGAATGGTACACGAAGGGGTGGGTGGCCAGCACCACGCCCGACCGCCTTTGTCTCCCCAGTGGCGATATTTACAGACTGCACCGGGTACTCATTTGAGGCCGAGTCGACCTAGGGGAGGCCCAGGACCGGTTCAGATAATCGTCACTGGTGTTGGCCGTGAGCGGGAATCGAACCCGTGTCGCCGGGTTTGTAGCGCAGCGCGCTAACCGCTACACTACCGCTCCCCACACACACACCTCCTTCCACAGCAGATAATCACACGCACAGTGGCCTGAACTCCTGAGATCCACACCCAGTCTCCGAGCTGGGTGTAACCTGGGTAACGGGTAGCTTTTCGATTTAAAGCTTTCGTGACTGCAGGGATTCATCTTCTTGGTTCTTTCGGTAAAGTCACGTAGAATGGAAATAATAATAATAGTATTTTATTATGTTTTATTTTTATTATTTTATTATTTCCATTCTACGTGACTTTACCGAAAGAACCAAGAAGATAATGGGTAGCTGTCGCGGGCAACTCCCACGGCTCGCACCTGTTGAGGTAGAAGGAGAAGATGTTCTTGTCGACCAACTTCTGGGCGATGACGCTGTCGAAGACCGGGGTGACCTTGTCGACGGCGATGGAGGGGTAGGCCATGCCGAGGATTCCGTCAAACTTGGCGGCGATGAAGGTGATGCCCGGCTGCTTGATGGCCTCTCCGAACACCTGCTTCTTCACAGAGAGGTCTCCGATCTGCAGCAGCAGCAGCGCACGCACAGAGATGCTCGGTCACGTTGTACATGTATATACATATCGTCTTCATTCAGTGATCTAATGCATACATTTCACGGTAGGATACGTACGGTGTTAAAGAGGTTCAACATGGTTTTGATTTAAAGCTTTCGTGACTGCAAGGATTCATCTTCTTGGTTCTTTCGGTAAAGTCACGTAGAAGGGAAATAATAAAATAATATTTTTTTTACATAATAAAGTAATTCTCACGACGTTTCGGCCACAACGCAAGCAGCCGTCCTCATTCAGACGCTGTCTTTTCGACAGACCTGTTCTTCACCTGAGGACGGCTGCTTGCGTTGTGGCCGAAACGTCGTGAGAATTATTCAATGTTTAATTTTTATTATTTTATTATTTCCCTTCTACGTGACTTTACCGAAAGAACCAAGAAGAGGTTCAACATGCATTGTATTCTGTCAGTGATCTTCTAAATACACATCGCATTGATTCAGCGATCTAATACATATCACTCATTCAGTGATCTAATCATATATATTAGCACGGTCGGCTATGTACGGTGCAAGAGAAGTTCAACACACACACAGCATTAATTCAGCGATTGTGTATATATCGTGCTCATTCGGGGGGTGGGGGGGGTGGGGGGGTGCAGTCACCGTGGTGGTGTCCTGACTCAGATACCCCGAAAGGCTGCCCGTGCCGTACTGGATGGCGAAGTCGCGGCCGTCCTTCACGTACGAGCTCGACTTGGACGAGTCGTACTTGTGGTGGAGCACTGCGCACGCCCCGGGAACCGGCGAGGCCACGCGGACGCAAAAGACGACGTTCATCAACAACCCGGGGGAGGGGGGGGGGAGGGGTTCATCCTCCAATGACGCACGCACACGCGCGCACGCCCGCACGCCCGCACGCCCGCACGCCCTCTCGCTCACTCACTCACACACACACTCTCTCTCACTCGTGCACACCCACCCTCTCGCTCGCTTACTCACTCATCCACCCTCTCGCTCACTCACTCACATGCCCGCTCTCTTTCCCACTCACACACGAGTGAACTCGCTCTCTCACTCGTGCACACCCACTCTCTCTCTCACTCACACCCACTCTCTCGCTTGCTCACTCACGCACTCACACCCACTCTCTCTCTCACTCACTCGCTCACTCACGCACTCACACCCACTCTCTCTCTCACTCACACCCACTCTCTCGCTCGCTCACTCACGCACTCACACCCACTATCTCTCACTCGCGAACTCGCTCACTCACGCACACCCACCCTCTCGCTCTCTCACTCACACCCACTCTCTCTCGCTCGCTCATTCACGCACTCACACCCACTCTCTCTCACTCACTCGCGAACTCGCGAACTCGCGCACACCCACCCTCTCGCTCTCTCACTCGCTCTCTCTCTCACTCGTGCACACTCGCTCTCTCTCTCACTCGTGCACACTCGCTTGCTCGCCCATTCGCAGTCCGTCAGCTCCACTGGGAGCTGACGCGGTGTGACGCGGTGTGACGCGGTGTGACGCGGTGTGACGCGGTGTGACGCGGTGTGACGCGGTGTGACGCGGTGTGACGCGGTGTGACGCGGTGTGACGCGGTGTGACGCGATCGGCAAGCTCAGCCGGGGCTCGCGTTGCAGAGTTTACCTGCTGCGGCGGACTAATGACGGATAGAGTAACAATAATAATAATAAACAATAACAACAATAAACAACAACAACAATAAACAACAACAATAAACAACAACAACAATAAACAATAACAAACAATAACACAAGTCATGAGCGTGGAGCCGCCCGATCGCTCGCTAATCTTGAGGGTGTATGGCGCCGAGTTTGTTACACGTCACCTGCTGTTGTTGATTTGTACTATTTTTTTTTAAATAAAATCTGCTTTTGTATTACGGCTTTTTGAATGACAACAAAAACATTTATTTTTGTTTTAAGCCGCGGTTCGTGCCAACGAGCCGGCCCCTAGCGGTTTCCACTTAAGAACGTCTCGCCCTCGCGGGGCGGAGTGGGGATTGGGGCGAGCGGGCGGGGGGTGGGGGGTCAGAGACTCACAGCAGGCGATGTCGAGCAGCGAGCAGTGGATGGACGGCACCCACAAGTTGGAGGAGCCCGTGTCGAAGATGACCGTGAAGAGCTGCGGCGGAGTGCCGATGCCGATCTCGCCGTAGTACTGGGCCTGCACCATGCCGGAGACAAACAACCGCCCCCCGCCCCGCGTAGCTTTTAAACACCGTCTGTGGCAAGTCCTGTTAAGCGAGCACCGATGAAGGCCGGCATGGCACACGACGGGGGTGTGTGTGGCCAACGCCGCACCCGACCACCTTTGTCTCCCTAAGTGCGCATGTTGACACGCCAGACGACGCCTTCCTATCAGGCTGCGTTGACGAATATCCCTTGGGCACTATCCTTGCCTGCACCTCCGACGCGTTCTGTTCTGCCGTTCCGCTGCTGCCAGATCCGGACGGATCGCTCCGATGTTGTCGATCTCGTTCCGTGACGACGACGACGACGACGCACCACGGATTACTCCTCGCGAAACTCAGCTGGGCGTTAACGCCGGCGAAAATTATGGGACGTTTCGTGTAACACGCAAAACGTCGATCGGTTTACAGGGGAGGCCCCAGGACTGGTTCAAACGTGCGCCACGGTTGTTGGCCGAGAGCGGGAACCGAACTCCGATCGCCGGGCTCGCAGCGCACCAAACACACACGCGCGCGATTGCACGCCTATTACAGATACAGTAAAAGCTGGTCATTTCGGTATTTGATCGTTCGTAATTGGGGACAATTCGGCACGGCTGCGCTTTCGGCATATATACGGTGTATTAGTAATTCGCCACGAGCCGAATTGCCGTACCGAACGGTCTAATTTCGGCATAGCACGTGGAGCCAAGTCCGGTGGCAGCGCGCGTAGTGAGCGTTCGTGCAAACCCCCGTCTGTGCACTATGTGCAAGCCCAACCCTCGCAGAAATGTCGTCTACACCCACATCAAGAAGTAATAGAGGGACCACCTGAGGACGGCTGCTTGCGTTGTGGCCGAAACGTCGTGAGAATAATTTATTATGTCTTATTTTTATTATTTTATTTCTTCCCTTCTACGTGACTTTACCGAAAGAACCAAGAAGATGAATCCCTGCAGTCACGAAAGCTTTAAATCGAAATATAAATCCCTTAGTCTGCGATACAAATCCAAAGCTTTGGATAGAACTGATGCAGGGTGTGTGTCAATGTGCGTGAAGAGTTTGGGAAAACGAATTTGGAAAACAAATGTATTGGGGCAGGAGGCACTAGCGAGTACCATTGTACACAATTCGGAATATTGTATCATTCGGCAAGGCCAGAGCCCCATATGTGTCGAATTAACAAGGCTTTACAGTGTGCACTAATTCACGCAGGCACACTAACACGCACGCACGTGAACACCGTCGTTAACCACGAAGCGCCATCCATTCTCCGAAACCCACCGACCGCAAATCGAGTCAATTCCGCCCGCGTCTAAGGCATTGACGCCCCGTGTCGCTCCACTGCTGGACGAGTGGTTGGGGAGGGGGGGGGGAGTTCCCTGACCCCTGTGTGGAGACCGTGCGGTCACTTCGACCGTTCTCTCGCCCGCGCGGGTTGGCGAAAGAGGGGGGGTCAGCGTGGACGCGCGAGGATAGAATTTAGACGTACGGCACAACGGTGCATTTTTCCGCATTGTCTCCCCTACTGCATGCTCGGGGTTGGGGGGGGGAGGGCGGGGCACACACGCCAACACATTCACACGTTCTCGCAGCGGTAGCAGCAGCGGCAGCAGCAGCGGCAGCAGCAGCGGCAGCAGCAGCGGCAGCAGCAGCGGCGGCAGCAGCAGCGGCAGCAGCAGCGGCAGCAGCAGCGGCAGCAGCAGCGGCAGCAGCAGCGGCAGCAGCAGCAGCAGCAGTGGCAGCAGCAGCAGTGGCAGCAGCAGCGGCAGCAACAGCAGCAGCAGTGGCAGCAGCAGCAGCTCGTGCGCGCCTGTAAACGGTAAAATCACCAAGGCAGCAGCAGGCCCCAAAGCCCGGCCGCCCTTGTGACAAAGTCCCCAGGACACCGATGGTTGGTGAGTCATTAACCCAGGAGAGATCTTAGTTGCGCACAGCAACTGGCAAACAGGTGCGCACACAGCGCGGTCTTCTCAGCGGCTCTATAAACCGAGCCGGGGGGGAGGTCACAGAGTTAGGTGGCTGCGGTAAAAGAGAAGCAAATTGCTTTCCCAGGCAATCTCTTCACTAAAATAAAGCGACCACACGTGTGTGCGTGCCGTGTGCGTGCCGTGTGCGTGCCGTGTGCGTGCCGTGTGCCGTGTGCGTGCCGTGTGCGTGCCGGAGGGGGGGGGGGAATGCACTATCACAGATCCTATTATCCATGGGGTTATCCGCAATGTTACCTTATCCGTGAGATAAGGGGCAGTGTTACAGGGTAGAGACATGTAGGGATGGGCAGGGTGACAGGGTAGGGGTGTGTGGGGTCACGGTAAGGGTGAGTGGGGTCACAGGGTAGCGACGGGCAGGGTGACAGGGTAGGGGTGAGTGAGGTCACAGGGTAGGGGTGAGTGGGGTCACAGGGTAGGGACGGGCAGGGTGACAGGGTAGGGGTGAGTGAGGTCACAGGGTAGGGGTGACTGGGGTCACAGGGTAGGGGTGTGTGAGGTCACAGGGTAGGGACGGGCAGGGTGACAGGCTAGGGGTGAGTGAGGTCACAGGGTAGGGGTGAGTGGGGTCACAGGGTAGGGACGGGCAGGGTGACAGGGTAGGGGTGAGTGAGGTCACAGGGTAGGGGTGACTGGGGTCACAGGGTAGGGGTGTGTGAGGTCACAGGGTAGGGACGGGCAGGGTGACAGGCTAGGGGTGAGTGAGGTCACAGGGTAGGGGTGAGTGAGGTCACAGGGTAGGGACGTGCAGAGTCACAGGGTAGGGGTGTGTGGGGTCACGGTAAGGGTGAGTGGGGTCACAGGCTAGGGACGGGCAGGGTGACAGGCTGGGAGGCATGGCGCTTACATCCATGTAGTTCTTGAGGGACTCGGGCGTGGTGCCGTTGCGCAGGGCCGGCGCGCTGTACTTGAGGTGGCGCCCGTCAGCCACAAGCCGCTCCATTTTCCCGCCGGCGGCCGCCATCGTGTGCCGCATCGTCGTGAACTTGCGCAGCGGAATCCTGGGCAGGGATCGCGCGCACGACAACGACGCAGCTCTTACAACGACCCTGTCGCCATCGTCTGTGGCGAGGAGATGTTAACTACCTCGCCTGGTATACAGGACGTCGTGAGTTCGATCCCGACCCTGATGCCTGCTGCTGCTGTATATTTGGAGTTTGCGTGTCTCTCGCTCTCATCATCATCATCATCACGGTGGCGAGGAGATGTTAACTACCTCGCCTGGTGTACAGGAGGTCGTGGGCTCGATTCCGACTGACGCCTGCTGCTGTATATTTGGAGTTTGCGTGTCTCTCGCTCTGATCATCATCATCACGGTGGCTAGGAGATGTTAACTACCTCGCCTGGTGTACAGGAGGTCGTGGGCTCGATTCTGACTGACGCCTGCTGCTGTGTATTTGGAGTTTGTGTGTCTCTCTCCCCGTAGTCGCGTGGATTTTTCTCCGGTTTTTCCCTCCGTGTTTAGAATCAACATCAGAGTATTTGGCTGCTGTACATTTCCACATGATAAGCCACTTCGTTGAGCTATCATTTGTGATAGCCAGGTAGCTTCTGAAAAAGATCAAGGTAGCTTAGTTTGAGCCTTACCTGGTAAAACATTTTTTTTTAAATGAGTTCATCATCACCGCCGACTCGTCCGTCACCGCTGCCGCCATCGCCGCGACCAACAAATTTTCTTAAAAATCGATCTTCTTTCATCCGTCCATCCTCGCAAGTGGTGTTTATTTTCTCAGCAGACACAATCCGCGGTGTCATGAGCCGCCTTGCTAATCGCGGCGTTTTTACTCTAAACGTATCAAAGTCAAACGGGTCTTCCCCTTGCTCCAGTGAGCAGCAGTGAGGTCACTGGTGCTCCCCCCCCTCCCCTCCCGTTTCGTACTCAGAGCCAGCGGTGGATATTCCATGTTCCTTTACGAGACAATTGGGAACTGCGGGGGGGGGGGGGTACGCTGGCCGGATTATCCATCACCATCTCTACGCAACGCCAAGTAGAGAAGAGGTAAACAAGTGACGAATAAGTACTGAAAAGTAAAATACAAATCGTCAAAAGTACATCAAATCCTGCCGAATATTCATTATCAAAAGGCAAGGCAACAAAACAACAACAGCAGTCCCAGACCACACCAAGTCAACAACACCAACAACAGTCCCAGACCACACCAAGACAACAACAACAACAGTCCCAGACCACACCAAGACAACAACACTCCCAGACCACACCAAGACAACAACAACAGTCCCAGACCACACCAAGACAACAACAACAACAGTCCCAGACCACACCAAGACAACAACACTCCCAGACCACACCAAGACAACAACAACAGTCCCAGACCACACCAAGACAACAACAACAACAGTCCCAGACCACACCAAGACAACAACACTCCCAGACCACACCAAGACAACAACAACAGTCCCAGACCACACCAAGACAACAACAACAGTCCCAGACCACACCAAGTCAACAACAACAACAACAGTCCCAGACCACACCAAGACAACAACAATAACAACGACAGTCACAGACCACACCAAGGCAACAATACCAGTCTCAGACCACACCAAGACAACAACAACAACAGTCCCTCAATGTCATTACTGATTCAACTACTAAACACTTAAGCCCCCCCCCACATCTCCTCCCCGGGACATATCACGTGGGAGCTGCTGCTTGCTGAGTCACGCTCAGCTGACGGCACGTAAAGCTGACTGCGGGCTCGGCAGCGAAATCCTCCCACGGGGTTCCACGACCCCGTGGGAGCGCGTGCGGCGCACACCTCGCTCGTTAAAGATCGTGGCCACAAAGAAACAGGCGGACCACTTCCGTAAAAGCTGTCCCAGCCGGACTAATTGTTAAGCGTGGGTGGGGGGGGGTAAAAGCCTTTTGCGGTTACGGGGGATGCCGTGCATACTGCGAGCGATTTAAAACACATCGTCCTGCGGAGGGAGCTGGTAGGAACGTTGGGTTGCTCGGTCAATGGCCAGGGTCAACGGCGGCGTGGTGTATTCCGCAAATATGGCCGACTGTGAGGGCGGGCACAAGCCGGCGTGAGTAGGTGAAACGTTGAGTTTTATAAGGGCACCACGGGGTGACCAGCCCCTCCCCACCCAGCCCCACCCTCCCCACCCAGCCCCTCCCCATCCTCCCCACCCAGCCCCTCCCCTCCCTGCACGACGGACGGACGGACACAATAATCCCCTGTGGGCTGGTGTAACCAGAGGTTCCTACCAGTATAAAGCATTAACGTAAAAACAAGATTGTGCAATGACACACCTAGGGCATGTAGTAATCATTATAACAGCTGTGTGTTTACGATCGAATCCGTGACGAGTCACCGCGACTTCCTGATCGAACGAGCGCCGAAGCCACGAGCTCTTTTTAAATCCTTTATATTAAGTTCACTTGCTTGCTTGCTTAGGACCGTGCAAATCTTTCGGTCGTTTTTTAACCCACTTCCCGTGATCCAATGGAGCTGATATTTTGCACACAGACTCGTTGTGCGTGACAATTAATTTTCGTGAAAAAATTTTTCCTAAATTTTACACTGTTTAGGGAAAAAATAATAATATTTAATTACCAATTGCTTAATGATGGCAGACAATCATCTGACCCATAGGTGGCAGCCATCTCAAGCCAGAGGACGAGAGGACTCTAGCCGCCCGTTTCATGATGACGCAAATGTTGACTAACCACATGGCATGAAATCCCTGCCGCAACGCTGTACAGTGGAGACTATTTATAGAGCAGTTAAATTGAAGCCGCCAGGTTCTTGAAAGTGGTAAAACGGGTCAACACTAGTGCCCTCGGGAATATACGGGGCATGTCAAGAGGTGATCTTACATATAAAGGATTTATAGTGAAAAACTTTGTTTTTACGGGTTAATTTTCTCCATTCACCCCCCCCCCCGCCGCCCGCGAAGAGTGTAAATTCCAGATTCCCATGGCATGTCGCCACCTCTACCACGTCTCTCCACGCTCACGCCATCCCGTCTGGCTCCTGCGGGCGAGCCGGGCTCGTAGCTCCGTCTCCGCGATGGCCGCACTCTCAGGCACGACGGGTTCCTTTCAATTCTGATCCCGTACGAGAAACGGTTGAATTCATCTTCTTGGTTCTTTCGGTAAAGTCACGTAGAAGGGAAATAATAAAATAATCAAATTCAAACAGAATAAAATACAGTTCTCACGACGTTTCGGCCGCAACGCAAGCAGCCGTTCCTCAGGTGAAGAACAGGTCTGTCGGAAAGACAGCGTCTGAATGAACACCACCAAGCTTGGCAGCGTATATTTAAGCTGGGTTCGGGAAGGAAGGGCGCCTTGACAAAGGAATTTGCATATCAACAGAGTTGCATTTCCGACAGACCTGTTCTTCACCTGAGGACGGCTGCTTCTGAATGAGGTTGAATTCATCTCTTAGGGTTTCATATTGCGCGTGCGCGTGACATTTTTCGGGGAGAGGTAGCGTGGCGGCGGTTAGCGCGCTGCGCTACGAACCCCGGCGGCCCGGGTTTCAATTCCCTGGTCCGGGGCATCCCCTACGGCGACTCAGCCCGAAATGGGTACCTGGTGCGGTGTATAAATGTCGCCACTGGGGAGACAAAGGCGGCCGGGCGTAGTATGCTGGCCACCCGTCCCGGCCTTCACAGGTGCTCGCTGACGGCACTTGCCCCAAGTCCGCTAAGGCTACACGGGGGAACTTTGTCATCTTTAGGAATGGAAAATGCTCTGCCCCCGTGTGTCTTGGCATGAAAAGTTGCCCCGTCGGGATATGTTGTCTCTTAGAAAAATATATAAATATACACAAGTCAAAGAGAAACACAAGTGAGGCAAGAGAGAGTGTGTGGGGTACATCATGTCACAATGTCAGCTCTGCAAAGCAGAAGCATAAAAATGCAAATTAAGGGTTTCCACTCAAGCATAGCGGACACACGAACCCACTACACACAAAAAAACACCCGATGCCGAAACACATTTGTTCCGACTGTGCATTAAAAAGCAAAGCGACGCTTGTTGAAAATGCGCACTAAGCACGCGCGTCAGCGAGTGCGGTTAACGCGCTGCGCCACGAAACCCACAGGCCCCATGCCGATTCCCGCCCACGGACGTTATGCAAGTCCAACTTCTTCCGCGCCGTACGTGGCCGACCGTGGCTAATCAGCGGTGATGATCATTGCAATCATGGTCCTGGGCCTCCCCGAGGCCGACTCGGTTTCAAATGAATACCTGGTGGTGCGGTGTGTAAACATCGCCATCAGGGAGACAAAGGCGGCCATGCCGGCCGTCATAGGTGCTCACCAACAAGCACTTGCGTCAAATAGTTTGTAAATGCGATACGGGGAAATCTTTGCGTGTGCTCAATAGTAACACGCACCTCTCTCTATGATAGTTGAAAAGATAGCGGCGTTCTGCACCAAAGGGAAAATTCTTCATGTTTTGAAATGGGTCATGTTGGGTGGAATTCAGATAGGCCAGATATCTTCATATCAGGGGTACACGGGGTCATTAGTGATTGGAAAGTGGGGATAATGCCGTTCTTAACAAAAGCTTAATCTTAAAGGCCTTGAAATGCAGACTGGTCCGTTTGCAAGGTTATCGTTAAAGGCACCATGGTGGCTGGGAGATGTTAACTCCCTCGCCTGGTATGCAGGAGGTCGTGGGTTCGAGCCAGACCACGATGCCTGCTGTATATTTGGAGTTTGCAAGTATCTCTCCCCGTGGTCGCGTGGATTTTTCTTCAAGTCCTCCGGTTTTTCCTTGTACATTTAGAATCAACACCTCGCATTTAAATTTCCACACGATAAGCCACTTTGTTGAGCTATCATTTGTGGCCAGGTCGCTTCCGAGAACCAGATACACACATAGCTCAGCGGGCTTTTGCTGGTAAAATAAAATTTGTTCAGTTTTAATAAGAGAAACAAGGAAGTGGGGATCTGTGGATCGCACGCAACGAGACAACAGCTGGTGAGAAAAGGAACGTCTGGTGGAGACAATGGCCATGTGGGTTTGCGCACTGCGCCCTGAAGCCCAACAACAAACGGATTGATTCCTGGCCACGGCTGACATCAGTGGCGAGTGACATCCCAAAAGGTCCCGGGGCTTCCCCCACCACCCCCCACCTCCCACCCTGCCATTTCGCAATCCGGCACTTAGCAGACACGATGAAGCCTGCCCCTTGACCGTGTCGGTCGTTGAACAGCCTTGACCACGCCGGTCGGTTGTGTGGGTTGGTACAAGTTTTAATAAAAGGGTTTTTCCCCTTTTTTCTGGCAACAAAACTGAAACCTTTTTGCATGGAATCATGTCTGCATTAACCACGATACTTGTGGTCAAAATGCAAACAAAAAACAAACTCTGATAAAGTGTGCTGTTCCTGGCCCTTCCCCCCTCAACCATTATATATACGGGGTAGTATTTCTTGTGATCTCTCATTTACTTGATACAACTGTCGTGGCTGTGACGGTTCCACCTGACGACGGAGGCTTGTGTTGCTTCCGAAACGTCGTGAATTTTTTAATTTGTTTTATTTTACTTTTATTAATTTAAATTTTTTACCTACGTGACTTTACCGAAAAAACCTAAGAGTATGAATCCTTGCAGTCACGAACGCTTCAAATGTAGAAAACTCTGATAATATATGCATTGTGCTTGAAACTGATTGGTCCACACCAGAGACCGCTTTCTTTTGAGCCTCGTCTCAATTGGTGCTAGACCAGAGGACGCCAAAAGGCGTACAGCTCAAAGACAATGCCACTATCAAAGTAATGAGAGCTTGGGGTAAGCATCTACACCATTAGACCTCCTTTGCCAGTACCAAAACCCCTTTTTTTCTGGCAACAAAACTGAAACCGTTTTACAAGGAATCATGTCTGCATTAACCACAATACTTGTGGTCAAAATGCCAACAAAAAACACACTCTGATAATATATGAATTGTCCTTGAAACTGATTGGTCCACACCAGACAGCTTTCTTTTGAGCCTCGGTACATGTTCTTTTTTGTTATGGCTCTGGGACATGTCCAGGTTTTCATCGGCTGCTGATTTCATTGCGTACGTACAAACTCTGAGTGCGAGGTTCGGAGTGCCCTACGTAACCGACTCGGGCACCACTCACACCCCCGCCACATTCACGTTATTCACCGTTGCAAAAAGCACAGGGTGAATAACCGATGCCAATGTGGGACTTACGGCTGCCGTGAATTCAATTGGACCCCTCCTGCTGTGCATATGGGTTAGCCCAAAAGTCAGGGTCACATGGGGTTGTTTAATTTATTTTAACAGTGGCATTAAAACATTGTAATTGCTTATTCTTTAAGTTAATATTTAATCCATAATCATTATTTATATCTATTCGTCTTCTTCCCTTTTCATACGACATTTGAAGTTGGAAAGAAAATTGATGAAACACGAGAACGGGCTCAATTCATTTTTTTTTACAATGCATGCTCAGGAACTCAGCTGTGATATTGACCAGGAATTCATTTCAAAAGAGAATTCATGCATGCGTCCATCCGATTGGAAGCCGGCAACTTGCTCACCCGCCGTGAGCTTCATAGCTCATCGAATTCTTCCCGAATAAAGATTCCGATTCAGCTTGAACGTCTGTTCAAGGAAATAGAAATGACCCTACGAAGTGACGTGTTGAAACAAACATAAAATAACCCTGTGTGCCCTGCCTGTTGGGCCGCCCCGTTAACCATCGTTGAGGTAGCTGCAACCGTGGACTCACTGCTGTCATTTGTTGGATTGTTACAAAACAGGTTGGCGGAGGCGTGCTGGAAAAGACTGCTTGCTGCAGGTAACAGTTTGATGTGCGCAACACGCAGCTGTGGAGAGTAAGCCGTCTGCAGGCCGCCCTGGTGAACGCTGTGGGTGCATTCATCCACGAAATACGCGTGACGTCCGTGCCCCCAATAGAATTCCCGACCCACATTGTATTCTTACCAATAATTCATCTTAATTTGCTTATTCATATTCTTAGGTTTTTTCGGTAAAGTCACGTAGGTAAAACATTAAAATTAATAAAAGTAAAATAAAATAAAAATCACGACGTTTCGGAGGCAACACAAGCTTCCGTCTTCAGGTGGAATTTGCTTGTTTAGCCAGGAAAGCCCTCGCTGAGACTTTTTTTTTCAGAAGCGTATTTTTACGCGCTTTTATTTAACTCACTCTCTGTCTGTTGTTGTTGTTGTTGTCGTATCCTCAAATATTGTAACTCAATTTTAACCCACTTCCCAATGTGGTATAGGCTGCAAACTTGGTATACTTATGTCTTACTGATGACAATACTTTTTTCTATCATAAAAAATATATTTTTAAACAATCTTTTTTTACACGCTTTCTATTAACTCACTCTGTCTGTTGTCGTTGTCGTATCCTCAAATATTGTAACTCAATTTTAACCCACTTCCCAATGTTGTATCGGCTGCAAACTCGGTATATTTATGTCATACTGATGGCAATACTATATTCTATCATTAAAAATAAAAAAAACATATTTTAAACCATCTTTTTGATATGTTATGTTTCGCCTTGGGTCTAATTGTCCACGCTCGACTCACGTTGGCTGTAAATCACCACGGCCCCTTACATTATGGCAAGCTTCAGGGCCACTTCCTGGAGTCGTGGAGTTCTGCCATTACTCGTACGGTACATTTCATTAAAGTGTGTTTAAAAAAAAAGTATTTTTAAATATTACTTATTTTTCAGTAGGGAACGAGGACTGCTTCGTGTGATCCCAATTAAATAATCCGCTAATTTTGCCCAATTCGCAGCAAGATGCCGGCACACAACGGCCTCCAATTCTCTCTTCTCTTGCGACGCCACGAAACGTGTTTTGTTACGTCCGTCGCGAAGCGAGACGGCGGGCGGCATTTTTAGGCTTAACACCCCTTGCAGTGTTCACCAGGGTGGCCTGGCAGATTCGAACCACCAACCTCGGCAAAACAAAGCAGCTGTGTGCATCGCCCCGGGGGTTAGCCACGAGGTCTGCCACGGTTGACCGTGACTAAAAAGATAAATAACCCTGAAGTGAATCACAACCGTGAACCATGAAAATTAAACTATTCAACGACTAATCGTGGCAATAGCTTACAAAACACAACTATCTTCTAATTCTTCTTCCACGCGTTTGTCCCACTCATGCGGGAGTGATTCGCTGTCCTAGCCGGCCTGTCCACACGCCGGCTCTTTCCGCTACTTGGACCATCACGTCCGATCGTACCATATTCCTCCCCACACCTATTCTTCTGGCGTCTCCTCTTAACTTATCTTAAAACGAATTTATACAGCGCCTTATCCAAGGCACTGTACACAGAATTAGCAACGGTACATATGATGAATGTAATGGTGGAAAATGAGGTGAATGAAATAGATGGAGAGGAAGTTTCAATGGGCAAATCTGTGATGCGTGAAATCGGTGAACGATAAATTGATGACAATAAATGATGATCAATGGATTGAATGAATGGGGAATGAGGGTGGGGGGGGAGCGGTGGCGCAGCGGTTAGCGCAATGTGCCAGCTACCCTTGGCATAAAAAATGGGCTCAATAAATTGGCTGACAATTCAGATACTGTATGGATAACAAGAGTTGCCACATTTGTGTGTGTGTGTGTGCCTGCCGGAATCAATGGTCGAATTTTTTTTTTTAAACCATTTACAAAAAACGGAACAGCCACACACGTGAGGTTTCTTGACTTAAAGCTTTCGTCACTGCAGGAATTCATATTATTTGGGTCTTTAAGTAAAGTCACGTAGATAGGTTCAAAGAAAAAAACTAAAATGCCATTATTTCTTGTTATGAAAAATAACATAATTTTTTTATTTTCTTTGAACCTATCTACGTGACTAGGTTCAAAGAAAATAACAAAACATTTTTATTTTTTGTTATTTTAATGTTCATTTTAGTTATTTTCTTTGAACCTATCTACGTGCCTTTCCCGAAAGACTCAAAGAATATTGCGAGGTTTCCTTCAAGAAATAAAGTGTTTGTGAAACGAATCGATTCGTAAACAAATCGCGGTTTCGCGATCCGATTCAAGAAACGCCCAAGGCGTGCAACGAATCGCAGCGGCGGAGATTCGACTTGTCGCGAATTCGGATCGTGCGATTCGATTTCAGTAACCGATTCTCTTCGTTTGTATCGTTTCTTGCAGTTACAGGTGGACAGATGTTAATTACCTCACCTGGTATACAGGAGGTCGTGGGTTCGATCCCGACCGTGACGATGCCTGCTGCTGTATATTTGGAATCTGCGTCTTCTCTCTATCATCATCATCATCATGGTGGCTAGGAGATGTTAACTACCTCGCCTGGTATGCAAGAGGTCGTGGGTTCGATCCCGACCCTGACGCCTGCTGCTGTATATTTGGTGTTTGCGTGTCTCTCTCTGTCGTCATCATCATCACGGTGTCTAGGAGATGTTAACTACCTCGCCTGGTGTACAGGAGGTCGTGGGTTTCGATCCCGACCCTGACGATGCCTGCTGCTGTATATTTGGAGTCTGCGTCTTTCTCTCTATCATCATCATCACGGTGGCTAGGAGATGTTAACTACCTCGCCTGGTATGCAGGAGGTCGTGTGTTCGATCCCAGACTATCCGTGTGTCCATGCCGGCCTTCATAGTTGTTGCTCGCTAACAGCACTTGCCCCCGACAGTATGTTAAGGCTATACGGAGGATCTTTGTCTTTGTGCAGTGGTCAGCGCTACGCTGCCCTACAAACCCGAGTTCGATTCCCGCTCACGGCCACCACCGGTGACGATTATTTCAACCGCTCCTGGGCCTCCCCTAGGTCAACTCGGCCTCAAACGAGTAACTGCGGTGCTGTGTGAACATCGCCACTGGGGAGACAAAGGCGGCCGGGCGTGGTGAATCCAAGTCCCGGGCGAAGCCGGGTAGTAAAGCTAGTCAGTAATAAACCCAGTGATTGTATGGGATTTGACACGGCGTGTGTAATATACATACAGTACTTGGTGACTGCTAACACGGTGTAAATAGTTTTTAGTTCAAGTGGCGTGCCAGGCTAGGTGCACCTCGAGGCCTGCATGGCTCTCGCTGTTAGAACAGCGGTAACCCGATGTGACTGGAAGTTTAAAAGAAAATGAAATACGGGACAGTGTCAACGCGCCATAAGAGCCCTCCCCCCGTGTGTTTACGCCATCGCCCGGAGGCGCAAAGCCACTCCGACCACGACGAAAAATTTCCCGGGTGGACGACAAGCCAATTCCATAGACACAATATTACATTACGACGTGCGCAGTTACACAAAGAGACACAGAGACACACACATAGAGACACACGCACAAAGACACACGCACAGAGACACACGCACAGAGACACACGCACAGAGACACACGCACAGAGACACACGCACAGAGACACACGCACACACACGCAGACACACACACACGAGACACACACACAGACACAAAGACACACACACAGAAAGACACAGAGACACAAAGACACACACACAGAGACACACACAGAGATACACACACACAGAGACACACACACAGACACACACACAAACACACACACACAGGGACACACACACACACACAGGGACACACACACACAAAGACACCCACAACAGGGACACACACACAAAGACACACACAACAGGGACACACACACAAAGACACACACACACAGGGACACACACACAAAGACATACACACACACAGGGACACACACACACACAGGGACACACACACACAAAGACACCCACAACAGGGACACACACACAAATACACACACAACAGGGACACACACACAAAGACACACACAGGGACACACGCACAAAGACACACACACAAAGACACACACACAGGGACAGTCTTCTTGTGCAACAGCAGTTGACCATGTGGTGATGTACAGTGGATGGAGATGCGGGCGGAGGCGCGTTAACGCGACCTACATAACCAGCCGACACGTGAACTTCAATTACAAAATCGTCCGTGTGTGTCTGTGTGTATCTTTGTCTGTGTGTCTGTGTGTATCTTTGTCTGTGGGTCTGTGTGTATCTTTGTCTGTGTGTCTGTGTGTATCTTTGTCTGTGTGTCTGTGTGTATCTTTGTCTGTGGGTCTGTGTGTATCTTTGTCTGTGTGTCAGTGTGTATCTTTGTCTGTGTGTCTGTGTGTATCTTTGTGTCTGTGTGGCTGAGTCTTTGCGTCTGTGTCTATATTTGTGTCTGTGGCTGTGTCTTTGTGTCTGTCTTTGTGTCTGTTTGTGTGCATCTGTGTCTGTGTGTATATTTGTGTCTTTGTGGTTGTGTCTTTATCTGTGTGTATATTTGTGTGTCTGCGTGTGTATCTTTGTTTCTCTGTCTGTGTCTTTGTATCTCTGTGCGTGTGTCTCCGTGTCTGGGTCTCCGTGTCTGTGTGTGCGTGCGTGGGTCTGTGTGTATCTTTGTGTCTGCGTGTGTTTGTATCTCTGCGCGTGTGTCTGTGTGAGTGTCTGCGTGTGTCTTTTATCCACCTGATGAGCGCATCTGCGGGCAGCAGGCAGGCAGCCAAGAGGAGCGATATGGCGACGTAGCACTGCATGTTGATCGTCGTTTGTTGTCGTCGTAGTCGTTGTTTATATAAATTGTAAACACGCGACTGTCGAGACCACAACAACAACCACCTCCACCTCACAATGACGACTGAGGCGAGGGGGAGGCTCTCGTCTCCCCTATTTATAGGCGCGCAAGGCCGCGCCGCGTGATTGGTCCCCCGCGCCGGGCTCGCGCTCGCGTTCCAACCAATCGCGTGCTTCCCCCACACCCCACCACCCCACCCCCCCAAAAAAAAACACAAAGACAAAAGCTCCCCGTATAGCCTCTAACAGGCTGTTGTTGGGGTAAGTGCCGTTGGCGAGTAGCAGTACCCTTTGAAGGTCGACACGGGCACACGTTGGGGAGGGCACGGGGGTTTAGGGGGGGGCAGCAACCACGCCCGGCCGCCTTTGTCTCCCTTCATCAATGGCGATGTTTTTTTACACACCACCACTGTGGCACCAGGCACTCGCTTGAGGCTGAGTCGACCTAGGGGTGGGTTTGTTCGTCGGTGGCCGTGAGCGGGAACGCGCTAACCACTTCCGCCACCGCTCCCTCCGACGGTGAGAGGTCAGCTGGGGGGAGGGGGGAAGGAGGGGGGGGGTGGTGGCTGTGACGTCACCGCGCGCGTGACGGCCCCCGTCATCCCGAGCGCGTGACCGCCGGGCTGAGCACGTGGTCGCCACCGCCACTGAACACGTGGGCACGTCTCTACACGCAATTTGCCGGAGCGCATTCGAGCCGATTAGATCCTGAGCCACAAAGCGTTGCCAGACCGTGTTGACGAAGCTATTCAGTAATTGGTTATCACAATGACTATGGGTTTTTTTTTATTCTCATGTAATTATGTGTATGTCCCCGACAGTACGGTGACGATATGTTAACTGCCTCGCCTGGTATGCAGGAGGTCGTGGGTTCGATCCCGATCCCGACCCTGACGCCTGCTGCTGTATATATTTGGAGTTTGTGGTGTCTCTCTCTCCGCGTGGATTTTTCTCCGGGCCCTCCGGGTTTTCCCTCCACATTTAGAGAAACACGCGTTTAGATTATTTTGGCTGATATCAATGTCCACGTGATAAGCCCACTTCGTTGAGCGATCATTTGTGGGAGCCAGGTCGCTTCTGAAACAGAGCTCCTGTGTAGTCTTCTTGGTTCTTTTGGTAAAGTCACGTAGAAGGGAAATAATACAATAATAAAAAAATAAAACATAATACGTGACTTTACCGAAAAAAACAAAGAGTAGAAGAAAGGTCCCCCACCCCTGTTCTACATCAACCATACGAATGAAGACGAGAGTAAAACCTCGACTTAGCGCACTAAATGAGATGGGGTGGGGGGTTAATTTCGGGTGTCCGGGCAAACTCCAACGCGTTAAATAATACTGCGTTGTACCGGGTGGTGCAGATATCTTCTGACCCGTTTGATTGTCTACAATTTTATATGTTTCTAGTAGGGTTTATTTAAAATGTTAGCGGTCAATTAATTGGGGGAGGGGAGGGGAGGGGCGGTCACAAGACATCTGGACCACCACCCCGTACAATCCTGTTTCAAGTTGAGTCGCCCAGATGGCGGTGGAACGAGTGGCTCGCACTTGGAGGATTGTGAAATCAAACCCCTGTTTGGGCGTTCACTCGACCCATCATCCCTACCTCGGTGATGGTGGGGTCGATAAAACGTGTACCAGTTTGCAGGGGGAAACGCAACGGTGAATGTCCTAGGGGCCGTCCATAAATGACGTCACGCGATTCTGGACGATTTTTGACCCCCCCCCCTCGTCACACGGCGTCACAAAAAGTCAGACCCCCACTCAAATATGACGTCACAAAGCTCTACCCCCCCCCCCCCTAATAAAACATGCTTCAAATCGCTTTAAACTATTGTCATTGTAGTGCGTATTTAATGTGGCGCTGCACTCTGATGTTGTAGGAGAGGACATTTACTAAAAAGTCTATTTAATTAAGTAGAACGTGTTGTCTATATTTATTTAAAGTTGCGCATTTTGATGTGACGTCACAAATGTCTGACTTCCCCCCCTAGGTGCGTGACGTCATTTATGGACGGCCCCAGTGTGTCATTAGCCCCACGCAATAGACTTCAGCCCGTTCTTGACACTCAATGTATATGGCATTCAAAACCGTCTAAACTGCACGTGTTGTATATTTTAAAGTGTGTGTGTAGACATTATCTGTTTGCTGTGAGGAGCGGTGGTGCAGCGGTTAGCGCTACGCTGCGCTACGAACCCGGCGACCCGAGTTCGATTCCCGCTCACGACCAACGCCAGTGACGATTATCTGTACCGGTCCTGGGACTCCCTTAGGTCGACTCAGCCTGAAAACGAGTACCTAGCGTGGTGTGTAAACATCGCCACTGGGGAGACAAAGGCGGTCGGGCGTTGTGCTAGCCACCCACCCCCTCGTGTGCCGTGTCAACCTTCAAAGGTGCTCGCTAACAGCACTTGCCCCAACAGTCTGTTCAGGCTATACGGGCGATATTTGTCCTTGTGTGTTTGCTGTGTGTCACTCGACGCCCTGGATATCGTCAAATAACATTATACCGGGGATGGCCCCGGTATAATGTTCAGCAATTTCAGCAGTTTTCTTGCTGTGGTTGTCCCACCTGAAAGAACCAAAAGAACCAAGAAGATGAATCCCTGCAGTCACGAAAGCTTTAAATCGAAAAGCAGCCTTGTTCTTCATGGCCCAGTCTCACTACCACCAGTGGCAGACCAGAGAACACGAACAGTCGAACAGTAGCAGGACAATGCCACTATCAGGAAATTCAGAGCTCGGGGTGAGCAGCTACAGAATGGGACCTCTTTGCCAGTATCAAAGTATAAAAAAAAAAATTACCCTTTCTGGCAATAAAACAGGTGTTAGGATGTTCATTCGGCATGCACTGTCAAAATCGTTAAGTTCGTAATGTACAGCCCTCTATTGTTATGTTGAACACTTCAATTACCGATGATGCACGCATTTTCCCCGAGTTGCCTTGGAATGAAATTTAACAATAAACTGCGTTTAGAAAGGTCACAGAGACTCCAGAAGACTGCATTTAGCCACCGTTCCCAAATGTTTATTCGCAATTGAATCCAGCAATCACAAATCCTTGCCCCGCCGCGCTCGAAAATGCCATCTTGCCATTCCAACCATTCCTCCCGCCCTCCGTAAGCGCGTGCAATCGTCGCCCGCAACTCGCCGCCGAGTACGGGTCGACGTTCGAGCACCCGCGCGCGTCTCCTGCGCTCACGCCTCGCTCGCTACACCGGCACCGATCCCGAACACGCCACCGCCTTCCCAAAGCTCTTCACGTGGACGCAGGACACCGCGTAGCTGGAGATGAGCCACAGGTACACGATGCACAGCGTGAACGTGACCGTGAAGCAAAGGCAGGCGACCGCGAGGCCGTTGGCGAAATCGCAAGCGCCCAGGGACATCAGCAAGCGCACCGCGGCCCGAGTCGTTTGCCTGCCCCTGCTGACGATGGCGCGGATCGAGCGGCCGGCGTCTACGGAGCAAAAGCGCAGCGGCGCGCCGGTGCCCGACCGGCGGCCTACGCTGGAATCGTCCGAGTCGCTCGAGGCGAGCTCGCCGTAGGAATCGCTGTCGGTGGCGGAGCGCGTCGGCTGGGCGGCCCTCCGACGGCCAAATTGGGCCAACTCCTCTCGGTGGCCAGTTTCGCCGTTGGTGCCTTGCTTCCGCGAGCAGGCGGGCTCGCGTGACACGCTCCACCGAGGCCGCCGCCGCTGCTGCTGCTGCTGCTGCTGTCGAGACGCCCGTGAACCTTGGTGGCGGCGACAGCGCTGGCTGCGATAGTGTTGGCGGTGATGGCCACGGAACGCCGATGCGCCAGTCGGCTGCGGACCGCGGGGAGTCGACTCGTTGGCCAGGACGGTGCCGGAGAACGAGAGGCCAACGTTGCAATCCAACGAGTTGGCGCCGAGATCCTGACGCAGGAATTCGCGGGACTCGCTCTCGCCGTGGCTCGACTGCGACGGGGTGACGTTCAGCTGGCTTTCCCTGAGGTCAGAATCCAGCAAGCCAGAGCTGAGGTCCTGCGGCAGGAGGTCGTGGAAATCGCCGCAGGTGCCTTTGGGCAGCGAGAAGGCGGCGTGGCTGTGGCCGACTTGGATGTAGCAGCCGTCGCTGGTGCAGACCGACTCCGAGTCGGGGATCAAATACTGCCACTTGCACGGTGCCTCTGGCAGACGAGCGCCGGCCTGCGGCGACGACGGGGACACGGGGTTAAACGTGCGCCGTACTGACACATGGAACAGACAGTCGTACGCTCAAGACGGAGAGTAAAACACGAAGACGGTGAGCTCTAAAGCAGTGGTTCTTCTTCTTAACCTGGGGGTGCACGCCACCGCTGGGGGTGCGAGATGCCCTTTCTCGAGGGTGGCAAGACACGGACAGATTTTAGAAGGTAAATCATCGAAAACACAAATTAAGCACGGGCGACGTAACATTATACATGTTTTTTACAATTGAGAACCAAAACGGTGCAAGGCTATGGTAAAGGTTAAGAACTACTACTCTACACTATACACTACACTATACACTACACTATACACTACACTACTGTACACGACACTATACACTACTAAACACGACATCACTATACACTACTATACACTACACTATAAACTACACTATACAGTACTACTATACACGACACTACACACTACTATACACTACACTATACACTACTAAACACTACACTACTATACACTACACTATAAACTACGCTATACACTACACTACGCTATACACTACACTATACACCAGAGGTGTGGACTCGAGTCATGTGACTTGGACTCGAGTCAGACTCGAGTCATGAATTTGATGACTTGCGACTCGACTTGGACTTGCATAACAATGACTTTGTCCCACCTCTGCTATACACTACACTATACACTACACTACTATACACTACGCTATACACTACACTACTATACAATACACTAAACACTACTAAACACTACACTACGCTATACACTACACTATAAACTACGCTATACACTACACTATACACTACACTATACACTACACTATAAACTACGCTATACACTACACTATACACTACACTATACACTACACCAGTGGTTCTTCTTAACCTGGGGTGCACCACGCCACCCCATGGGGGTTCAAGACAGATTTCTTTTGAGAAGGTAAATCATCAAAAACACAAATTGCGCACGGGCAACGTGAGTCACAACTCACCTTGTTTCAGCAAACCCCGACGTGTTTATTGACATTGTTGAAATGTTTTACGATCGAGAACCAAAGGGGTGCAAAGGCTGCAGTAAAGGTTAAGAACCGCCGCTCTAAACAGCTAATTGTCCAAAGAGCGATTGTTGTTTTTTTTCCTCCCCCCTCAAGTTCTTTCGCACAGTTCAATTACTGATCAAGCACGCATTCCCCCCCCCCCCCCATTACCGTGAAACGTCATTCGCCGATAACTCAGTTGGGAAACCGATATCATTCCCCCCCCCCCCCCCACATTACCGTGAAACGTAATTCGCCGATAACTCAGTTGGGAAACCGATATCATTACCCCACCCCCTCCCTGGCAGTGTACAGGTGTAATGTGAGAATATATCCGGGTAGCTGACGGATCACAACTCATCACGATGATTTGCTCTGCCGGTCCTGGTCCATAGCCAATGGGGGGAAGCCTAGGGGCGTGGCCCTGACGTAATGGAAAGGTGACCGCTGCAAGTAGAGGATTGGTTTTGCTGGCTTTAGCCACAGCCAATGGGGAGACGAGTCAGGGGCGTGGTCCCGGGAGCCTACGATGGAGTCTGGAAGATTCCATAGAGGCTAACCAGGATTGGTGGAAAGGTACCACGTGACCCGGGTATTAAATAGGGGTGGAGACAGGGGCGGTTTCTTCATTAGGGCGATTGGGCGACGCACCACCAATGTCATTCAACCACAGAGTCACGCTAGCCGTCACTGTCAGCCTCTGGATATAGTCCAATCAGCGTCATGTCACGTTCTGTGGAGTACCGCCTCTTTTTGGGCGATTTCACTACGGCTGAGAATCGCCCCGAGTGGCCCCATAGACTTACATTCAAAGATGTTTTTTTTCGAACGGGGGCGCTGCAATGCATTCTCTATGGCTTCCGGGAGGGCATGCACTAACGTGCTTACGTCATCATACGTGCTTACGTCATCATACGTAAGCACGTTTCATCCAACAATATAATTTATCGCCACCTAGTGGAATCTTTAATAAAATAAACTTGAGTGGTTTGTTTTAATAGTGAGTATATAAACAAACAAGATGTATTGTAAGAGTCACTTTATTTTTCATTAATATTAAAGAAGTGAAGTTGCCTTTACATGCTTAAGCTGTTAATTTATTCATTGCATGTGAAGTACCGTTGATGACTCTTGGACACCGTTGGTGAGGCACACGTATTTATTCCGTACAAGTAGTCACAACTGTGGACATACAATACTAGAGGGGGTATCGGCCCCCTCACCCGGCTAGCTGGGAATACACTGCTAGCTATCTCTGACCTACCTCCTAGTCCTCCACTAACGGGCTAGGGGAGGCTGTCTGGCCCGACACTGGTAAGTCGGGCTACGGTACCCGGAGTCCCAGAGCACTAGCTCTGGTTCTCGGGACCACGCCGCTGGCTCGGTCCTGCGCGGCCCTGACAAGGGCGGCGTCCCAGGGGAGTCCAGGGCTCTAGCTAGACGATCTTCGGTCTTCACTGGTTTAGCTTTAACATTCTGCCCCGAGCCCTCTGACACATCCCCCTTTATACTCCACCCCGCTGAGGGGTGGGGCCCCGGGCTGCCTGGTGCGGACGTCGTTGAGAGCACCCCCCCCCCCCCGTGCACTCACGTAGCCCCGCCCACTGTGTTTGTTTCCCATAAGCTGCCATGCATAACGGCTCTCTCTCTAACACCCCTACACATGGGTGGACCTTATCAATCATCCAGACGTTTGCCCCCCCTGAGAGATTTTGCAGGAGCCGCCACTGGGTGGAGACAAACAACACGTGGTCAGAACTAGAACGAACGGAGGAGGAGGCCACGCGAGAGCGGGGGTCCAGGCTGCCACGTGGCTGCGCGCGTCTCTCTCTCTCTCTATCCCTCTCACGCTGTCTGTCAGCAGCGTGAAGGAATGTTGTAATGAAAGACAAATAATAAAGACCGGATTCCAGAAGTCGCTTCCACGACCTTTATTACACAGGCATAGAAACGTGCGTTTAGATTTTGACTGTAATGTCCACACGACGATGAGCCAATTCGCCGCGCTATCATTTGCGATGGCCGGGTCGCTTCTGAGAAAAGAGCTGCCTACCCCAGTGGGGCCTCGCCTCGTGAAATGGAATTAAAAAGTAAATCAATGGCTTGGCAACGTTTTGCTGATTTCTTTATGGGAAGAAAAAAAACACTAAATGTACTGTAAACAGTGACTATGGGTCATTGTTCACTTGAAAATTAACATAGCAGGTCGGGTTCATTAAAAAACTATAGGGTCTCCTCTGCCAACGAACGTGTTAGGTTCCAGAGGTCTGTTCGTAAGTCGATTTGTTCGTAAGTCCAACTTTACTCCTGTCGATTCCAAACATGTTGTACAGCGTGTACACTAAACACGGGGAATGGAATTAAAAGTTGTATAATCTCCTGTAGATGCCACTGATTCTTCACGTTCTGCAGTTGTAGATGCCGCTGGTTCTTCACGTTCTGTAGATGTAGATGCCACTGGTTCTTCACGTTCTGTAGATGTAGATGCCACTAGTTCTTCATGTTCTGCAGATGTAGATACCTCTGGTTCTTCATGTTCTGAAGATGTAGATGCCACTGGTTCTTCACGTTCTGCAGATGTAGATGCCACTGGTTCTTCACGTTCTGCAGATATAGATGCCACTGGTTCTTCACGTTCTGCAGATGTAGATGCCACTGGTTCTTCATGTTCTGAAGATGTAGATGCCACTGGTTCTTCACGTTCTGCAGATGTAGATACCACTGGTTCTTCACGTTCTGCAGATGTAGATACCACTGGTTCTTCACGTTCTGCAGATGTAGATGCCACTGGTTTTTCACGTTCTGTAGCTGTAGATGCCACTGGTTCTTCACGTTCTGCAGATGTAGATGCCACTGGTTCTTCACGTTCTGCAGATGTAGATGCCACTGGTTCTTCACGTTCTGCAGATGTAGATGCCACTGGTTCTTCACGTTCTGCAGATGTAGATGCCACTGGTTCTTCACGTTCTGCAGATGTAGATGCCACTGGTTCTTCACGTTCTGCAGATGTAGATGCCACTGGTTTTTCACGTTCTGTAGATGTAAGTGCAACTGGTTCTTCATGTTCTGTAGATGTAGATGCCATTGGTTCTTCACGTTCTGCAGCTGTAGATGCCACTGGTTCTTCACGTTCTGCAGATGTAGATGCCACTGGTTCTTCACGTTCTACAGATGTAGATGCCACTGGTTCTTCACGTTCTGTAGATGTAGATGCCACTGGTTCTTCGCGTTCTGCAGATGTAGATGCCACTGGTTCTTTGTGTTCTGCAGATGAAGATGCCACTGGTTCTTCATGTTCTGTAGATGTAGATGCCACTGGTTCTTCACGTTCTGTAGATGTAAGTCCAACTGGTTCTTCATGTTCTGCAGATGTAAATGCCACTGGTTCTTCACGTTCTGCAGATGTAGATGCCAACACCGCCATCTATTGCGCGGCGGTTGAACTTACGACTCGGTACGAACAGGCAACTGAACACACGGGGACAGCTTTGTTCGTATCTCTGAAAGTTCGTAAGTCGAGTGTCCGTAAGTAGAGGAGTCCCTGCAGTGCATTTTTTTTCACCGTCACTGAGAAGAAATGAAACACTTTCACGTTTCGCCCGACCGGCCTTCCTCAGCTGCGGGACGTTCCGTGTGTGCGACATCGCCAAAGGCAGCGACGCGGACAATGAACGACTGGACATACCGACGCACAGGGCTGGCATTCATCACGGGTGCCCCCCCCATCCCCCCCGAGTCGCCCAATGTCCCATCGACTTCCCGGCAACTTGCGTCATTCACAGGCGCCCGAGGGTAGAGGGAGCACGACAATTTTGTGAACGCGACGGTGGTTTTCTTTTTGCTCTTCATCATTTCGGTGACCCGGGTCGCGGTTAGCAAATGAGCGCTCGCAGCGATCACCCCGAGTCTTCAAGAAGGTTAAAGAAAATAGAATTACACTTGAGAAGACCGACCAACTTACAAATGACGCATCAATCAGATTTGCTTACCTATTGGTGTGTGTGCGTGTGTGTGCGCGTATGGTGTGTGTGTGTGCGTATGGTGTGTGTGTGTGCGTGTGTGTGCGTATGGTGCGTGTGTGTGTGTGCGTATGGTGCGTGTGTGTGCGTGTGTGTGCGTATGGTGCGTGTGTGTGCGTGTGTGTGCGCGTATGGTGCGTGTGTGTGCGCGTGTGTGTGTTGCGGTAGCGTAACAGCTAGCGCTACGCTGCGCTACAATCCCGGCCTACCCGAGTTCGATTCCCGCTCATGGCAAACACCGGTGATGGTTATCCGAACCGGTTCCGGGCCTACCCTAGGTCGACTCATCCTTAATGAGTACCTGGTGCAGTTTGTAAAAATCGCCACTAGGGGGACAAAGGTGGCCGGGCGTGGTGTTCGCCACTGACCCCCTCGTGTGCCATGCCGGCCTTCATAAGTGCTCACTAAAAACGCTTGCCCCAACAGTCTGTTACAGGCTATACGGGGGATCTTTGTTTTTGGTGCGGTAGCATAGCGGTTGGCGTGCTGCCCTACGAAACCGGCGACCCGAGTTCGATTCCCGCTCACGGCCAACACCAGCGACGATTATATTATCTTAACTGGTCTGGGGCCTCCCCTCGATCGACTCAGCCTCAAATGAGCACCTGGTGCGGTGTGTAAAAACATCGCAACTGGGGAGACAAAGGCGGTCGGGCGTGGCGCTGGCCACCCACCCCCTGGTGTGCAGTTCGGGCCTTCATCGGTGCTGCTCGCCTGTTGAGGCTACGCACGGGCAATCTTTAACCTTGGTGCGAGTCCTTACCAGGTTTTTGGAATCGCGTGCACCCTTTGTGCCTCCTTGGTCCGATCCAGAAGCATCCTGGGTCGAATCCCAGCCAGGGTAATCGTCATCCTCGCTGCGGAGGAGCAACGCGCCGCACGCAAGTCAGGAAGTTGCAATTTTGGGAAGACGGAAAAACTAAAATGCGGTAGGATTTGAAAATAAATTGTGCCGGAACTGATTCAGTTACGTAAAGTTCACTCTTGCCGGCCAGCGAAGAACGCGACAGCAATAACCTCGATGTACGAAGGAGATGCGTTCCCGGAGCGTCGTTCGGATATTTTAGCTTCGTATGTTGAATAACTTCTAACGTTAGAACCCAGCCTTTCGTAATTCGCCATTTCACACCATAAACACACTTCGTAACTTACCAGTCGTACTGTAAACAAAGACAATTACTAATGAAAATAATGTCATAGTTTATACCGCACAGTATTAAATGACAAATGAAAGAAAAATAGTGAAGAAACATAATACAGGACCATACATCGATTGATTTATTATTCACCATTGGAACCTGCTTTGCGAGTCGTAAAATATGATAATTGTTGTTTTACCCTTTTATTTGGCAACAAAACTGACACCTTTTTTTACAAGGAGCCATGTTTCCATTGACCACAATACATGCGGTGCGCCTTTTGGCGTCATCTGGTCCAACACCAAGTGAGACTAGGCTCTAAGGAAAGCTGTCTCGGGTGTGGACCAATCAATTTCAAGGACAGTGCATACATTATCAGAGTTGTGTTTTTTGTTTGCATTCCGACCGCAGGTATTGTGGTCAATGCAAACATGACTCCTTGTAAAAAAAGGTGTCAGTTTTGTTGCCAGATAAAAGGGTTAAAAAAAACAATTAGCATATCTGATGTATTATTCACTCGTTCATGCCAGTGAATTAATTAACTGTTTGACTATATTTTATCGAACATATATACGCATATCTAGGTGTGACGGACGGGTCATTGAACCGACAAAAGGTTGTTAGCGTCCGTCATACCTATGCACGTGCCCATGGCGGTGGTGATGGTGGTGATGGTGGTGATGCCGCTTTGTAAGATCACTGCTGAGGTTCATCTTCATCGCCTGGTCGATGTCATGCTTCATCAGGTGGATGGTATTTTCCATCTCCTGCAGCGGTCACACGAAAGACACTCGACTGATTCGGAGTAAGACCTCTGCTGTTAAACTGGAGCCAGTCATATGCACACTGCCCAGGTATGGGAAACTCTCCACTCTCTCCACAACTGCCCCATCACCGATTGGGAGTTGTGGGGGTGGAGTGTCCGATGGTACAAAATACCCAGGCAGGTGCTTACTCACACACTCACTCGCACACTCTCACACACACTCACACACACTCACACACTCTCATACACTCACACACGCTCTCACACACTCTCACACACTCTCACACACTCACTCGCACACTCTCGCACACACTCACACACACTCACACACTCTCATACACTCACACACTCTCATACACTCACACACACTCTCACACACACTCACACACTCTCTCACACACACACTCACTCACACACTCACTCGCACACTCACACACACACTCTCACACACACACTCTCACACACACTCACACACTCTCACACACAAACACACTCTCACACACACTCTCACACACACGCTCACACACACACTCACACACACTCATACACACTTCCTCTCACACTCACTCAAACACTCACTGACACACTCTCACACACACACACTCTCACACACACACTCACACACACCAACACACACCAACACACACTCTCACACACACTCTCACACACACACTCTCACACACACCCACTCACTCACACACTCACTCGCACACTCACACACACTCTCACACACACACTCTCCCACACTTACTCACACACTCACTCAAACCCTCACTCGCACACTCACACACTCACACACTCTCACGCACACTCACACACACTCACATCAACACACACTCACACACTTTCACACACTCTCACACACACTCACACACACACTCTCTCACACTCACTCACTCACACACTCACTCACACACACACTCACGCACACTCTCACACACTCACTCACTCACACTCTCACAAACTCACACACACTCTCACAAACTCACAGACTCTCTCACTCTCACACACTCACACACACACTCTCACTCACACACTCACGCACACTCTCACACATAACAATCAGAAAGACATTTTCTTGATCGGATTTTGAAAAAAACTAAAATGTAACAATATTACCAGAGAGCCGCAATGCACACCGCGCTGAGTGAATAGGAGAGACGGTGGTGGGTGGTTGTGGTGATTGGTGGTGGTTGGTGGTGCTGGTTGTGGTTGTTGGTAGTGGTTGTGGTGATTGGTGGTGGTTGGTGATTGTGGTGGTTGGTGCTGGTGGTTGTGGTGATTGGTGGTGGTGGTTGTGGTGGTTGGTGGTGGTGGTTGGTGATGGTGGGTGGTGGTTGTTGTGGTGGTTGGTGGTGGTGGTTGTTGTGGTGGTTGGTGGTGGTGGTTGGTGATGGTGGATGCTGGTGGTTGGTTCTGGTGGTTGGGGCTGGTGATTGTTGATGGTTGGTGGTGGATGGTGGTATGGGCATTCATAAATAAATAAATAACGTCTCCAACCGCCGCTTCAAGAGCCCCCACCCCAGGGGGGGGGGAGGGGGGCTGCGAATCGGTACGCGGTGGGGGAGGAGGAGGAGGCGTCTCACCCGCACCCTGCCGGACAGCGACCCCAGCAGAGGCCCTGCAGCCTCCATGTCCACAGCGCTCACGCCTGGCGAGCCCCGTGACCACCAACGGCGGTGGGTGCCCCGCCCACTCGGCCCCCGTGACCACCAACGGTCGTGAGTGCCCCGCCCACTCGCCCCCCCCCCCGTGACCACCAACGGCGGTGGTTGCCCCGCCCACTCGGCCCCCCCCCGTGACCACCAACTGTCGTGAGTGCCCCGCCCACTCGGCCCCCCCCCACCGTGACCACCAACGGTCGTGAGTGCCCCGCCCACTCGCCCCCCCCCCCGTGACCACCAACGGTCGTAGGTGCTCCACCCACTCGCCCCCCCCCCGTGACCACCAACGGTCGTGAGTGCCCCGCCCACTCGCCCCCCCCCCCGTGACCACCAACGGTCGTGAGTGCACCTCCCACTCGGCCCCCCCCCCCCGTGACCACCAACGGTCGTGAGTGCACCTCCCACTCCGCCCCGTGACCTCTCCACTCCGCAACTGGATGCACGTACGGTGAGTTTATGATTCTAAAACAGCTCCATCGCCATACCTCCCACCCTTTAAACCTTACTCAGCGATTGCCCTCAATGCCGATGTACTTGCCCCCGTCATAGAAACGCGGAATTGTCCATCGCCGTCTCAGCACCGCGTCAATGCTCAGTCCCAGCAGTGGCGTCGCACGTCCACGACTTCAACTTGACCTCTGATCTTCTTGGTTCTTTCGGTAAAGTCACGTAAAATGGAAATGATAAAATAATAAAAATAAAACATAATAAAATAATTAGTGAGAATGATTTTATTGTTTTATTTTTATTATTTCCATTTTACGTGACTTTTTAATAAAATAATAAAAATAAAACATAATAAAATAATTAGTGAGAATGATTTTATGTTTTATTTTTATTATTTTATTATTTTCATTTTACGTGACTTTTTTTTATAAAATAATAAAAATAAAACAATAAAATAATTAGTGAGAATTATTTTATTATTTTTATTTTTATTATTTTATCATTTCCATTTTACGTGACTTTACCGAAAGAACCAAGAAGATGAATCCCTGCAGTCACGAAAGCTTAAAATCGACATTTGACCTCTGATGTCTGTGGCACGCGGTCACCAGCAGGTGGCAGTAGCGGCGCGGCGTCGCTGTTCGAAAATTTAGAATCTTTATCCGGACTCCGCCTACTTGCAGGAGGAGGAAATCCGATGAGCCATGAGCTCTTCGCTTCACAGATGCCCAGTACGGGGCCACGGGGGATGGGGGGTGGGGGTTAGCAAGTGACAACAGCAGCAGCTAACAATGCGTGGAAGAAAAAAATAAACACGATGGGAGTGCCGAAAGTCGAGTAAAATTGTAAGCAAGTCACTAAATATTAATAGATGAGTTTTTTTCTATCAAGATTGTTCAAGGCAGCAACAAGAACAGCACCCACACCAACATAACACCACGAAGCAGCAGCAGCTCCCCAATACTCCGAGCAGAGGGGACGTGGATGTTTTACCAACGCGCAGAGTCAGAATCTTTATTTAGACTTCTTCTGCAAGAGGAATCTGATGAGCCATGAAGCTCTTCGTTTCGCACATGTCCAGTGCGGGGCAGGTCAGCAAGTTACAAGTACAGCAGCAAACGACACACGCAGCGAGAACGTGTTTATGAAGTTGCTCTGTGCTATCTTGATTTGAAGCTTTCGTGACTGCAGGAATCCATCATCTTTGGTTCTTTCGGTAAAGTCACGTAGGTAGAAAATAAAATAAATCACGACGTTTCGGGCGCAACACAAGCGTCCATCATCAGGTGGGGAAGCCATGGTCTGCTGCTGATGCAGACTGTTTTTAAAGGTTTTCAATGGGTGGGTAGCCCAAGGGTCATAAAGAAGTGGCCGGGGCTAGTGATGTTAATGTGAGAAATTAGCGTGGAACTGTAAGATAGATAGGAGAGCGGCCTCCTGGACGAGGGCACGGAAGTGGCTATGTTAATGTGAGAGATTAGCATGATGTTAATGTGAGAACTTAGAGGGCACGGAAGTGGCTATATTAATGTGAGAGATTAGCATGATGTTAATGTGAGAACTTAGAGGGCACGGAAGTGACTATGTTAATGTGAGAGATTAGCATGATGTTAATGTGAGGACTTAGAGGGCACGGAAGTGGCTATGTTAATGTGAGGGATTAGCATGATGTTAAAGTGAGGACTTAGAGGGCACAGAAGTAGCTATGTTAATGTGAGGGATTAGCATGATGTTAATGTGAGAACTTAGAGGGCACGGAAGTGGCTATGTTAATGTGAGGGATTAGCATGATGTTAATGTGAGAAATTAGAGGGCACGGAAGTGGCTATGTTAATGTGAGGGATTAGCATGATGTTAATGTGAGAACTTAGAGGGCACGGAAGTGGTATTGTTAATGCGAGAGATTAGCATGATGTTAATGTGAGAACTTAGAGGGCACGGAAGTGGCTATGTTAATGTGAGGGATTAGCATGATGTTAAAGTGAGGACTTAGAGGGCACAGAAGTAGCTATGTTAATGTGAGGGATTAGCATGATGTTAATGTGAGAACTTAGAGGGCACGGAAGTGGTATTGTTAATGCGAGAGATTAGCATGATGTTCATGTGAGAGATTAGTACGATGTTAATGTGAGGACTTAGAGGGCACGGAAGAGGCTATGTTAATGTGAGGGTTTAGCATGATGTTCATGTGAGAGATTAGTACGATGTTAATGTGAGGACTTAGAGGGCACAGAAGTGGCTATGTTAATGTGAAAGATTATCATGATGTTAATGTGAGAGATTAGCACGATGTTAATGTGAGGACGTAGAGGGCACGGAAGTGGCTATGTTAATGTGAGGGATTAGGATGATGTTAATGTGAGGACTTAGAGGGCACAGGAGTGGCTATGTTAATGTGAGAGATTAGCATGATGTTAATGTGAGAACTTAGAGGGCACGGAAGTGGCTATATTAATGTGAGAGATTAGCATGATGTTAATGTGAGAACTTAGAGGGCACGGAAGTGACTATGTTAATGTGAGAGATTAGCATGATGTTAATGTGAGGACTTAGAGGGCACGGAAGTGGCTATGTTAATGTGAGGGATTAGCATGATGTTAAAGTGAGGACTTAGAGGGCACAGAAGTAGCTATGTTAATGTGAGGGATTAGCATGATGTTAATGTGAGAACTTAGAGGGCACGGAAGTGGCTATGTTAATGTGAGGGATTAGCATGATGTTAATGTGAGAACTTAGAGGGCACGGAAGTGGTATTGTTAATGCGAGAGATTAGCATGATGTTAATGTGAGAACTTAGAGGGCACGGAAGTGGCTATGTTAATGTGAGGGATTAGCATGATGTTAAAGTGAGGACTTAGAGGGCACAGAAGTAGCTATGTTAATGTGAGGGATTAGCATGATGTTAATGTGAGAACTTAGAGGGCACGGAAGTGGTATTGTTAATGCGAGAGATTAGCATGATGTTCATGTGAGAGATTAGTACGATGTTAATGTGAGGACTTAGAGGGCACGGAAGAGGCTATGTTAATGTGAGGGTTTAGCATGATGTTCATGTGAGAGATTAGTACGATGTTAATGTGAGGACTTAGAGGGCACAGAAGTGGCTATGTTAATGTGAAAGATTATCATGATGTTAATGTGAGAGATTAGCACGATGTTAATGTGAGGACGTAGAGGGCACGGAAGTGGCTATGTTAATGTGAGGGATTAGGATGATGTTAATGTGAGGACTTAGAGGGCACAGGAGTGGCTATGTTAATGTGAGGGATTAGCATGATGTTAATGTGAGGACTTAGAGGGCACGGAAGAGGCTATGTTAATGTGAGGGATTAGCATGATGTTAATGTGAGGCTTTAAAGGGCACGGAAGTGGCTATGTTAATGTGAGGGATTACATATCATGATATGTAAATTCCTTTGTCAAGGCCCTCTCCTCCTCTAACCCAGCTTAAATATACGCTGCCAAGCTTGGTGGTGTTCATTAGGACGCTGTCTTTTCGACAGACCTGTTCTTCACCTGAGGACGGCTGCTTGCGTTGTGGCCGAAACGTCGTGAGAATTATATTTTATTATGTTGTATTTTTATTACTTTATTATTTCCCTTCTACGTGACTTTACCGAAAGAACCAAGAAGATGAATCCCTGCAGTCACGAAAGCTTTAAATCGAAATTCACTCTATATAAGTTGGGGAGAGGGCCTTGGATCGGACAAAGTGGCAAGTGGCAATGCCTCAAGTCCTAGCGGCCGTGAATTAATTCTCCTTGCAGCCGAATCAGAACGTGGCCGTTGTAAACTCCACTTTGTGGCCTGAGACACGTGGAGGTGGTTAGCCGGGAATGATTATCCTGACCACTCTGCCGCCTTCAGGCAAGGGGGGGGACGGTCGTGCACAATCATCATCGTGATCATCATCATCGTGGGGGGCTTTAGGTGGACTGCAACCCAGGGACATCCGCCAGCTGGAGGAGCCTCCAGAGATGAAGTGAACAGTTGATTCATTTGTGAATGCTGCATTTGTATTTGTTGTTCGCCTTGTAAAACGTACATTGAATTTTTCCTTAACTTTGTTTTCCTTTTGAAAGTATTACTAGGGGCCTCGCAGTACCTGTAGCCCAGGGGCCTACACAATCTTAAATCCGGCCCTGATCGTGATCCATGGTGGGGGGGGGGGGGCAGATAGCCCGTTAGGTGTTCGCTGAACATTCTGTCACTTTGTTTGCACTCTGTGGTCGTCATGTGCAGAAGTATCATGCAACGCTTTCGCCCTACCCTCCTCCTCCTTGGCGAGATGTGGCGTCACGGTGGCTAGGAGATGCTAACTACCTCGCCTGGTATACAGGAGGTCGTGGGTTCGATCCAGACTCTAACGTCTGCTGTATATTTTAAGTGTCCGTGTCTCTTTCTCTTTCATTATCATCACGGTGGCTAGGAGATGTTAACTACCTCGCCTGATATACATGAGGTTATCGGTTCGATCCCGACCCTGACGCCTGCTGCTGTATATTTGGAGTTTGCGTGCCTGTTTCTCTGATCATCATCACGGTGGCTTGGAGATGTTAACTACCTCGCCTGGTATACAGGAGGTCGTGATTTCGATCCCGACCATGACGCCTGCTGCTGTATATTTGGAATTTGAAACTCTCCCTCTCTCTCTCCCCGTGGTCGCGTGGATTTGTCTCTGGGTCCTCCGTTTTTTCCCTCCACATTTAGAATAAACATCACGCGTTTAAGAGTATTTGCCTGCTATACATTTCCACTTGATGATGATGAAACGCCACTTCCGTTGAGCTATCATTTGTGATGTCCAGGTCGCTTCTGAAAAAAACCCAGCGACTACATAGCAGCTCAGAGAGTGGGGCCTTACCTGGTAAAATAAAAATAAAATATCTTCTTGGTTCTTTCGGTAAAGTCACGTAGAAGGGAAATAATAAAATAATAAAAATAAAACATAATAAAATAATTCTCACGACGTTTCGGCCACAACGCAAGCAGCCGTCCTCAGGTGAAGAACAGGTCTGTCGGAAAGACAGCGTCTAAATGAACACCACCAGGCTTGGCAGCGTATATTTAAGCTGGGTTGGAGGGGGAAGAGCGCCTTGACTAAATAATTTGCATATCAAGAGGAATTTAGCATATTTATGGGAAATGCAGATATGCTTCGTGTCATTGTGACCTTTAAATTGAGTTTCCTTCCAGCGACATCACAGCACCCGGCCAGGCACCCCCACACCCACCTTGGGGGAGGGATGGTGGGGGGGTGATCTGGGGGGGGGAGGGGTGATCTGGGGGGGGTGATCTGGGGGGGATGGGTGATCTGGGGGGGAGGGGTGATCTGGGGGGGGGGTGATCTGGGGGGGAGGGGTGATCTGGGGGGGATGGGTGATCTGGGGGGGGGGGGGGGGTGATCTGGGAGGGGTGATCTGGGGGGGAGGGGTGATCTGGGGGGAGGGGTGATCTGGGGGGAGTGATCTGAGTTAGAGGGGGGGGGGGGACCGACTCTTTATCTGCTGGGTATAAAACAAGTAAACGGATGGGCGTACAGAGGGCGGGGCGGGTGGTGGTGGAGGTGGTGGAGGTGGTGGTCGTGGTGGAGGTGGTGGTGGTGGAGGAAAGTGGGAGGGGGACTTCTCGCCATTGTTTCAGCTGCCGCGCCGGTCGGGACATGGAGGCGAAGCGCAGGAAACGCACACGTGGTTGTGCCAAGTCCAGTGGGCTGACGAACAGCCGGGCATCACCTTGGCATCACCTTGGCATCACCTTGGCACCAGCCGGGCATCACCTTGGCATCACCTTGGCATCACCTTGGCACCAGCTGGGCATCACCTTGGCATCACCTTGGCACCGTCCTGGCTCCACTGTGGCAGCTCGCCGCAGGCTTTTTTTTAATCTTTTATATTAAGTTCGCTTGCTTGCTTGCTTGCTTACGGCCGTGCAAATCTTTCGGTCGTTTTTTAACCCACTTCCCGTGATCCAATCGAGCTGACATTTTCCACACAGACTCGTTGTGCGTGACAATTAATGTTCGTGAAAATTTTTTTCCAAAATTTTACACTTTTTAGGACAAAAATATTATATTTAATTACCAATTGCTTAATGGTGGCAGGCAATCATCTGACCCATAGGTGGCAGCCATCTCAAGCCAGAGGACGAGAGGACTCTAGCCGCCACGCATATAAAGGATTTATAGTGAAAAACTTTGTTTTTACTGGTTATACTTGTTAACCTCCTAAAAGTTCACGAGCGTTTCTCGCTCCACCCCCCACCGCGTGTTTTATTGCCCGCGTGAGTGCCCGCGTGCGTGCGTGCGATGTATTCCAGACCACCACACACGGACAAAGCCACGAACCTCAATAACACAATCTCACTTTCATAATAATAATGAGAAGAAGAAATCAGGCACTGCCCCCTCCTCCCCGCATTGACCAGAGTGGCGAAGTATGGTTGTTAAAAATATATAATTACCAACATGGCCTGGAAATCGGACTCCTTCCCACGTTCACATCTCTCCCGCGTAAAAACCCGAGCGAGCAACGTTCGCACGCGTCCCATCAGCAACACGTGGCCTCCTTTATCGCCGCACCGTTCGAGGAGCACGTGGTCCGACACGAAGCTAACGCCCCCTGGGGACCCGTGTTTGGTTGACCCGTTCGGTGTCTCATGAGCAGAGCGCAGAGGTCGCAAACGGGTTTTCATTCCTTACCCGTAGCCGTACCCGGCAGCACCAGGGTCGCAAATGGGTACCCGTACGGGAACCCGTTCCCTACCCGTACCCTACCCGAAATGAGTGACAAACGGTTACTCACCGGTGACTCACGGCCTACCCGTACCCGTACCCGGCCGCACCAGGGTCGCAAACGGGTACCTGTAACCGTACCCGGCCGGGTAGCCGGGTATCGGGTAGGGTACGGGTATCGGGTACCCGGTTGCGACCTCTGGCAGAGCGTGTGTGGCCCCGTGGCCCCATGGCCCCTTGCCCCATGGCCCCGTGTGGCCCCGTGTGGCCCCGTGCCCCATGGCCCCGTGTGGGCCCATGTGGCCCCGTGTGGCCCCGTGTGGCCCCGTGCCCCATGGCCCCGTGTGGGCCCGTGTGGCCCCGTGTGGCCCCGTGTGGCCCCGTGGCCCCGTGCCCCATGGCCCCGTGTGGCCCCGTGTGGCCCCGTGTGGCCCCATGGCCCCGTGTGGCCCCGTGTGGCCCCGTGTGGCCCCGTGTGGCCCCGTGTGGCCCCCCGCGAGAACGCGGTGCCATGGGCGGGCGCGTCGCCTTCGTTCCAGACAGACGCAGCGGCGAGTGAGGAGCGGGGAGGCGAGATCCCTCGTGTGCGTGACGCAGGGCGCTGCGCCCAGGGGTGTCCGCGCTCTCGAGTCTCTTTTCGTGTCGGGACATCGAGCGCAGCAGCAGCAAGAACCAGCAGCAGCAAGAACCAGCAGCAGAAGAAGACGCAGCAGCAGTAGGAACCAGCAGCAGCAGAAGACGTAGCAGCAGCAGAAGACGTAGGAGGAGCAGCAGTAAGAACAAGCAGCAGCAGGAGCAGCAGCAACAGTAGTAGCAGCAGCAGTAGCAGCAGCAGTCGCGCAACGCGAGCTGTCCTCCCCGTCGTCGCCTCCGCCCTCGATGGCTGCTGGGTCCCAATCAGAAGACCCGCGCCCGGGGCTCCGCGGGTCCCCTTGACGGGGCCAGTGTCGGGGGGGTGGGAGGTGTGGGAGTCAGAGGGGGAGGGGCAGGTGGGGGAGTCAGGGGGGGGGGGCAGGTAGGGGAGGTGGGGGAATCAGAGAGTGGGGGAGGTGGGGGAGTCAGTGTCGGGGGGGGAGGTGGGGGAGCCAGAGGTGGGGGAGCTAGAGGGGGGGGGAGGTGGGGGAGGTGGGGGGGGGCGAGGTGGGGGAGGTGGGGGAGCTAGACGGGGGGGGAGGTGGGGGAGCCAGAGGGGGGGGCGAGGTGGGGGAGGTGGGGGAGGTGGGGGAGCTAGAGGGGGGGGGAGGTGGGGGAGGTGGGGGGGGGGCGAGGTGGGGGAGGTGGGGGAGGTGGGGGAGCCAGAGGGGGGGGCGAGGTGGGGGAGGTTGGGGAGGTGGGGGAGCTAGTGTCGGGGGGGTGGGAGGTGTGGGAGTCAGAGGGGGAGGGGCAGGTGGGGGAGTCAGGGGGGGGGGGCAGGTAGGGGAGGTGGGGGAATCAGAGAGTGGGGGAGGTGGGGGAGTCAGTGTCGGGGGGGGAGGTGGGGGAGCCAGAGGTGGGGGAGCTAGAGGGGGGGGGAGGTGGGGGAGGTGGGGGGGGCGAGGTGGGGGAGGTGGGGGAGCTAGACGGGGGGGGGAGGTGGGGGAGCCAGAGGGGGGGGCGAGGTGGGGGAGGTGGGGGAGGTGGGGGAGCTAGAGGGGGGGGGAGGTGGGGGAGGTGGGGGGGGGCGAGGTGGGGGAGGTGGGGGAGGTGGGGGAGCCAGAGGGGGGGGCGAGGTGGGGGAGGTTGGGGAGGTGGGGGAGCTAGTGTCGGGGGGGAGGTGGAGGAGCCAGGGGGGGGTAGGTGGGCGAGGTGGGGGGGAGACAGAGGGGGGGGGGGGAGTGCCGCTCGCAAGGACCGCGGCGAGTCGCCGTCAGTCGTGGAGTCTCTGCTCGAGTCGTCGTTCCGACTCGTTCCGACTCCGACTCGGAGGATGCGGTGAACGGGGATCGAGCGCGCGCCTCGAGAAGTGACGGTGAGCGCGTCGCGCGACAAGCCTCTCGCAGGCTACGCGGGTGACCTTTGTCTGTGTGTGTGCGCCTTGTGTGGTGTGTGTGTGAGTCTGTGTGTGAGTCTGTGTGTGTGTGAGTCTGTGTGTGAGTCTCTGTGTGTGTGTGTGAGTCTGTGTGTGAGTCTGTGTGTGTGTGAGTCTGTGTGTGAGTCTCTGTGTGTGTGTGTGAGTCTGTGTGTGAGTTTGTGTGTGTGTGAGTGAGTCTGTATGTGAGTGAGTCTGTGTGTGTGTGAGTCTGTGTGTGAGTGAGTCAGTGTGTGAGTGAGTCTGTTTGTGTGTGTGTGTGTGAGTCTGTGTGTGTGTGAGTCTGTGTGTGAGTGAGTCAGTGTGTGAGTGAGTCTGTGTATGTGTGTGAGTCTGTGTGTGTGTGAGTATGTGTGTGTGTGTGAGTCTGTGTGTGTGTGAATGAGTCTCTGTGTGTGTGTGTGTGAGTCTGTGGGTGAGTCTGTGTGTGAGTGAGTCTGTGTGTGAGTCTGTGTATGTGTGAGTCTGTGTGTGAGTGAGTCTCTGTGGGTGTGAGTCTGTGTGTGTGTGTGTGAGTCTGTGTGTGAGTGAGTCTGTGTGTGAGTGAGTCTGTGTGTGAGTGAGTCTGTGTGTGAGTGAGTCTGTGTGTGTGTGTGTGAGTCTGTGTGTGTGTGTGTGAGTATGTGTGTGTGTGTGAGTCTGTGTATGTGTGTGAGTCTGTGTGTGTGAGTGAGTCTGTGTGTGAGTGAGTCTGTGTGTGTGTGTGTGAGTCTGTGTGTGTGTGTGTGAGTATGTGTGTGAGTCTGTGTATGTGTGTGAGTCTGTGTATGTGTGTGAGTCTGTGTGTGTGAGTCTGTGCGTCTGTGGGTGTGAGTCTGTGTGTGTGTGAGTCTGTGTGTGTGTGTGAGTCTGTGCGTCTGTGGGTGTGAGTCTGTGTTTGTGTGT
>NC_136133.1:6102581-6115081 GCF_965212315.1 Lampetra planeri | reverse complement strand
TTTACCGAAAGAACCAAGAAGATGAATCCCTGCAGTCACGAAAGAAGCTTTAAATCGAAATTTTATTATGTTTTATTTTTATTATTTTATTACTTCCCTTCTACGTGACTTTACCGAAAGAACCAAGAAGATGAATCCCTGCAGTCACGAAAGAAGCTTTAAATCGAAATTTTATTATGTTTTATTTTTATTATTTTATTACTTCCCTTCTACGTGACTTCACCGAAAGAACCAAGAAGATGAATCCCTGCAGTCACGAAAGAAGCTTTAAATCGAAATTTTATTATGTTCATTTTTTATTATTTTATTACTTCCCTTCTACGTGACTTTACCGAAAGAACCAAGAAGATGAATCCTTGCAGTCACGAAAGCTTTAAATCAAAATTTCACGCGATCTAACCCAAAAAGCCTTTAAATTACGAATAATACTGGTCGCGAAAGCCTACGTGTTAAAACAAACATCACCAAGTTTGGCGTTTGAATACATCCCAGTACGTTTACACAGTATTCACTTTAACACAGCGC
The DNA here is from genome assembly GCF_965212315.1 of Lampetra planeri. Classification (NCBI taxonomy): domain Eukaryota; kingdom Metazoa; phylum Chordata; class Hyperoartia; order Petromyzontiformes; family Petromyzontidae; genus Lampetra; species Lampetra planeri. Next base: position 6,114,556 of record NC_136133.1, on the reverse strand, counting down.
TCCATACCAACACAAATAGCCCTGCCGTTCGCCACTAAGTGACTGTGACGTCACCACGGCGCCTGTGCCAGGCCACGTGCACTTCGAGGCTACCACGTGAAGTGTCGAAGGCTCGCTGCTGACAGGGGGTCACGTGACAGACCCCCGCAGGTGCCATGGGTTGGCTCACTGAGATGGCTGGAAGATGCACCACCAACAAAAGACAAAGATCCCCCGTGTAGCCTTGACAGACTGTTGGGGCAAGTGCTGTTAGCGAGCAGCACCTATGAAGGCCGGCACGGCACACGAGGGGGTGGGTGGCCAGCACCACGCCCGGCCGACTTTGTCTCCCCAGTGGCGATATTTACACACCGCACCGGGTACTCGTTTGAGGCTGAGTCGACCTAGGGGAGCGGGAATCGAACCCGAGTAGCCAGGTTCGTAGCGCAGCGCGCTAACCACTACACTACCGCTCCCCACAGACACACGCACACACAAAGCAAGTCTGACATACATATACATTCGGTAATACAGATTACAAACACCAGAATCCGTTCATCTCTTCGCTGTGGAAAATCTCGCGAGGGGCGCCAACGTGAGCATTAAACACAGACGTGTCCCGTAGCTGTACGGAGACTCGCGTTGTAAAAGCCAGCAACAACAAAAAATGATGTTAAGTTATCTGGGGTTTCGTGCCCGCCGACTGTAAAAAATTTTGGGGCAGGGCATCTGGCAAAGTCGATTCCATTGCAATATTTTAAACTAAACTATATAAAAAAAAAATACTGGTAGGAACCTCCTGGTTACACCAGCCCACAGGGGATTATTGTGTCCGTCCCTCGTGCATCCAAAAATGGGAGTGGTGGGGCTGGGTGGAGAGGGGAGGGTGGGGAGGGGCTGGGTGGGGAGGGGGTGGAGGGGCTGGGTGGGGAGGGTGGGGAGGGGCTGGGAGGGGAGGGTGGGGAGGGGCTGGGTGGGGCTGGGTGGGGAGGGGCTGGTCACCCCGTGGTGCCCTTATAAAACTCAACGTTTAACCTACTCACGCCGGCTTGTGCTCGCCCTCACAGTCGGGCATATTTGCGGAATACACCACGCCGCCGTTGACCCTGGCCATTGACCGAGCAACCCAACGTTCCTACCAGCTCCCTCCGCAGGAGGAATGTGTTTAGTTTTACCAGGTAAGGCCCCACTGAGCAGCTTCGTAGCTATTTTTCAGAAGCGGCCTGGCCATCACAAACGATCGCTCAACGGAAGTGGCTCATCATCATCACGTCGAAATTCGTAGCAGCCAAATACTCTGAACGCGTGATGTTTATTCTAAATGTGGAGGGAAAACCCGGAGAAAAATCCACGCGACCACGGGGAGGGAAAACGAGAGAGAGAGAGAGACGCAAACTCCAAATATACAGCAGCAGGAGTCAGGATCGTGATCGAACCCACGACCTCCTGTATACCGGGCGAGGTAGTTAACATCTGCTAGCCACCGTGATGATAGAGAGAGACACGCAAACTCCAAATGCACAGTAGCAGGCGTCAGGGTCGGGATCGAACCCACGACCTCCTGTACACCAGGCAAGGTAGTTAACATCTCCTAGCCACCACGGCGTCCTCTTGATCACGATGCACTTCTAAAGGCAATGCCGATGGGTCTTTTTGTTGTTGTTGCAGAATGCACAATAGAGCGAGCGCGCTTCTCACACGTTTCTGAGCGTCGTTTAAATCTTCTAGGGGGGGGGGGTTGTGGTGGTGATGGGGACAAACGTTGCCAAAAAAAAGCTACCGCTGCCGTGCGGACCGCCGCTCGCTCCCGAGTGAGTTGCGCGACGGGACGACTATTTCTGTCCGCCGATGGAACGCCGCCGACCCCTTGGGTACCGAGCGGTTTGCGCCAGTGCAGAGTGGGGAGAGAGAGCGGGAGAGAGAGAAGAGAGAGAGGAGAGAGAGGGGAGAGAGTGAGAGACTTTGACTTTTAAACAACTTTTATTGCCGCCAGCAGCAACAGCACTGGAGGCCATTCCGATATGAAATACACAAAGTCACCAGCAACACAAATAAATAAACGCTGTAAATCCACGCGCTGTGGCGCTAAATGCGCCGCGCACAACACGAAAGAAAAGCCACGTGGTGGTGGTCATCGCGCACGCCACGGTGACGAGCGAGCGTTTTAGAAGGTGAACACGAGGGTGCCGTCCACGCTGGTACAGAGAGGGGCTTGTCCGGCTCCCCAGCGTTCGAATAAGACGTGCACATCACCGGCATGTGTGTGGTACGCGTGCTCCAGCCGGAGCCGCGCCTTGAGCAGGCCCCTGAACACTGGAAGCTCCACAGAGCAGCCGTCAGTGTCACCTTGCAGCATCTTCTTCCTCGTTCTGTAACACCGCCATCTTCGCCTGAGCACAGGCGAAGTTGGCGAGGTCATGGCGCTTGTTAGCCAGGTAAGGCACCACCCCATATACGAAGCTGCTGTTGTAGAAGGGCACCCCCAGTTTCCTGAAGATGTCCAATCAAAAGGCGGAACTTTGGTTTGAGGTGCTGACAGCATAAGTACTGGTGGGACAGATCCTCCCTGGCACCGCAGGAAATGCACGAGTCTGTTACCCCCAGCGAGATTCGGCTGAGCCACACGGCCGATGGCAACGTGCAGTGTGCCAACCTCCACTGGAGGTCACCGCAGCGTTTGGCTACGTGGGAGACTTGTACGTTTGTTTCCACTGGGGGGCGGCCGCAATGAGGGGAGAGAAATCGTCATTTTGTGTCCGGTAGGTCGGCCAGGTCCCGGGAATGCAGCGCCTTGACGCAGCACGTGTAGAGCGCCTTGACGCAGCACGTGTAGAGCGCCTTGACACAGCACGTGTAGAGCGCCTTGACGCAGCACGTGTAGAGCGCCTTGACGCAGCACGTGTAGAGCGCCTTGACGCAGCACGTGTAGAGCGCCTTGACGCAGCACGTGTAGAGCGCCTTGACGCAGCACGTGTAGAGCGCCTTGACGCAGCACGTGTAGAGCGCCTTGACACAGCACGTGTAGAGCGCCTTGACACAGCACGTGTAGAGCGCCTTGACACAGCACGTGTAGAGCGCCTTGACACAGCACGTGTAGAGCGCCTTGACACAGCACGTGTAGAGCGCCTTGACACAGCACGTGTAGAGCGCCTTGACGCAGCACGTGTAGAGCGCCTTGACACAGCACGTGTAGAGCGCCTTGACACAGCCACGTGTAGAGCACCTTGACACAGCCACGTGTAGAGCGCCTTGACACAGCACGTGTAGAGCGCATTGACACAGCACGTGTAGAGCGCCTTGACACAACCACGTGTAGAGCGCATTGACACAGCACGTGTAGAGCGCCTTGACGCAGCACGTGTAGAGCGCCTTGACACAGCACGTGTAGAGCGCCTTGACACAGCACGTGTAGAGCGCCTTGACACAGCACGTGTAGAGCGCTGTGTTCGGGGCACTCTTGAGGGGCACGTCCCTGCAGCCTCGGAGCTTCAGTAGCTTGCCGGAGTCGCTGGAGAGAGAGGGAGGAGAGAGCGAGACGGAGATGCCGTGGCTGACGAACGGTCACAAACGCGGGGTGGCATTTTTAAATCCTTTATATTAAGTTCACTTGCTCGCTTGCTTGCGTGCTTGCGTGCTTGCTTGCTTGCTTAGGACCGTGCAAATTTTTCGGTCGTTTTTTAACCCACTTCCCGTGATCCAATCGAGCTGACATTTTCCACACAGACTCGTTGTGCGTGACAAGAAATTTTCGTGAAAATTTTTTTCCAAAATTTTACACTGTTTAGGGGAAAATAATTAAATATTTAATTACCAATTGCTTAATGGTGGCAGACAATCATCTGACCCATAGGTGGCAGCCATCTCAAGCCAGAGGACGAGAGGACTCTAGCCGCCACGATGCCACGCATATAAAGGATTTATAGTGAAAAACTTTGTTTTTACGGGTTAATTTTTCTTCATTGAATCAGAATGTTTATTGCCGTGGGACATTGTTGTTGTTATTGTTACCAGTACTGTACAACAAAAAAATGACGGAAACATAACAATGGGTTTGTACCGCTTTTCCTGGCAATGCAACTGAGAGGGCGTTGAGACATTGGAACACCAAACAGGGTCGCTCTTGCAAGGCAGCGACTCTGCATTCACCACACTCCGTCTGCGTGTTTTGCCACAGCAGTGAGTGGCTAATGCAGACTCGATGTCTAACCCCGGGGGACCCGTGGTGGAAATGATGATGATGGTGGTGGTGGTGATGGTCATGGTGGTAGTGATGCGGCTAATGGTGATGATGGTGGTGGTGGTAGTGATGGGGCTAATGGTGATGGTGGTGGTGATGGTGATGGTGGTAGTGATGGGGCTAATGGTGATGGTGGTGATGGTCATGGTGGTAGTGATGTGGCTAATGGTGATGGTGATGATGGTGGTAATAGTTATGACAGCGCTGGTGGGGATGATGTTGGTGATGACGATGATGGTGGTGATGATGGTGGTAGTGGTGATGACAATGGTGGTGGTGATGATGATGGTGATGACGATGATGGTGGTGATGATGGTGGTAGTGGTGATGACAATGGTGGTGGTGATGATGATGATGGTGATGACGATGATGGTGGTGATGATGGCTGTAGTGGTGATGACTATGATGATGGTGGTGGTGATGATGATGGCTGCAGTGGTGGTGGTGATGATGACGGTGATGCCGATGACGATGGTGATGATGGCTGTAGTGGTGATGACGATGATGACAATGGTGATAATGGCTGTAGTGGTGATGACGATGATGATGGTGATGGTGATGGCTATAGTGGTGATGATGACGGTGATGACGATGGTGGTGGTGGTGCAACCGCAGGAACCATGCTGGCGCGGGAGAGCATCATCCCGGAGGAGTTCCTCCTGGCGAGGCTGGCGGAGGAGTATGCGCGCCTGCCACGCTACAGCACGCGGCCACGGCGCGCCCGCTTCATCGAGAAGGTGCCCCGCTCTGTCGCTCGCTCGCTCGCTCGTTCGCTCATTCACTCTCATTCATTCACTCTCATTCATTCACTCTCATTCATTCACTCTCATTCATTCACTCTCATTCATTCACTCTCATTCATTCACTCTCATTCATTCACTCTCATTCATTCACTTTCATTCATTCACTCTCATTCATTCACTCTCATTCATTCACTTTCATTCATTCACTCTCATTCATTCACTCTCATTCATTCACTTTCATTCATTCACTCTCATTAATTCACTCTCATTCATTCACTCTCATTCATTCACTCTCATTCATTCACTCGGATCTGTCGCAGAGAAGGCGAGCGAGTCAATCATTCGCGTGGCCAATACTCCGATCACTCGTTCCCTTACAGGGAATGTGCAGGGACTCTTCTACTTACGCGCATTCGACTTACGAACTTTCAGAGATATACGAACAAACCTTGTCCCATGTTGTTGGTTCTTTTGGTAAAGTCACGTAGAAGGGAAATAATAATAATAAAATAATAAAACATAATAAGATATTTCCCTTCTACGTGACTTTACCGAAAGAACCAAGAATATGAATCCATGCAGTCACTAAACATTTAAATCGAAACCTTGTCCCGTATGTCCAGTTGCCTGTTCGGACCGAGAGTTGTAAGAACGTGCTTATGTAGAACCAGTGGCATCTACATCTACAGAACGTGAAGAACCAGTGGCATCTACATCTGCAGAACGTAAAGAACCAGTGGCATCTACATCTACAGAACTTGAAGAACCAGTGGCATCTACATCTGCAGAACATGAAGAACCAGTGGCATCTACATCTACAGAACTTGAAGAACCAGTGGCATCTACATCTGCAGAAAGTGAAAAACCAGTGGCATCTACATCTACAGAACTTGAAGAATCAGTGGCATCTACATCTACAGAACGTGAAGAACCAGTGGCATCTACATCTACAGAACGTGAAGAACCAGTGGCATCTACATCTGCAGAACGTGAAGAACCAGTGGCATCTACATCTACAGAACTTGAAGAACCAGTGGCATCTACATCTGCAGAACATGAAGAACCTGTGGCATCTACATCTGCAGAAAGTGAAAAACCAGTGGCATCTACATCTGCAGAACGTGAAGAATCAGTGGCATCTACATCTGCAGAACGTGAAGAATCAGTGGCATCTACATCTACAGAACGTGAAGAACCAGTGGCATCTACATCTACAGAACGTGAAGAACCAGTGGCATCTACATCTGCAGAACGTGAAGAACCAGTGGCATCTACATCTACAGAACTTGAAGAACCAGTGGCATCTACATCTGCAGAACATGAAGAACCTGTGGCATCTACATCTGCAGAAAGTGAAAAACCAGTGGCATCTACATCTGCAGAACGTGAAGAATCAGTGGCATCTACATCTGCAGAACGTGAAGAATCAGTGGCATCTACATCTACAGAACGTGAAGAACCAGTGGCATCTACATCTACAGAACTTAAAGAACCAGTGGCATCTACATCTGCAGAACATGAAGAACCTGTGGCATCTACATCTGCAGAACGTGAAGAACCAGTGGCATCTACATCTACAGAACTTGAAGAACCAGTGGCATCTACATCTGCAGAACATGAAGAACCTGTGGCATCTACATCTGCAGAAAGTGAAAAACCAGTGGCATCTACATCTGCAGAACGTGAAGAATCAGTGGCATCTACATCTGCAGAACGTGAAGAATCAGTGGCATCTACATCTACAGAACGTGAAGAACCAGTGGCATCTACATCTACAGAACTTAAAGAACCAGTGGCATCTACATCTGCAGAACATGAAGAACCTGTGGCATCTACATCTGCAGAAAGTGAAAAACCAGTGGCATCTACATCTGCAGAACGTGAAGAATCAGTGGCATCTACATCTGCAGAACGTGAAGAATCAGTGGCATCTACATCTACAGAACGTGAAGAACCAGTGGCATCTACATCTACAGAACGTGAAGAACCAGTGGCATCTACATCTGCAGAACGTGAAGAACCAGTGGCATCTACATCTACAGAACTTGAAGAACCAGTGGCATCTACATCTGCAGAACATGAAGAACCTGTGGCATCTACATCTGCAGAAAGTGAAAAACCAGTGGCATCTACATCTGCAGAACGTGAAGAATCAGTGGCATCTACATCTGCAGAACGTGAAGAATCAGTGGCATCTACATCTACAGAACGTGAAGAACCAGTGGCATCTACATCTACAGAACTTAAAGAACCAGTGGCATCTACATCTGCAGAACATGAAGAACCTGTGGCATCTACATCTGCAGAACGTGAAGAACCAGTGGCATCTACATCTACAGAACTTGAAGAACCAGTGGCATCTACATCTGCAGAACATGAAGAACCTGTGGCATCTACATCTGCAGAAAGTGAAAAACCAGTGGCATCTACATCTGCAGAACGTGAAGAATCAGTGGCATCTACATCTGCAGAACGTGAAGAATCAGTGGCATCTACATCTACAGAACGTGAAGAACCAGTGGCATCTACATCTACAGAACTTAAAGAACCAGTGGCATCTACATCTGCAGAACATGAAGAACCTGTGGCATCTACATCTGCAGAAAGTGAAAAACCAGTGGCATCTACATCTGCAGAACGTGAAGAATCAGTGGCATCTACATCTACAGAACTTGAAGAGCCAGTGGCATCTACATCTGCAGAACGCGAAAACCAGTGGCATCTACATCTACATGATATTATACAACTTGTAAAGCCATTCCCCGTGTTTAGTGCACATGTCGTACAACATGTTTGGAATCGACAGGAGGAAAGTTGGACTTACGAACGAATCGACTTACGAACAGACCTCTATGAACCTCACTAATTCGTAAGTAGATGAGTCCCTGTACATGTTACTTAATTCACGCAATCCCTTGAAGGGAAGGTGCGTGAGTTATTCATTCCTAATGAAGAAATGTCATGAACTCATTCAGTTTGGATTTATTCGGGATAAAGATTCAGATTTTTATTAATTCCCTAATAGAGAAGGTGTGTGGTTCAGTCATTCACTCAATCCCTTTTAGGGAAGGTACGTGAGTCATTCATTCATACAGAAGATATTCCGTCAACTCATTCATTCCCTTACAGAGAAGGTAGACTGTTCATTCATTCACTCAATCCCTTTTAGGGAAGGTACGTGAGTCATTAATTCGTACAGAAGATATCGTTAACTCATTCGTTCCCTTACAGAGAAGGTAGACCTTTCGATTTAAAGCTTTCGTGACTGCAGGGATTATCTTCTTGGTTCTTTCGGTAAAGTCACTTAGAATGGAAATAATAAAATAATAAAAATAAAACATAATAAAATAATTCTCACGACGTTTCGGCCACAACGCAAGCAGCCGTCCTCGGGTGGAGAGCAGGTCTGTCGTGACTTTACCGAAAGAACCAAGAAGAAGAAGAAGGTAGACCGTTCATTCATTAATTGAGTCGTCCATACCCTCGTAGAGGAGATGCACGCTTCGTTCATCCGCTCATTCTTTCCTTCGTAAGGGAAGGCGGCCGCGGGTGATGGCGTCCAGCGTTAAATGCGTCCGCGTGAAACTGCGACCGTCGGTCAAATATCCTGGGGGAGGAATTCCGATGAGCTGTGAAGCCACGTCTCAACGACATACACAGTGCAAAGCAAAAAAAAACCACGATAGGAGTGCAAAATACAAGCGATGGTAACGCAAATCACCCAAACACCCGACGAAAATACAAAGCAGCGCGACCATCCCCGATCCTGGCAGGCGAAGCGCACAACGGGGGAAGGGGTCACGGAGCCACAGGGGATGACCGAGCAGGGGGCACGCGACGAATCGACGCCAAGCGGTGGATGTGAGTGAGATACGATGAAGGAAAAAGTGGAGAGAGTTCTCACTTGGGAGAATCGTTTTTAGATTTTCACGGCTAGGACAACGTCGTGACTTGGACGCGGGCCACCGGCTCGCGGTGATCGCGAGAGACGGTGGCGGCGGTGGCGGTTTTGTGGGGGGGGGTGGTGGTGGTGGTTTTGGGGGTGGGGGGGTGGTGGTGGGGGGGGGGGGGTGGTGGTGGTGGGGGTGGTGGTGGGGGGTGGTGTTGGGGGGGTGGAGAGACACCCTCATCCAGCTGCGGAGAGAGCGCGTCCGACGATGACCGCTGGGCACGGTCGCCCGTTCCGCCTCGGAGGGGTTGCGCCGCGCCCAGCCACTCGCACGCCCAGAAGATGTTCCACTTAAGACGTTCCACTTAAGACGTTCCGTGTAAGGCGTTCTGCCAAAGACGTTCCACTTAAGACGTTCCACTTGAGACGTTCCACTCAAGACGTTCCAGGGAAGACGCTCCACTTAAGACATTCCGCCAAAGATGTTCCACTGAAAACGTTCCACTGAAAACGTTCCACTTAAGCCGTTCCGCTTAAGACGTTCCACTTAAGACGTTCCGCCAAAGACGTTCTGTGCGCGTCGACGACTGCGAGAGCCGACGTCGGCTGCATCCGAGCGCGCTCCGACGATGACCGTTCGGCACCCCCCCCCCTCCTGCCCCCCCCTCCTGCCCCCCCCCTCCTGCCCCCCCCCCCCCTCCTGCACCCCCCCCCTCCTGCCCCCCCCCCCTCCTGCCCCCCCCCCCTCCTGCCCCCCCCCCTCCTGCCCCCCCCCCTCCTGCCCCCCCCCCTCCTGCCCCCCCCCCCTCCTGCCCCCCCCCCCCTCCTGCCCCCCCCCCTCCTGCCCCCCCCCAGAGCGGCGCCTGCAACGTGGCGCACAAGAACATCCGCGAGCAAGGTCGCTTCCTGCAGGACGTGTTCACCACGCTGGTGGACCTGCGCTGGCCCAACACGCTCATCGTCTTCAACATGGCCTTCCTCACCACGTGGTTCCTCTTCGCCATGCTGTGGTGGCTCATCGCGTTCGCGCACGGAGACCTCGCGGGCAGCCCCACGCCGTGCGTCACCGACGTGCGCTCCTTCACCGCCGCATTCCTCTTCTCCATCGAGGTTCAGGCGAGTGGCAGCGGCGGCGACGGTGGTGGTGGCGGCGGTGATCGTGGTGGTGATGGTGGTGATGGTGGTGGTGATGGTGATGGGAGCGACGGTGGCGGTGCTGGTGGCGGCGGCGGCGGTGGTGATGGTGGTGCTGGTGATGGTGGTGGCGGCGGCGGCGACGGTGGTGGTGGTGGTGATGCTGGTGGTGATGGTGATGGTGGTGATGGCAGCGACGGTGGTGGTGCTGGTGGTGGCAGCGGCGGCGACGGTGGTGGTGATGGTGGTGGTGATGGTGGTGATGGGAGCGACGGTGGTGGTGCTGGTGGCGGTGGTGGTGATGGTGATGGCGATGGTGGTGATGGTGATGGATGGTGGTGATGGTGATGGCAGCGGTGGTGGTGATGGTGATGGCGATGGTGGTGATGGTGATGGATGGTGGTGATGGTGATGGCAGCGGCGGTGGTGGTGCTGGTGGCGGTGGTGGTGGTGGCGGTGATGACGGTAGTGGTGGCGGTGGTGGTGATGGTGGTGGCGGCGGTGGTGATAGTGATGGCGGTGGTGGCGATGGTGGTGGTGGAAGTGGTGCTGGTGGCGGTGGTGGCGGTGGTGGTGATGGTGGTGGCGGCGGTGGTGATAGTGATGGCGGTGGTGGCGATGGTGGTGGTGGAAGTGGTGCTGGTGGCGGTGGTGGTGGTGGCGGTGATGACGGTAGTGGTGGCGGTGGTGGTGATGGTGGTGGCGGCGGTGGTGATAGTGGTGGCGGTGGTGGCGGTGGTGGTGGTCTCTAGGCTCTATCTTTTAAATCATTTCGATTGAAAACTCAATTCTATAAAACAGATTTGTGTGTTTTAGTGTTTGTTGTCCTTCCTCCGCACCTCCCATTAGCACGGTTGGCTACGTACGGCGCGAAAGAAGTTCAACACACGTGCATCTGCTCACCACGTGGCATGAGTTGTTTTTCATTTCTTGGTGCAGGGTGGCCCGTGAACATTTGTCGATTGTTGGCAGCACCACCAAGGACAAAGGTCCCCTGCATAGCCTTGACAGGTTTCTCTGTGGGTTAGATCGCTGCCCAACAAAGCCTACAACAGCCGGCAATGTCTCATCGAACTCACCAGGCTCACACGGCCTGCTCTAGGCTGCGTCATCCGAGATCTGGGTGACCACTGACACGTAGGGGCATGCGTTCAATCAATGTTGCTGAGCCAGTATTTACAGGTAGGGGGGGGGGCATCCCCTCCAGCAATGAGACATGATAGAGGAGTTGTTAGTAAGTGAGGACTTGTTCCTTGATTTTTATTCGAGGCGTGTGCGGCGATGGCGCAGCCGTCGATCGAGGGTCGAATTCGAACCGCGTCGCGTGATCGGCATCGCGCTCGCTGAAGGTGTTGATGCCTTCAGGGAAGTCGTGTGCTGTAAACGCAACTGCGCACAATTCTGTGAGTCACTTATAACCGCTTTGCCGTTACTTATTGCCAATTATGGACTCAGACTATTGTCCTATCATCTCATAGAGTCCCTGGCACGTAGTAATATGCTGCACAGTGGCAGTGGGGGGGGTCGCAACATGCCGATGTATTACTAATGCCGGTAGGAACCTCCTGGTTACACCAGCCCACAGGGGATTATTGTGTCCGTCCGTCGTGTAGGGAGGGGCTGGGTGGGGAGGGGAGGGGCTGGATGGGGAGGGGAGGATGGGGAAGTATCGGGGTGGGGAGGGTGGGGAGGGGCTGGGTGGGGAGGGTGGGGCTGGTCACCCCCGTGGTGCCCTTGTAAAACTCAACGTTTAACCTACTCACGCCGGCTTGTGCCCGCCGTCACAGTCGGGCATATTTGCGGAATACACCACGCCGCCGTTGACCCTGGCCATTGACCGAGCAACCCAACGTTCCTACCAGCTCCCTCCGCAGGAATGTGTTAAACCCCAATGATCCGATCGAAATTACCCACCACCACCAACAACACCACCACCAACAACACCACCAGCACCACCACCAACAACACCACCACCACCAACACCACCACCAAC
>NC_136133.1:5931624-6102381 GCF_965212315.1 Lampetra planeri | reverse complement strand
CACACACTGACACACACACAGACCCGCACACTGACACACACACTGACACACAGACACGCACACTGACACACACACTGACACACATACTGACACACGCACACTGACACACAGACACGCACACTGACACGCACACTGACACACAGACACACACACACCCGCACACTGACACACACACAGACACACACGGAGGAGGGACTGTCATTGTTTCTCTGCTGTGTGTCACTGACACAGCGGACTTCACCGTCGTGCCGCCAGCGACGACATGGCAAGACGAGATTAGGGACACACGATGAGGACGGAGAGGAACGCGACACCACTTGGGTCTCAAGCGGCTTGATAATTAACGTTCTTCTCCAACAACTATGAAACTATATATATATTAAATTTTGATTTAAAGCTTTCGTGACTGCAGGGATTCATATTATTGGTTCTTTCGGTAAAGTCACGTAGAAGGGAAAAAATCTAATAATAAAAATATAAAACAATAAAAATCATCACGACGTTTCGACTGCAACACAAGCAATCATCATCAGGTGTGAAATCCACAGGAAAAAACGCAACTTTTTTCAAAATTTCTTGCTCGCTTCTGCAAGTTCCAATATACAGCAGCAGGCGTCAGGGTTGGGATCGAACCCACGACCGCCTGTATACCAGGCGAGGTAGTTAACATCTCCTAGCCACTGTGATGATGATGGTAGATAAAGAGACACACAAACTCCAAACATGCAGCAGGAGTTGTCAGGGTCGGGATCGAACCCACTCCTGTACACCAGGCGAGGTAGTTAACATCTCCTCGCCACCGTGGTGATGATGGTAGATAAAGAGACACACAAACTCCAAACATGCAGCAGGAGTTGTCAGGGTCAGGATCGAACTCACGAACCTCCTGTACACCAGGCGAGGTAGTTAACATCTCTTAGCCACCGTGGTGATGATAGAGAAAGAGAGAGACACGCAAACTCCAAATTTACAGCAGCAGGCGTCGTCAGGGTCGGGATCGAACCCACGACCTCCTGTACACCAGGCGAGGTAGTTAACATCTCCTCGCCACCATGATGATGATGGTAGATAAAGAGACACACGCAAACTCCCAATATACAGCAGGAGTCGTCAGGGTCGGGATCGAACCCACGACCTCCTGTACACCAGGCGAGGTAGTTAACATCTCCTAGACACCGTGGCGCCCCCTTTTTCATCGCTCCATCTCCGCGGTGAAAGTCCCGGGACGTGGTTCCAGCCACCCCCCCCCCGACCCAGGTCGTGTGCCACGGTGCCGGCCCTCACAGGCGCTTCTCGCAAACAGCACTTGCCCCAACACTCTGCGAAGGCTATACGGGGGATCTTTGTCTTTGTACGAAGCAGTGTTTCGCTCAGAGCACCGCAGTGGCTATGGACGAAGTTCACACCCGGTTACGGGTGACGTTACTGGCACAGCGGTATCTGAATATGTTTCATGGAAAGAGTCACAGATTGTGAAAAAAATACAAGAACGAGGTTTTACCCTGTCTGGCAATAAAACAGGAGTTGTGTTAAGATGTTCAAACGCCAAAGAGAAACCTTTTGCAAGGAATCAAGTACTGCATTAACCACAAACAAACACGCTCTGGCAATATATTATGGCATTGTCTTTGAAAACTGATTTGTCTACACCAGAGACAGCTTTCTATAGAGCCCAGTCTCACGATCAGTGTTAGACCAGAGGACACTAAAAGTCGATCAGTACAAGCTCGGGGTAGAGCAGCTACACAATGGGACCTCTTTTGCCAGTATCAAAGTATGACAAAATAAGAAGTAGGTTTTACCCTGTTTGACAACAAAGCACTTGTGTTAATTCTACATTTTAAGCTTTCGTGACTGCAATGATTTATACTCTTAGGTTTTTTTCCGGTAAAGTCACGTGTTTAAAATAATAGAAATAAAATCATAAATCACGACTTGTGTTAAGATGTTCAGTCGCAGATTGTGGATCGGCACTGACCACTCCCAGCTGGACGTGTTTGCGAGGATGTGACGGAGAAGACGAAGACGAGAAGGTGGTGGTGGTGGTGTGGTGATGGTAGAAGAGGATGGGGGGGGGGAGTGGGGGGAGATTGTAGGGGTCAGGGCCCAGCAGTGTCCTGTTTCCGTTGTTGTCCTGCGCGCCACTCCAAACACAGAGCGAGCGCTGGGCGAGAGAGAGTCGGCCGCGCGGGTACGGGCGAGGCCCCCCACTCCGTTAGCGGGGGCTCCCTCCCTCGCTCCATCCTTCCCTTGCTCCATCCCTTACCCCATCCCTCCCCAGCTCCCTCCCTCCCTCGTCCCATCCCTCTCCTTTTTTTTACGATCAGAGGAAACAAGAAGATGCTCGGTGTAGTTGGCACTTTGTTTCGTTCATCGCTTCGTTTTTTTGTTTTTCTCAATGCTTTGCTTTATGTGACCCCCCCCCCCCCTTTTTAAATGAAAGATTTCACAAAAGATTTCAAGCTCTGCTCTCCTCCTTCTTACCCCTTCCCCTTCTCTCTCTCTATCCGCTCTCTCTTTTTTTTACGATCAGTGGAAACAAGAAGATGCTCGGTGTATTCGGCACTTTGCTTCGTTCATCATTTCGCAATTTTTTTACTTTGCTTTATGTAAACCCCCACCTCTCGCTCTCTCGCTCACTCTCTCGCTCGCTCTCTCTCTACCCCTTCTCTCCCTACTCTATGTCTATGTTAAACCTGTTTTCTATGTAACATATTTGTCCCATCCCTCCCTCGTCCCATCCCTCCCTCGCTCCATCCCCCACCCAATCCCTCTTTCGCTCCATCCCTCCCCAGCTCCCTCCATCCCTCGTCCCATCCCTCCCTCGTCCCATCCCTCCCTCGCTCCATCCCCCACCCAATCCCTCTTTCGCTCCATCCCTCCCCAGCTCCCTCCATCCCTCGTCCCATCCCTCTCTCGTTTCATCCCTCGCTCGTCCCATCTCTCTCTCTCCTTCCCCTTCCTAAATATCTTGGGCCCATTAACATTGGAGACCATCGCGGATTTAGAATTCCCGCCGGAGGCAGCGGCGCACTTCTGTAACACGGCAAAATCTTTCTGGCGATGGTTTGTGGATGAAACAATAGAAAATCCGATAATTGTTTTTTTACCCTTCTATCTGGCAACAAAACTGACACCTTTTTTTACAAGGAGTCATGTTTGCATAGACCGCAATACCTGCAGCCATAATGCAAACTCTTTGAGTTGTGTACCTTTTGGCGTCATCTGGTCCAACCCATGTGAGACTAGGCTCTCAGGAAAGCTGTCTCGGGTGTGGACCAATCAACTTCAAGGACAGTGCACATTATCAGAGTTATGTTTTTTGTTTGCATTATGACTGCAGGTATTGTGGTCTATGCAAACATGACTCTTTTGAAGGGGGGGGGGGGGTCAGACGTTTTTGTGACGCCGTGTGACGAGGAGGGGGGGGGGGTCAAAAATCGTCCAAAATCGCGTGACGTCATTTATGGACGGCCCCTATCCCGTACGGTCGACAAGTCAGGAATAAACGGAGCTCAAAAAGTTCCCGCGAGCTGTCAGCGGTGACTCCGGAACACGGGGGGACGTGTTTACGCTCTCCGGGAACGGAATCCGCTGACGAGCGTGCCTATATATATGTGTGTGTGTGAGCGGCGTATATTCGAGTTAACAATGACATGCGGTTACCATGCCCGGTCCCGTGGTGGGGCGGGGAGGGAAAAAATTAACCCGTATAAACCAAGTTTTTCACTATAAATCCTTTATATGCGTGGCATCGGTTTTATTTTATTATTCATTCTGTTTTTTCTTGAGTAAGAGTTTCATTTTTATCACATTGGTATTTTAAATAAAATATGAAAAACATTTTTTCCTAAAAAGTGGAACATTTTGGAAAAATTTTTTAACGAAAATTAATTGTCACGCATAACGAGTCTGTGTGCAAAATGTCAGCTCGATTGGATCACGGGAAGTGGGTTAAAAACGACCGAAAGATTTGCACGGTCGTAAGCGCGCAAGCAAGCAAGCAAGTGAACTGAATATAAAGGATTTTAAAATAAAGTGTGACTCCTGACTGTCGATGCCTGAGATTGCATTGCGAGGAAGTCGTCGTCGAGATGCATAAACAAACGCCGAGCCAAGGATTGGTTGCTGGACCCCCCCCCCCCCGACCAGTGCCGGATGAAGCTAGAACGGGGCCTGCGGCATGTGTTATAAAGGGGCCCTAATAAAATAAAAACACATAAATATAAAAACACACATTTTTTAACTTGCACAGTAAAGTAATTGTATTTTTCCATTTGCTATGAAGCCAGATGATAATTCGACAAATCGCTAACCTTCAACACCCAGTCGTTCATATAAGTTGAAGGTGGTATAGTACTATAGTAATAAAGCAAGTGCAGAATTACTGAACCGGATTTGATAGTCTTCTTCTTGGTTCTTTCGGTAAAGTCACGTAGAAGGGAAGTAATAAAATAATAAAAATGAAACATAATAAAATAATTCTCACGACGTTTCGGCCACAACGCAAGCAGCCGTCCTCAGGTGAAGACCAGGTCTGTCGGGGAGACAGCGTCTGAATGAAAGACCAATTCGTAGGAGGTGTACGGATTTGATAGCTTGAAAGCATTTAGCGCTGAGCCCTTGAAAGTGCTGGTCCGGTAGCTACTACACGTGTAGCTACTACACACATGTAGCTACTACACGTGTAGCTACTACTACATGTAGCTACTACACATGTAGACACTACATATGTAGCTACTTTTGCTACGAGGATAATCCGGCACTGCCACCGTCTCCTTCGCAGGAGGAGGAGGAGGTAAGAAGCCCGCGGACTTTTTAGTGTGGAACTCACAGCAGGAGAGAGAGACATCGTTTCCAGGTGTAGTGGTGGTGTTGACGCGCGCCGACAGTGAGAGATCACGGGGCGGCGCGGGGTGCGTGGTTTGTGCGCGCTGACACAAGGTGGGAAATAGGATCGTGGGCAGCGCGCGGTGATTGGTCAACTGGGGTGGGTGCTCTCAGCGACGTCCGCATGAGGGACTATAAAGGGGGACGCGCGGGAGCACTCGGGGAGTTGTTAACCAGTGGAAGATCGAAGACGGAGTTGAAGAGGTAGGGCCCTGAGACCCCTAGTTCCGCTGTCCTTGTAAGGGCCGGGACCCTGTGTGGCTCGGAGGCGAGACTGTGGGACCCGTGGTCTGACGTCCATGTGGGACGAGGCTGTGGGACCCAGAGTCGAGACGGACACCCCAGCCGGGTGGGTTCCGAGAAGCTACGGGGCGTAAGAGCCCGTGTGGGTGTAGCCAGGGGAACCCCGTGGGTTAGGCTGCGGATTAGCCACCCGTGTAATATAAGTTGGTGTAAATAAAGAGTGTGCTACCCGTAAGGTCGTCTCCTGCCAAGTTACTACATTACACAGGAATTGATTCACAGGATCTCGGTTGTGGTGGGGTGGGGAGAGGGGTTGTTCTTGACTCATCGTCGCGGGAAATGTTTGCAAGTTCAAATCCCGGTCAGGGTTCCACGCAGCCCGTCATGCGGCCATAGGCGGAGTCTGACTTCTATGTTTGGGTGGCAGGGCGCAGGGGGTTTGATGTCCTGTGAGGGAAAAAAATATTTGATCCCCTGCTGATTTTGTACGTTTGCCCACTGACAAAGAAATGATCAGTCTATAATTTTAATGGTAGGTTTATTTGAACAGTGAGAGACAGAATAACAACAACAAAATCCAGAAAAAACACATGTCAAAAAATTGTTATAAATTGATTTGCATTTTAGTGAGGGAAATAAGTATTTGACCCCCTCTCAATCAGAAAGATTTCTGGCTCTCAGGTGTCTTTTATACAGGTAACGAGCTGAGATTAGGAGCACGCTCTTAAAGGGAGTGCTAATCTCAGCTTGTTACCTGTATAAAAGACACCTGTTCACAGAAGCAATCAATCAGATTCCAAACTCTCCACCATGGCCAAGACCAAAGAGCTCTCCAAGGATGTCAGGGACAAGATTGTAGACCTACACAAGGCTGGAATGGGCTACAAGACCATCGCCAAGCAGCTTGGTGAGAAGCGGTGCTGGATTAGGGGCAGGCACGTGGATAGCCACCACCGCCGCTGCCACCGCCACCACCACCACCACCGCCACCGCCACCACCGCCACCACCGCCACCACCACCACCGCCGCCGCCACCACCGCCGCCACCACCACCACCAACACCACCACCGCCACCACCGCCGCCACCACCACCACCACCGCCACCACCACCACCAACACCGCCACCACCACCGCCACCACCGCCGCCACCACCACCACCACCAACACCGCCACCACCGCCACCACCCGCCGCCACCACCACCAACACTGCCACCACCGCCGCCACCACCGCCACCACCATCACCACCAATGGTGGAGCCAGGATTTTCAGGTAGGGGGGGTGGGCAACCCCTCCAGCAATGAGACATGATAGAGGAGTTGTTAGTAAGTAAGGACTTGTCCCTTGCTTTATATTCGAGGCGTGTGCGGCGATGGCGCAGCCGTCGATCGAGGGTCGAATTTGAACCGCGTTGTGTGATCGGCATCGCGCTCGCTGAAGGTGAATGCCTTCAGTGAAGTCGTGTAGACTGCAGACGCAACTGCGCACAATTCTGAGTCACTTATAACTGCTTTTCCGTTACTTATTGCCAATTATGGACTATTGTCCTATCATCTCATAGAGTCCCTGGCACGGAATAATATGCTACACAGTGGCAGTGGGGGTCGCGAAATGCCGATTTATTACTAATAAACCCCAAACGATCCGATCGAAATTAAGGATTTCGATCGGATCATTGCGGGGGGGCGGGGGGGGGGGGGCACGTGCCACCCCCACTGCCAGTGATCACCACCACCATCGCCACCACCATCGCCACCCCCATCGCCGCCACCGCCGCCGCTAACGCCGAAACCACCCGGCTAAATGTTCCCGGATTTCACGGGGCAAGCACGCACGTTGGCTCGGGGCTATTGTTCATGTCACGGGGCTGTCCTGGCTGGGCGATTCTTCCCGGCAATCCCCGCTATTGTGTTAGAACGCCTCCCTGTGGCTGGGCTAGCTTGCACTGCAGCCATAGACTCCCTAAGCGCCGTACGGCAAAGTCCTCGCTTAACGCGTTAAACAAACGCAACGCGTTATCGGCGCAACGCGGTTCATGCATTCGGGTGACACTTTTCGTGGCAACGCGGTTTCTGATTGGTGGACGACGAACTACTTACTCAAGGAAGTATTCCGCGGAAGGATACAGTAACGCGTCGTGCACTTTGCAGTACCGTTGCGTTGTTTACCGGGGAATTGTTTTCGTTTCACGCGGCACTCGTCAACAAACGCATCTAACGACATCCGCGTTAAACGAGGGACAAGCAAGTTCCTCGCTTAACGCGGGGGGGGGGGGGGGGTTGCGTTCCTAAAGAAAAAAAATCGCCGCTTGTCGTTGTTATGTTGAATGATCGATCACGGAATCGATTCACCTATGGGAGGGGCGGATGCGGGGGGGGCGGGGGGTGTCGGGGGGGTGAATTAGGGCTGAACGATTTGGGGAAAATATCTAATTGCGATTTTTCTGACAGATATTGCGATTTGATTTGCGATTAAATTTGTTTAAGTCAAGCTTCAGTTCAATATTCACTGTGTAATAGATTTAAAACATGTGATGGAGCATCACCACATGATACCATCAAAATATGAACTGCTCTACATATTCTCATGCAAGGATGATAACTTAAAGGATATTAATTGCTTCCAACATGTATTTATTAAAATGTTTTAATTGAAATAGAAGAAAAATAAGTAAAGTTATGATAAAAAAATAATAAAAAATAAAACAATTCCAATAAGAAAGTAAGAGGACTTTTCAAATCGCAAAAAAAAATCGCATCCTTTGCGATTTGCTAATCGCAATGTTTCAAATTGCGATTTCGATTTGAAATCGATTAGTCGTTCAGCCCCTAGGGGGGCCGTCCATAAATGACGTCACGCACTTAGGGGGGTGGGGGGGGTGAGAAATGTGACGTCACATCAAAATGCGCAACTTTAAATAAATATAGACAACACGTTCTACTTAATTAAATAGACTTTTTAATAAATGCTTTCTCCTACAACACCAGAGTGCAGCGCCACATTAAATACGCACTACAATGACAATAGTTTAAAGCGATTTGAAGCATGTTTTATATATTTTGGGGGGGGGGGGCAGAGCTTTGTGACGTCATATTTGAGTTCAAGTTCATTTATTAGGTATAGCCCTGTGAGCCATTCGGCTCTTGAATCGGGTGCAACCGCAACAAACAAAAAAATGAACAAAAAACATCTTAAAGTGAATATGTGACTAAGTGCAAACAGAAAATCCAAGAAAAGACAGCAAAATATTGCAGAAAAACACCAACGCTGTATGCAAAAATCCCAGTGGGATGCAAGTCAAACAACAACAACAACAAGAACCACAAGACAACTTAGATCAAGGCCATCAGTCTTACTCCGTACTACAACAAACAAACGTGGCCAAACCAGTAAACTTTTCGAAATCACCAAAATAAAGCAATGAAACAGTGATCATAGGAACTAGGTATTTTCACAATTAACGACAAACAACATGTACCACCAAAACCCTGCAGCCATAGCTGGCTGCATGAGTCTCACTTTTTGTGTCGCCGTGTGACTTGGGGGGGGTCAAAAATCGTCCAAAATCACGTGACGTCATTTATTGACGGCCCCAGGGTGAATCGGGGTGTGGAGGGGTGCAGGGGGGCGAGGTGAGGGTGGTGGGGTGAGGGTGGTGGGGTGAGGGGGGCGGGGTGAGGAGGGGGTGAGGGGTGCAGGGGGGCGGGGTGAGGGTGGTGGGGTGAGGGTGGTGGGGTGAGGGGGGCGGGGTGAGGAGGGGGTGAGGGGTGCAGGGGGTGGGGTGAGGGTGGTGGGGTGAGGGTGGTGGGGTGAGGGGGGCGGGGTGAGGAGGGGGTGAGGGGTGCAGGGGGGCGGGGTGAGGGTGGTGGGGTGAGGGTGGTGGGGTGAGGGGGGCGGGGTGAGGAGGGGGTGAGGGGTGCAGGGGGGCGGGGTGAGGGTGGTGGGGTGAGGGTGGTGGGGTGAGGGGGGCGGGGTGAGGAGGGGGTGAGGGGTGCAGGGGGGCGGGGTGAGGGTGGTGGGGTGAGGGTGGTGGGGTGAGGGGGGCGGGGTGAGGAGGGGGTGAGGGGTGCAGGGGGGCGAGATGAGGGTGGTGGGGTGAGGGTGGTGGGGTGAGGGGGGCGGGGTGAGGAGGGGGTGAGGGGTGCAGGGGGGCGGGGGTGAGGGTGGTGGGGTGAGGGTGGTGGGGTGAGGGGGGGCGGGGGTGAGGAGGGGGTGAGGGGTGCAGGGGGTGGGGTGAGGGTGGTGGGGTGAGGGTGGTGGGGTGAGGGGGGCGGGGTGAGGAGGGGGTGAGGGGTGCAGGGGGGCGGGGTGAGGGTGGTGGGGTGAGGGTGGTGGGGTGGGGTGAGGGGGGCGGGGTGAGGAGGGGGTGAGGGGTGCAGGGGGGCGGGGTGAGGGTGGTGGGGTGAGGGTGGTGGGGTGAGGGGGGCGGGGTGAGGAGGGGGTGAGGGGTGCAGGGGGGCGGGGTGAGGGTGGTGGGGTGAGGGTGGTGGGGTGAGGGGGGCGGGGTGAGGAGGGGGTGAGGGGTGCAGGGGGTGGGGTGAGGGTGGTGGGGTGAGGGTGGTGGGGTGAGGGGGGCGGGGTGAGGAGGGGGGTGAGGGGTGCAGGGGGGCGGGGTGAGGGGGGGGTGAGGGGTGCAGGGGGTGGGGTGAGGGTGGTGGGGTGAGGGTGGTGGGGTGAGGGTGGTGGGGTGAGGGGGGCGGGGTGAGGAGGGGGTGAGGGGTGCAGGGGGGCGGGGTGAGGGGGGGTGAGGGGTGCAGGGGGGCGGGGTGAGGGTGGTGGGGTGAGGGTGGTGGGGTGAGGGGGGCGGGGTGAGGAGGGGGTGAGGGGTGCAGGGGGGCGGGGTGAGGGTGGTGGGGTGAGGGTGGTGGGGTGAGGGGGGCGGGGTGAGGAGGGGGTGAGGGGTGCAGGGGGTGGGGTGAGGGTGGTGGGGTGAGGGTGGTGGGGTGAGGGGGGCGGGGTGAGGAGGGGGTGAGGGGTGCAGGGGGGCGGGGTGAGGGGGGGTGAGGGGTGCAGGGGGTGGGGTGAGGGTGGTGGGGTGAGGGTGGTGGGGTGAGGGTGGTGGGGTGAGGGGGGCGGGGTGAGGAGGGGGTGAGGGGTGCAGGGGGGCGGGGTGAGGGGGGGGTGAGGGGTGCAGGGGGTGGGGTGAGGGGGGCGGGGTGAGGGGGGCGGGGTGAGGGGGGGGTGAGGGGTGCAGGGGGTGGGGTGAGGGTGGTGGGGTTGAGGGGGGCGGGGTGAGAGTGGGGTGAGGGGTGCAGGGGGGTGGGGTGAAGGGGGCGGGGTGAGGGAGGCGGGGCGAAGGGGGCGGGGCGAAGGGGGCGGGGCGAAGGGGGGCGGGGGGAGTCCCCCCCCACCCCACGCTGCCCCGCCCCTCACTCTGCAGCCCCCTTCCGTCATGGCCGCTTGCGTGGAGACGCCGAAGCCGATCGCCTCTCCCGCGACCGTGGCCAGCGTCTTCGACTCCATGGAGTACGGCCCGGCTCCAGAGGCGGCCAGCGTCGCACAGGTCCCTCATCATCATCATCATCCTCATCATCATCATCTTCTTATTGTTGTTGTTGCAATCGACGAATCTTGCAGCAGGTGCAGCTACGCCACCCCACCACCGCTGGCTGTCACATATGTGGGTAGTGAGTGGGGGGTTTGGAAGAAGAGCTTCATAGCTCATCGGATTTCTCCGCAATAAATATAAAAACGTTCCGATTCCGAGCGAGTGACGGCGCCGTCGCTGTCGCCTCGGCCTCGGCCGACAGAAGCCGGAGGAGGAGGAGGCGGGCGGGCGAGGCCGGCCCCGTGCTTGGGGCCTGCCGCTGAATGCGCCTCGTCGTCGGCGTGAGTTTCTAGGAAATACCGGAGGCAGGCCGCAGGCTTAGCATCGGCCTCTGAGTGGGCGTCGATTAATCGGCGACGATTAATCGTCGATTAATTGTCGGCGATTGGCGTCGATTAATCGTCGATTAATTGTCGGCGATTAGCGTCGATAAATCGTCGATTAATTGTCGGCGATTGGCGTCGATTAATCGTCGATTAATTGTCGGCGATTGGCGTAGATTGATCGTCGATTTTTAATTGTCGGCGATTGGTGTAGATTGATCGTCGATTAATCGGCGATTCATTGTCGGCGATTGGCGTCGATTAATCGTCGATTAATCGGCGTCGAACTCGGTAGGACCCCAACCAATATTGCGTCCGAGGCATGGACCTATGAGAGTCTGGTACAATTTTCGAGAGAGAAATAGGCAGTTTGAGAAAACAAAATTTGAGCAATTTTTTTGGAAATGTAATGCAATACAACACAGAGAGTCGGCTAACACACAGTTAACGCACCCTTCCCCCTTCTCTCTCGACACAGAGGCATTGGGTCTCTGTGTGTCTGTGTTGTGTGTCTCTCTGTGTGTCTCTGTGTTGTCTCTCTCTGTGTGTTGTGTGTCTCTCTCTCTGTGTGTCTCTCTCTGTGTCTGTGTTGTTTCTCTGTGTGTCTCTGTGTGTCTATGTTGTGTGTCTCTCTCTGTGTCTATGTTGTGTGTCTCTCTCTGTGTGTCTTTCTCTGTGTGTCTATGTTGTGTGTCTGTGTTGTGTGTCTCTCTCTGTCTATGTTGTGTGTCTCTCTCTGTTTATGTTGTGTGTCTCTATATGTGTCTATGTTTTGTGTCTATCTGTGTGTCTATGTTGTGTGTCTCTCTGTGTGTATATGTTGTGTGTCTCTGTGTTGTCTCTCTCTGTATGTTGTGTGTCTCTCTCTCTGTGTGTCTCTCTGTGTGTCTGTGTTGTTTCTCTGTGTGTCTGTGTTGTTTCTCTGTATGTCTCTGTGTGTCTATGTTGTGTGTCTCTCTGTGTGTATCTGTGTTGTCTCTCTCTGTGTGTCTCTCTGTGTGTCTATGTTGTGTGTCTCTCTGTGTGTATCTGTGTTGTCTCTCTCTGTGTGTCTCTCTGTGTGTCTCTGTTGTATCTCTCTGTGTCTATGTTGTGTGTCTCTCTCTGTGTGTCTATGTTGTGTGTCTCTCTCTGTGTGTATATGTTGTGTGTCTATGTTGTGTGTCTGTGTTGTGTGTCTGTGTTGTGTGTCTGTGTTGTGTGTCTATGTTGTGTGTCTATGTTGTGTGTCTATGTTGTGTGTCTGTGTTGTGTGTCTATGTTGTGTGTCTCTCTCTGTGTGTCTATGTTGTGTGTCTCTCTGTGTGTCTATGTTGTGTGTCTCTCTCTGTGTGTCTATGTTGTGTGTCTCTGTCTCTCTGTGTGTCTATGTTGTGTGTCTCTGTCTCTCTGTGTGTCTATGTTGTGTGTCTCTCTGTGTGTGTATGTTGTGTGTCTGTGTTGTGTGTCTATGTTGTGTGTCTCTCTCTGTGTGTCTCTCTCTGTGTCTATGTTGTGTGTCTGTGTTGTGTGTCACTCCGTGTCTATGTTGTGCGTCTCTGTGTGTCTCTCTGTGTCTCTCTATGTGTCTATGTTGTATGTCTCTCTCTGTGTGTATATGTTGTGTGTCTATGTTGTGTGTCTCTCTCTGTGTGTCTATGTTGTGTGTCTCTCTGTGTGTGTCTCTCTCTGTGTCTATGTTGTGTGTCTCTCTCTGTGTGTATGTGTTGTGTGTCTGTGTTGTGTGTCTATGTTGTGTGTCTATGTTGTGTGTCTGTGTTGTGTGTCTATGTTGTGTGTCTGTGTTGTGTGTCTATGTTGTGTGTCTCTCTTTGTGTGTCTATGTTGTGTGTCTCTCTCTGTGTGTCTATGTTGTGTGTCTCTCTCTGTGTGTCTATGTTGTGTGTCTCTCTGTGTGTCTATGTTGTGTGTCTCTCTCTGTGTGTCTATGTTGTGTGTCTCTCTCTGTGTGTCTATGTTGTGTGTCTCTGTCTCTCTGTGTGTCTATGTTGTGTGTCTCTCTCTGTGTGTGTATGTTGTGTGTCTGTGTTGTGTGTCTATGTTGTGTGTCTCTCTCTGTGTGTCTCTCTCTGTGTCTATGTTGTGTGTCTGTGTTGTGTGTCACTCCGTGTCTATGTTGTGCGTCTCTGTGTGTCTCTCTGTGTCTCTCTATGTGTCTATGTTGTATGTCTCTCTCTGTGTGTATATGTTGTGTGTCTATGTTGTGTGTCTCTCTCTGTGTGTCTATGTTGTGTGTCTCTCTGTGTGTGTCTCTCTGTGTCTATGTTGTGTGTCTCACTCTGTGTCTATGTTGTGCGTCTCTATGTGTCTCTCTGTGTCTCTCTGTGTCTCTCTATGTGTCTATGTTGTGTGTCTCTTTCTGTGTGTATATGTTGTGTGTATATGCTGTGTGTCTGTGTTGTGTGTCTCTCTCTGTGTGTCTCTCTGTGTGTCTGTGTTGTTTCTCTGTGTGTCTATGTGTGTCTATGTTGTGTGTCTCTCTGTGTGTCTATGTTGTGTGTCTCTCTGTGTGTCTATGTTGTGTTGTCTCTCTCTCAAATTTAGTTCTACCTGATGACGGTTGCTTGTGTTGCAATCGAAACGTCGTACCCTATTATTTAATTTATTTATTTTCTTTCTAAGTGACTTTACCGAAAGAACCAAAGAGTAATTCCTGCAGTCACGAAAGCTTCAAATCAAGTTTGAGACACTGGAAGGGAAACGGATGATGTGTGAGGGTGGTGGGCGTTGGGTTTTTTATGGATGTTTAGTTCGCATTTGCCGGTCTGAATTTTGTTCTGTATAACGGCGCTCGCTCGCGCTTATTTAGAGTTGTAGATTTAGAGGACTGTATCGTGTTTTATCGTGGGCACTGGCAACCTGCGGCCGGATCGAGTTAAACTAAAAACTGAAGTACATTTATTCTTTTTTAGCAGGTAAGGCGCCCACTGAGCTGTGTAGCCGTCTCTTTTTTTTTTCAGAAGCGACCCTGGGCCAAAGCAAATGGATAGCAGCTCGACGAAGTGGGATATCGATCGCTTCGTTGAGCTATCGGGCACGTGGAGACAGACGGAGACTTTTGACTTTTTAAACAACTTTTATTGCCGCCAGCAGCAACAGCACTGGAGGCGATTCTGATATGAAATACACAAAGTCACCAGCAAACGAATAATCGCTTTAAATCCACGCGCTGTGGCGCTAAATGCAGCGCGCACAACACGAAATAAAAGCCACGTGGTGGTGGTGGTGGTTGTGGTGGTGGTCATCGCACACGCCACGGTGACGAGCGAGCGCTTCAGAAGGTGAACACGAGGGTGCCGTCCACGCTGGTACAGAGAGGGGCTTGTCCGGCTCCCCAGCGTTCGAAGAAGACGCGCACATCACCGAAATGTGTGTGGTACACGTGCTGCAGCCGAAGCCACGCCTTGAGCAGGCCCCTGAACACTGGAAGCATCACAGAGCAGCCATCAGTGTCATCTTCCAGCATCTTTTTCCTCGTTATGTTCACCGCCATCTTCGCCTGAGCACAGGCGAAGTTGGCGAGGTCATGGCGCTTGTTAGCCAGGTCAGGCACCACCCCATATACGAAGCTGCTGTTGTAGAAGGGCACCCCCAGTTTCCTGAAGATGTCCAATCAAAAGGTGGAACATTGGTTTGAGGTGCTGACAGCATAAGTTCCAGTGGGGCAGATCCTCCCTGGCACCGCAGGAAATGCACGAGTCTGTTACCCCTGGTGAGATTCGGCTGAGCCACACGGCCGATGGAAACGTGCAGTGTGCCAACCTCCACTGGAGGTCACCGCAGCGTTTGGCTACAGGAGACTTGTACATTTGTTTCCACTGCGGGGCGGCCGCAATGAGGGGAGAGAAATGGTCTCTCCATTTTGTGTCCTTTGCAGAACAAGGGCTCGTTCAGGAACTGCGCGAGGTCATAGGGCGCGCGTGTTCTGCTCCACTCGAAGCTCCGCCACGCGTCCAAGAGGCTCTGGTGATAACCTGGCAGCCTCGTGTAGTCGACCAGGCTCAGGTCCATCAGGAAGAGCTCCTTTTCGTACCCCAGGCAGCTCCCTGCATTCCTCAGCAGGGCGAGGGCCGGTGACTTTCAGGGTAGCTCCTCCCGGTTGTACAGCAGCCGCCTGACTGCCATGAGCCTGAAACTCATGACCCTTGCGGCGACGTCCACCAGACCCTGGCCGCCCTCGCCCACCGGCAGGCAGAGAGAGCGAGAGACGGAGAAAGAGCGAGAGACCGAGACAGAGCGAGAGACCGAGACGGAGAGAGACGGAAAGAGAGAGACAAAAACAGACAGAGACAGACACGGAGAGAGAGACAGACACAGAGAGAGAGACACGGAGAGAGAGACACGGAGAGAGAGACACGGAGAGAGAGACACGGAGAGAGAGATACACGGAGAGACAGACAGAGAGACGGAGAGACAGAGAGACATGCAAAACTCCAAACAATATCAACACGTGCAGCAAATTGTGACATTTTACATATAATTGATGGGCGGTGGGGGGGGTTAAAGGTCGTGGCCATGGTGAAGAGCGGAATGCTCCGGGCTAGAGTCGACGGCGTTTCAAACTGGCAGGCAAAATCGCGTGCACCGATCCCGGCAATCGTTGCGTAAGAGTTAATGCGCAACACGACTTTCTAGCGAGGGATCACGTTTCAACCAGCAAACGTCGTTGCCGCTCGCCAAACAAATGGAGTTTATATTGTTGGGCTGGAGGCACGCGGCTGGAGTAACAGGGTGGTCCAGATGTCTCATGACCCTTCGCTCCCCCCCCCCTGTTTAATTCGCTTAAAACGTGCTGTGTGTTTTTTAAAGCGAGGTGTATTTATCCATAATACAGGTGTTTTTATGTTAGATCGCGTAAATATATAAATGTGTCGTTGTTAAACCCGCCACCAACCGACACAGCCAACTAGTAAGGGTTGTCACGTAAACAGAACGTGGCCAATTCGTCACTAGTACAGCACTAACCGGTGTGTTGGAGAGCAAATCCACAACATTTACAATCTGACTGCGACGTTTTTCCAGTAATTACAACTAGCTTCACCAGGCGACAGCCAGATTTGTGGCGGGTTTAACGGCACATTTATGTTTACGCGATCTAACTCATATTATGGGTGATATTGGTCGCGAAAGCCTACTGCGTGTTAAACTGAACATTTTCTCTTTGGTATGGTAGTGTGCTGGCTACCATAGCAAAGAGAAAATGTTCAGTTTAGCACCTGCCCGCCCTGAGGCAAGCAAGCGAGCATTTTTTTTTCCACTTTGACCTCGTCGTTGTGTCCTCGAGAGCTGGAAATGGCTGGGTAAATTTGCAGATAACATTTTAGGACAAAGTCGAAATGCTGCAACGTGCAAACAAGAAGCACGGTGGTTAGGAGATGTTAACTACCTCGCCTGGTACGAAGGAGGAGGTCGTGGGTTCGATCCCGACACTGACGCCTGCTGCTGTTTATTTGGAGTTTGCGTGTCTCTCTCCCCGTGGTCGCGTGGATTTTTCTCTCCACATTTATAATCAACGTGCATTTAGAGCGTTTGGCTGCGCTAAATGTCCACGTGATTAGCCACTTTAATGGGCGATCATTTGTGGCCTTGTCGTTTCTGAAAGAGCTCTGCAGCTCAGTGGGCCTTACCTGGTAAAATTAAAATAATTCAGAATTTCAGCGGCGCACATCTCTATAGGTAGTCCCGGGCATCGTGAAAATTAAGCATTCTTATGGGTTGGGGCCAGTTTATCAGCAAGACACCCAAATGTGTACGTTCAACAAGCTGAAGGATTGACCGAGATTTGAACTCGCATCATTGTGAGGTTGACCACTCTGCTGCAGGGATACTTGACAAAAAATTACGAGTGCGGCCCGTCTTGTAACTTTTGGTGTTGGATCCCGAGACTTCGTTTAGCCTTGAAGTCACAAGTGGCCAGTTGGCAGTCTAGCACGGGGGTACGGTACCTTGTAAATAATTGCACACTCGGTGGATGGAAGCTGCCCCTTGGCTGTGAAAGGGGCTTAAAACTGCAAGCACATTTATCCACCGTCTATTTAAGACCGAAGCAGGTGGATTTCTCCACAATTCTGGCTGTCCGCCTGATGACACCGGTTGTAATTACTGGCGAAACGTCACGGTACTTGAATTGTAAATGTTGTGGTCGTTACTTTCCAACACACCGGTTAGTGCTGTACTAGTAACGAATTGACCACGTTCTCTTTACGTGACAAACCTTACCAATTGGCTGCGTCGGGTGGTGGCGGGTTTACTGACACGTTTATATTTACGCGATCAAACCCCAAAAACCTCTGTTATGGATAATATTGGCCGCGAAAGGCTGACTGCTCCGTGTTAGACAAACTGTAAGCACTTTGAATTTCAAGCTGCTGGAAATGCACAAAGTCGGTCACGTAAGCCTCGCAGACGATCCAAACTTGCACGTTGCTGACGTGGCTGGGTCGGTTCAGGGGTCAGCGCTGAACTGGCATTGCTAAGATCCTGGGGGTTTCAAAGCCAGGCAGGGAGTCAAGTCGATGGCCTCAGCCCTGTCACCAATAACTGCACAAACTTTCTGCTCCCACCCCCCCCCTACGTATATAGCCTCCTGCATGAAACCAAATACAGCTGAAAAATGTTACGGTGAAGCAAATAAAGCCAGCATCAGAACCACAAGTTTAATACCAATGAACATTATTGATCCGGTCGTGCGATACAATCATGAGCAGTGAATATCAGTGTGACCCTTGCATCTGTGACTTTTGTTCCTTACACCTCAGTGGGTCCATGCCTGCTCGTAAACCTGTGATTTATCAGATGTTCCACTTCATACCAGGAGGGTGGGGGTCTCAGCAATGCAGGGATTCCTGCGGCTGTCTTGTGTGCATGGCAAGAGTGTAACAATGCGCCGATTAAAATCGATTCTTACACTCCGTCAAATCGTGCTTGTAAGAATTCGTTATTTCTAGAAGCATTGTTATCGGTCCACCACAAGTCAACTGAAGCAAACTAATCTGGACGCAGGCTCATACGTTGCTACTAGTCATCCATGCGTATGCAAGAATGCAATTTTCAATGTTGTATACCTTGTATGTAGCGGGTTTATATTAGCATCAAACGCCTTTTTTTAAATCCTTTATATTAAGTTCACTTGCTTGCTTGCGCGCTTACGACCGTGCAAATCTTTCAGTCGTTTTTTAACCCACTTCCCGTGATCCAATCGAGCTGACATTTTGCACACAGACTCGTTGTGCGTGACAATTTATTTTCGTGAAAATTTTTTTCCCAAAATTTTCCACTTTTTAGGAAAAAAAATTTTTCATATTTAATTTAAAATACCAATGTGATAAAAATGAAACTCTTACTCAAGAAAAACAGAAATGAATAATAAAATAAAACCGATGCCACGCATATAAAGGATTTATAGTGAAAAACTTTGTTTTTACGGGTTAATTTTTCCCCAGTTAATTTGTCAGCACAGACAGGAAAATTTTGATTTAAAGCTTTCGTGACTGCAGGGATTCATATTTTTGGTTCTTTCGGTAAAGTCACGTAGAAGGGAAACAATAAAATAATATAAATATAAAACAATTATTATTTTATTGTTTACTTTCTACGTGACTTTACCGAAAGAACCAAAAATACACAGACAGGAAGTTTCTTAAATTGCTCTCTTACTCCTGCAGCTTCGCCAAAAAATTATCATCATCACCACGTTGTGCGAGTGGCCGACTTGTTTGAGTGGCACGGCTGGGGACAATCGCCCATGCCATTGCATACCCGGGTCACTGGCAAAAGCCGTTACGTGCACACAGCAGGGGCTGGGAGGTTTTAATAATTGGTTTAAAAAAATAAAATATCCCCACCCACCATTGTCTTTCGTACTGCAGAGCTACTCTGAAAAACGGCCGATGCCAAAATTGTCAGCCTGGTTTGTGATATATTGGCGAGTGGTGTAGGCGCATTGATATTCCGATTGAAGTCGATGGCTCCGCTCGTGATGGAACGCGTGGAATTACGACGCACGTGTGAGAGGGTCTGTTGTTTACAATGTGTGCACATTTTGACACGGGTGATTTGCAAATGTTGAAGTTATGATCATCGAGGACAACGAGGCTGTAGTCGTGGGGCATACATTTTAAGGTGAAATAACACAAATGGTGGTGGTGAAAACGATCCAAAAATGTTCATTGATTCCTGAATATAGTCAAGACTGCATCGTGGCAATTTATTACAGTAATTTTTGCTGTGACGGTTCCACCTGAAGACGGAGGCTTGTGTTGATTTAATTTATTTGTTTTCCTTCTTTAATCTACGTGACTTTAGCGAAAAAACCAAAGAGTATGGTTCCTTGCAGTCATAAAAGCTTCAAATCTTGAATTGATTTCTGTTTGTTTTTATTGCAGTACTTTATTGTATTGGGTTTTCTTTTTGTAATTTTGGTCATTTAGGTCACGGTCATTTTGTTGACCCAGTTCACTCTTGCTAAAGTCGGCTCATCCTGGTCTCTTGAGTTCCCTCCTGGTACAACAAAATAAATCTGACCTTGAATATAATCTTTTTGTGGCCTGCAAATTGTAAAATGCTATAAGACGGTGTTAGTGATGGATGATAATCGTTTTATGCATTCTCTTTCTCACCCCCTTCTAAAAACGTTCCTTTGTATTTAGTCTTAACCGCACATTTCCTTCGTAACTTTACATTTGTATCGATGTATCACTCGGGGTTGGAGAAAGTGAGGTCCGATGGTTTTCGAGGAGACTTTACGGAAACCCTTCCCCGTTCCGGTGACGTAACGTGTATGTCATCCAAGAAAAACTCAAATAAAATAACTTTAGCGGTACCGAGGCTCCCACAAGGCCATGCGAGAGGGTGTGCGGCACAGTTTGGCGCCAGCCATCGTTGAGTGCAGTCGCTGCGATTCTTTTTAAAAACAACGGCGCTACGTCTCTCTAAATAAAATTAACCCCTAGCCGCTTGAGCGTTACAAGATTCGGCGGTGAACGGGACGACCCACCCTGCAACTTGCAGGCGTCTCGGACGGGAAAGGGTTAATTACAAGACGTGTAATTATCTACGAACTCTCTTATGGCTTTGTGCATCACGGATCTTTGATCTCTTCTACCGCCCTTCTCTCTCCCCACTTCCCTCTGCTCCAGCAAATCACCTGTCTCAACCTACCTCCAATGTGCACACGATGGGAGGTCACGCCTTTTCTTCTGCTGCTCCCTCTGCCTGGAACGACGTTTCCTACACTGTCAGTACTTCCTCTCCGATAGTTTTAATTAGGGATATTTTTTGTCGTATCATCTCCGTTGCTTAACATGAATTTAGGCTATTTAAATACAAAACACAGTAATTCAACCCGTGTAAACACCTGGATCTTTCCCGTCAACTGCCAAAGATGCTTAACATGCCCTCGAAGTGCACCTAGCGTGACACAAGCGCTGCGTTGATGCGACCGTACTTGGTGGCAAATGTTGGCTGTGAACGTTGATGTTTGCACGTATGTGCTGCCACTTATGTGAGTGCACATCGCTCTGTGTGTGCGTGCGTGTAGGCATGGCTGGATTCCCACGGTCGAAGTCTGGGCCACTTTATCGATGGAAAGTGGGTGAAACCAGAGGGGCGTCCCACATACACCTCTCGCAACCCTGCCACCGGTAAACCGTTCTTCCCACATTCATTATTACCACCACCACCACCATCATCATCATCGTCAGCCATGATCAATCCACTGCTGGACGACGCCTTCCCTCCCCCAAAGCCGTTGACATTGCCTCACGAAATTCTGCGACGTGATAATCCGTCTTGCGTCTTCACACGAGGCTCCATCTCCGCGGCGATTGGTTCCGTCTCCGTGGCGATTGGTTCCATCTCCGCGGCGATAGGCTCCCATCTCCGTGGCGATCGGCTGCATCTCCGCATTGTGCGATGCTACGCCTAGGCAGCCGTACGACCGCTCATTCGTACCACGCGCGTCGTAGTTTCGTTCATATAAGAATAGGTTTTACCCTTTCTGGCAATAAAACAGGTGTTGAGATGTTAAAACACCAAACAGAAACCTTTGGCAAGGAATCAAGTCTGTATTAACCACACGTACCTGTAGCCACAGAGCCATGCGCCAGCCTCCTCCTCCTCCAGCATGTGCAGGACAACCACAACCAAGTACCGCCCGGCCACTCCCTCGCAGACTTCACAGCCCCAGACGATGATACGTCGCGATCTCCTGGCTCCCCGTATTCACTCAGCGGGATGGTCACGTGGTAGTGCTACGCCCCGTCGATGTTCGGGAGCGGCACGCGCACCCTGCCCTGGTCACACCGGGAGCGGCACGCACACACGCGCACCCTGCCCTGGTCACACCGGGAGCGGCACGCACACACGCGCACCCTGCCCTGGTCACACCGGGAGCGGCACGCACACACGCGCACCCTGCCCTGGTCACACCGTGGGCGGCACGCACACACGCGCACCCTGCCTTGGTCACACCGGGAGCGGCACGCACACACGCGCACCCGCCCTGGTCACACCGGGAGCGGCACGCACACACGCGCACCCTGCCCTGGTCACACCGGGAGCGGCACGCACACACGCGCACCCTGCCCTGGTCACACCGGGAGCGGCACGCACACACGCGCACCTTGCCCTGGTCACACCGGGAGCGGCACGCACACACGCGCACCCTGCCCTGGTCACACCGGGAGCGGCACGCACACACGCGCACCCTGCCCTGGTCACACCGGGAGCGGCACGCACACACGCGCACCCTGCCCTGGTCACACCGGGAGCGGCACGCACACACGCGCACCCTGCCTTCGTCACACCGGGAGCAGCACGCACACACGCACACCCTGCCCTGGTCACACCGGGAGCGGCACGCACACACGCACACCCTGCCCTGGTCACACCGGGAGCGGCACGCACACACGCGCACCCTGCCCTGGTCACACCGGGAGCGGCACGCACACACGCGCACCCTGCCCTGGTCACACCGGGAGCGGCACGCACACACGCGCACCCTGCCCTGGTCACACCGGGAGCGGCACGCACACACGCGCACCCTGCCCTGGTCACACCGTGGGCGGCACGCACACACGCACACCCTGCCCTGGTCACACCGTGGGCGGCACGCACACACGCACACCCTGCCCTGGTCACACCGGGAGCGGCACGCACACACGCACACCCTGCCCTGGTCACACCGGGAGCGGCACGCACACACGCGCACCCTGCCCTGGTCACACCGGGAGCGGCACGCACACACGCGCACCCTGCCCTGGTCACACCGGGAGCGGCACGCACACACGCGCACCCTGCCCTGGTCACACCGGGAGCGGCACGCACACACGCGCACCCTGCCCTGGTCACACCGGGAGCGGCACGCACACACGCGCACCCTGCCCTGGTCACACCGGGAGCGGCACGCACACACGCGCACCCTGCCCTGGTCACACCGGGAGCGGCACGCACACACGCGCACCCTGCCCTGGTCACACCGGGAGCGGCACGCACACACGCGCACCCTGCCCTGGTCACACCGGGAGCGGCACGCACACACGCGCACCCTGCCCTGGTCACACCGGGAGCGGCACGCACACACGCGCACCCTGCCCTGGTCACACCATGGGCGGCACGCACACACGCGCACCCGCCCTGGTCACACCGGGAGCGGCACGCACACACGCACACCCTGCCCTGGTCACACCGGGAGCGGCACGCACACACGCACACCCTGCCCTGGTCACACCGGGAGCGGTTCAACTGAGCCCACGGGCGCGTCGGGAGACTGTCGCCTCGGCGCAAGTTAAAAACGAAGCGAGCGTTGAATCGACGGCTCGCCTCATCGTCGCTGCCCCCCCTCCCCCCCCCCCCCCCACGTGCGCCCAGGCGAGGTGCTCGCGGACACCGTGCAGGGCACGACGGAGGATGTGGCGCTGGCGGTGGGAGCGGCGCGCCGAGCGTTCACGTCCTGGAGCGCCCTGCCCCCCCACGTCCGTGCCCGCCACCTCTACAGGTGTGTGGGGGAGAGGGGGGGGCGTGCGGGTTGCAGGCGCACGACCACCATGTTGAGCCACGATCGACGGTCACGCGCTCGTGTGTGCGCGCGTGTGTGCAGAGCGGTGGTGTAGTGGTTCGCGCGCTGTGCTATGAACCCGGTGACCCGAATTCGACTCCTGCTCATGGCCAACACCAGTGACGATTATCTGTACCGGTCTTGGGCCTCCCCTAGGTCGACTCAGCGTCAAATGAGTACCTAGTGCAGCGTGTAAACATCGTCACTCGGGAGGGCGTGGTGCTGGCCACCCACCGCCTCGTGTACCGTTTTTGCCTTCATAGGTGCTCGTTAACAGCACTTGCCCCAACAGTCTGTTAAGGCTACATGGGGGGTCTTTTTCTTTGTGCGCTATGTGCGTGCTCGCGCCGGTTGGATTGTCCCGATTGTCCTGCAAGTTAAAAGTGAGCGCATGAAGCTTTTTATTATATATATTTTTCATAACATTTTATCGTCAATGAAGAACCCAGAATACAAAGTGGATTTAAAAAAGAGAAAAAACAGCAGAGAACGCGTAACAAGCTCGACGTCGCACGTGAAAGCTTCTGAACGGGTGAATTGCATCTCAAGTGGCTTTGGTAAAAGCCGACGGTGGCGCCGATGTAGATGACGCAGAGCTACAACAACAACAATATTCTTTGGGTCTTTCGGAAAAGTCACGTAGATAGGGCCAAAGAAAATAACTAAAAACCTATCTACGTGACTTTACCGAAAGACCCAAAGCATATGAATTCCTGCAGTCACGAAAGCTTTAAGTTAAGATTTACCAACTACAATTTCACATTCAGGTGATCAAGCCAGATAACCGCGTCAGGCGTAGCGGAGTAGTGTATCATCATCGCCGTCATGTCTCCTTCGTATTTGTGGATCGGGCATTGCGTCCGTATACATTGTACGGTGTGTTCTGGATGACCACATTCGCACACTGCTACTGGAGAGCTTTTCATCTTCCATTTGCGCGTCAGGTATCCGCATCTACTGCCATGGTTTGTGTCGGTGGATGCGGTTTAGGGTGGGCCATGAGCCTCGTGGTAGAAGATCAAACTCGGAGATTGTCTGCGTTGGGTCTTTCACAAGGTGTTTGTTTTCGTGAGCTAGTGGGTGCCGCTAAATAAAACCACAAGCCAATCCAGTGAGCGAGCCTGTTCGTAACAATTTCCACCGACGGTAGAAAGTGTGAAACGTCACGGTACTCGAATTGTAAATGTTGTTACTCTGAAACACACCGGTCTGCTGAAGTAGCAACTAACTGGCACGTTTTGTTCACGTGACAAACCTTACTCATTGGCTGCGGTGGGTTTAACGACTCATTTCTATTTACGCGATCTTACCCTATATTTTGGATAATATCGTTCGTGAAAGCCTACTGCTGCGTGTTAACGCGTTCACTTGTGCACGCCCCTCCTCCTTCACCCTCCCGTGGCAGCGTGGCGCGCCACGTGCAGAAGCACCAGCGGCTGCTGAGCGTCCTCGAGAGCCTGGACAACGGCAAGCCGATCCGCGAGTCGCGCGACTGCGATGTGCCGCTGGTCGTGCGCCACCTGTACCACCACGCGGGCTGGGCGCAGCTCGCCAGCCAGGAGATGGGCGCCTGGAAGCCGCTGGGTGAGAGCGAGCGCCCGCGGGGTGGGGGGGGGGGGGGTGTGGGTGGTGGGGGCGTTGTTACCGGGCCCGGTTAGAGCCCTCTTCCGTTCCGAGGCGTCTGCGAGTTGAGAATCAGAATGATTGCCGTCGGCTCCATGGTGCAGCCTGGAAGTCGATTTGTGCGACCGATGGGGATGTAACTGTGTGCGGGGCGGCATCCTCGCCATTGGTTGCTTGCGCTCGCGTGGAAATGTACGATCGGCGATTTACAACTCGACGGCTCAAAATTTTCTTTTATTTTCCCGACCAAATTATATTTTTTGATATCCGTACTGGGCCCCAGGGCCCTCCATTCCTTCAGCGACCCGCGTTGACCAGCAGCGTGGGTTCGGTACGGAATCGGAATCTTCATTTATCCTCGAGGAATCCGATGAGCTATAAAGATTTTTTTCCACAGATGTCCAGTCAGGGCACGGGGTCAGAACATTACAAATGATACACAAACACGATAGGAGGGCAAAGTATAGGAAAGGTAAACGAATCACTTAAAAAAAATATACAAACAAAACTAAACTATTTTTATCTTACCAGGTAAAGCCCACTGAGGTATTAACATTTTTTTCAGAAACAACCTGACCACAAATGATAGCTCCACAAAGTGGCTTATCGCGTGTAAATGTATAGCAGTTGCAGGGTGGGTACCCCGTTAACCGCTGAATCTCAGATCACGCAAACAGTTCATTTTATTTAGAGAGGCGTAGCGCCGTTGTTTTTAAAGACATCCTACTCACCGCAGAGAACGCTCGCGACACGACTGCCACTCTATGATAGCCGGCGCCAACCTGTGCCACGCCATCTGAATGGGACAGAGTTAATAAGGGGAATATTTTTTCTTCTTGGATAGAGCTCCGTCTTCCTCTCTCCGGCTGGGTACGGGTAGCCGGGTATCGGGTAGGGTACGGGTATCGGGTACCCGGTTGCGACCTCTGCCCTGCATGGCACAATTCAATATTAATTGATGAAACTGTTGAGACTTTTTCCTTGCCAGTCGCTCCTTGTCCAGGGCTTTTGCCCCAGGTTTTGATTCACCGGTCAGATGCCGCCGAGTCTCTCAACGACGTCCCCTCGGCGTCTACCTGGGTACAAACGAGCATAAAAAATAAGTTATATATAAAAAAAAAAAACTTTTTTTAAAACACGCTTTAATGAAATGTACCCTACTGGTAATGGAAGAACTCCACGACTCCAGGAAGTGGCCCCGAAGCTTGCCACAACGTAAGGGACCGTGGGCAATTACAGCCAACGTCAGTTGACTGTGGACAATTAGACCCAAGCCGAAACATAACATGTAAAAAAGATTGTTAACATTTTTTTAAATGATAGAATATAGTATTGTCATCAGCATGACATAAGTATACCAAGTTCGCAGTCGATACCACATTGGGAAGTGAGTTAAAATTGAGTTACAACATTTGAGGATACAACGACGACAACAACAGACCGAGTGAGTTAATAGAAAACGTGTAAAAACTAAAGCAAAAAGCAATCCTGCTCGTGTTCGGGACGTGCGCGCGTGCAGGGGTGGTGTCGGCGATCGTGCCCTGGAACTTCCCTCTGATGCTGATGGCGTGGAAAGTGTGCCCAGCCCTCGCTATGGGTGAGCGTCAGCCGGTCTGCGATGGAATGAAACGCTTCCCGCCCACGTGCAACGTGCGGCCGTGATAATAATGCCTCCTGTTGTACTGTGACCGTGAAACTTTCTATTTATTTTTACCAGGCCCACTGAGCTATGTAGCTCTTTTTCAGAAGGTGACCTGGCCCCAAACGATAGCCCGACGAAGTGGCTTGTCAAGTGGAAATTTCTAGCGGCCAAAAAAACGCGTTGCGATGTTGATTTGAAACGTGGAGGGAAAAAAACCGGAGGACACGGTGAAAAATCCACGCGACCACGGGGAGAGAGAGACACGCAAACTCACAAATGTGTTTTGCTCCAACTATGTCAGGTCCACTCAGCTGTGTAGCTCTTTTTCAGAAGCGACCTGGCCACAAATGATAGCTCAACGAAGTGGCTTGTAATAATATTAATTTAAACTTATAAAGCGCCTTTAAACAAACTTTCTCAGGGCGCTTATCATGTGGAAATGTATAGCAGCCAAAATACTCTTAAACACGTGTTCAGCAGGCGTCAGGGTCGCGATCGAACCCTCGACCTTCCGTACACCAGGCGAGGTTACCTGCGAACGAGTAATTGGATACGGCACCCCCACGCGCCCGTGCCCCATTTGTCTCTCTCTCTCGTCTCTCTCGTCTCTCTCGTCTCTCTCGTCTTTCCGCGTAGGCAACACGGTGGTGCTGAAGCCGGCCACGTACACGCGGCTCACCGCGCTGCTTTTCGCCGAGGTGTGCGCCGAGGCCGGGCTTCCCCCCGGCGTCTTCAACGTCGTCACCGGCAACGGAGCCTTCGGCGGCCTCCTCGCGGCGCACCCCGACGTGGACAAGGTGGCCTTCACCGGCTCCACCGAGGTGCGTGGACGTGCCGCGGTCTGGCGCGGGGGGGTGGGGGATTAAAACGCTGCGCCCGGCCGTTGACGTTTGCTGCAGGGGGTTGGAGTCGGGGGTGGCGCCGGGCCTGGGCTGATGTGGTGATCCGGCGCGCACTCGCGCACTAAACCCACCAACGTTAAGAGTTCGACGACGGGCCGTGGTTAAAATTGCGACGAGCAAAGTCCGAGCTGGTACCTTCTGCAGCTTGCGCTCGGCTCGATTGCCAGTCGCAGTTAACATCGGTGGCAGGTGATCATTGGGACTGGTCGTGGGGGTCCCTCTTCGCCAACCCGCACTGACCGGCGTGGTGACGTATGTCAAACAGCCCTAATGATTGACACGGCAACGCCTTCATCCAGCAGTGAATAGACAAAGGGCTCTAAGTGACGTAATCCAAGCTCCGGATGGCAGGCATTGGGTGTGTACTGAATCGCCCGTCTGTCTACGGCAGCGATTCGATGAATTGTCACGGTTCCGGTTTACGATTCGGTTTAAGATCGGGTCTCGTTCATTCCGTCCCGCTCGCTCGCCGTCCCGTTTTGCGTCACGCGAGTTTTATCCTAAATTGTCGCACGGCGCCGCGGTCGGCCGCTCGCGCGTGCGGCTCCGTGCCGTGGCGGCACGGGCAATTGCCGCGCTCGCTTCGAAGTGACGCTCAGCGCCCAGGTGTCCCTTGGCGCCAATCGTCGGCGGGGTTTTTTTCCGTTCGCAGGTGGGACAGATGCTCCGGCGAGCCACGGCAGGGACGGGAAAGAAGCTGTCGCTGGAGCTCGGTGGGAAGTCGCCGTTCGTGGTGTTCGACTCGGCCGACCTGGACAGCGCCGTCGAGGGGATAGTCGATGCCATCTGGTTCAACCAAGGGCAGGTACCGGCGGTGCCGATTCGGACATGGCGCGTGCGCACTGGGATTCCCCCGGGGCTATTAATCTACCTGTGCAGGTCCGTGCGTACATATGTGCTTAGTTCCGTACGTACGTAAATACTTATGTTGATATGCACATTCACACACACACATATATATACATGGCTGCTTACAAAAAATGTTAACACTTATATGGGACTATCGACCTGTGCAGGTCCGTGCGTACATATGTGCATAGTTCTGTACGTACGTAAATACTTATGTTGATATGCACATTCACACACGCACACATATATATATAGGGTGCTTAAAAAAAATGTTAACACTTATATGGGACTATCGACCTGTGCAGGTCCGTGCGTACATATGTGCATAGTTCTGTACGTACGTAAATACTTATGTTGATATGCACATTCACACACGCACACATATATATAGGGTGCTTAAAAAAAATGTTCACACTTATATGGGACTATCGACCTGTGCAGGTCCGTGCGTACATATGTGCTTCGTTCCGTACGTACGTAAACACTTATGTTGATATGCACATTCACACACGCACACATATATACAGGGCGCTTAAAAAAAATGTTAACACTTATATGGGACTATCGTTTTTAATGGATAATGCACTGTAACGTGATAACAAATTTAATGTTAATAGCTTCAAAAAGTCAGAGGGTCTCAACTTGTTCGCCATCGTTGTCAACGCGTGCCTGGAATCTTCTCCAGGTGGTCTCCAGAGCCCGGAGGGCGCTTTGCTCGCGGCGTTGTTGCAAATTCTCGGAAGTGTTCACATTTTTTTGAAGCCCTCTGTGTATCCAAGTGCATATCCAATGGCACGTGTATGCGAATGTGATTGAGTCTACATGCCATTTAAAATTTAATCGCCTATTCGCTCGCATTGTATATGCAAGCGTGCGTTCGTTATTGATTTAAATGTGGATGGTTAATTTAAATGTGGATGGTATTTTTTCACGTCCGTACAAATGCACACGGTCACTCGCACATATTCAAACGCATATTCGCTGACGCGTAATATTAAAATGCATATTCGTTTCATGCGGTTGGGAGAGTTGATCGTGATGTCATGCCGTACATGTCACACACGCTTCACGTGTGTGACATGTACGTTGAACTCCTTTCGCGCCGTACCTAGCCAACCGCGCCAATCGGAGGGGAAGGTCGACTGCATCATCCGGACGACCGAGGAATAAATTTCGATTTAAAGCTTCTTTCGTGACTGCAGGGATTCATCTTCTTGGTTCTTTCGGTAAAGTCACGTAGAAGGAAAATAATACTATAATAAAAATAAAACATAATAAAATAATTCTCACGACGTTTCGGCCACAACGACGGCTGCTTGCGTTGTGGCCGAAACGTCGTGAGAATTATTTTATTATATTTGATTTTTATTATTTTATTATTTTCCTTCTACGTGACTTTACCGAAAGAACCAAGAAGACCGAGGAATAGTGAAGTGGGGCTCCGGGGCAGGACGCGTCGCTCGAAGGGCTCGCGGACAATGTTCGTCAAGATCAGCTCAGCGAAGTGGCTTATGCTCTTGTAAATCTAGGTTGAAAACACATTTTTTTGGCTACTGCTTTTTGTTTAGATTTAAAGCTTTCGTGACTGCAGGGATTCATCTTCTTGGTTCTTTCGGTAAAGTCACGTAGAAGGGAAGTAATAAAATAAGAAAAATAAAACATAATAAAATAATGTAATAAAATAATAAAAATAAAATTATTTTATTATGTTTTATTTTTATTATTTTATTACTTCCCTTCTACGTGACTTTACCGAAAGAACCAAGAAGGTACTGCTTTTTGTGTTTAATTCGTTGTACTTCCCCCGCGCCTGTGCGTGTTGCCCACGTGCGGCCTTACGTGACCTCGTGTGCCCGCGCCTGCCGCAGGTGTGCTGCGCGGGCTCCCGCCTGCTGGTGCAGGAGTCGGTGTGGGAGCCGCTGCTGGCGCGGCTGCGTGAGCGCATGTCGCGCCTGCGCGTGGGCGACAGCCTCGACAAGACGGTGGACGTGGGCGCCCTGGTGGACGAGTCGCAGCGGACGACTATCCAGGGCTTCGTGGAGGAGGCGAGGGCCGAGGGAGCCGAGGTGAGGGAGGCGTGCGGCGAGTGTCGCGGGTTCGAGGTCGCGATGCGCCAAACGCACACGGGGTGGCTTCTCCCGATTAGCACGGCCGGTTACGTACGGTGCGAAAGAAGTTCGTACGTGTGTGGTGTTTGTGGTGTGTGTGGTGTGTGCTAGGGTTGTGGGGAGCGTTGGCGCCGCGGTTAGCTTGCCGGCGAACCCGAGTTCGATTCCCGCTCGCGACCAGCACCAGTGACGATTTATCTGAGCCGGTTCCGTGCCTCCCCTCGGTCGACTCAGCCTTAAATGAGTACCTGGTACGGTGTGTAAACCTCGCCAATGGGGAGACAAAGGCGGCCCGGGCATGGTGCCGGCCACCCACCCACCCCCTCGTGTGCCGTGCCGGCCTTCATCTGTGCTCGCTAACAGCACTTGCCCCAACAGTCTGTTAAGGCTACACGGAGGGGGGGGGATCTTTGTGGTTTGTGTGCAGGGGTGGGGGAGGTGTGCGTGGCGAGGGGAGCGATAGCGTTGCGGTTAGCGTACTGCTCTTCGAACCCGGCGACCGTGGAAAAGTAATTAGGGCTTTCTTTCTGGAATCGTTATTCTGACCTCCTGGATCTTGCCCTGTTGATGTTTCCTGCAAGACGCCCGATCCAACTGCCGCATTCGGTTGTGAGCATGCAAACTCCAAATACGCAGCAGGCGTCGCGGTCGGGATCGAATCCACGACCTTCTTGCACACCAGGCGGGGTAGTTAACATCTCAAACCTTTGCTTAGTTTCCACAACCCGATTGGATTGGTTACTTTCAGTGTGTCATAGGCGTTTAGTGTGTGACGGGCGGGGCGCGTGAGGGGGGGGGGGGTGTCGTTAAATTTGTTTGACCCCGAGCGTTGATCGCGTGCTGGACGTGCGTTGCCCGTGCAGGTGTACCAGGTGTGTGCGAGCCTGCCGCCCAAGGGGCTGTTCTACCCGCCCACCCTGATCATCAACGTCAACACGGCCTCCCGGATCGTCAGAGAGGAGGTGGCCGCCCTGTCGCAGCTCACGGCTAAAACCACCTTGCACTTTTGGAACCTCATTTGCCAGTAGAAAATATGACAATTGTTTTTTTTACCCTTCTATCTGGCAACAAAACTGACACCTTTTTTACGAGGAGTCATGTTTGCATAGACCACAATACCTGCAGCCATAATGCGAACAAAAAACATAACTCTGATAATATATGCACTGTCCTTGAAGTTGATTGGA
Source organism: Lampetra planeri (assembly GCF_965212315.1). Lineage (NCBI taxonomy): Eukaryota > Metazoa > Chordata > Hyperoartia > Petromyzontiformes > Petromyzontidae > Lampetra > Lampetra planeri. The sequence continues at coordinate 6,071,013 of NC_136133.1, read as the reverse complement.
CCAATCAACTTCAAGGACAGTGCATATATTATCAGATAAGGACAGTGCATATATTATTGAAGTTGATTGTTTTTTGTTTGCATTATGGCTGCAGGTATTGTGGTCTATGCAAACATGACTCCTTGTAAAAAAGGTGTCAGTTTTGTTGCCAGATAGAAGGGTAAAAAAAACAATTATCACCTTGCACTTTGTTGGACTTTATTATTATGCACGGTTTAAAAAAAAATCTATTTATGTTTTTCCAACTGAAAGGCCGAAAGCGTTGATGCCGTCGGCTGTATTCGTCTATAATAGAGGTTTTTTTGGGGTTAGATCGCGTAAATATATAATCACCCGACACGGCCAACTAGTAAGGGTTGTCACGTAAACAGAACGTGGCCAATTCGTCACTAGTACAGCACTAGTGTATAGTGTAGTGTATAGTGCAGTGTATAGTAGTGTATAGTGTAGTATATAGTGGTGTAGTGTATAGTGTAATGTATAGTGTAGTGTATAGTAGTGTAGTGTATAGTGTAGTGTATAGTGCAGTGTATAGAAGTGTATAGTAGTGTGTAGTGTATAGTGTAGTGTATAGTGTAGTGTATAGTAGTGTATAGTGTAGTGTATAGTAGTGTAGTGTATAGTGTAGTATACTCTAGTACAGCACACCGGTGTGTTGGAGAGCCAAGCCACAACATTTACAATCTGAGTACGACATCTTGCCGGTAATTACAACTGGCATCATGAGGCGGACAGCCATATTTGTGGAGAAATCTTCCTGTTTCATTCCTTAAATATAGGCGTAGTTGTGATGGCATCACTTGTGAGCCCTTCCGTCTGCCTGTTGTATAACGGGAGGCACGAATCTCGATTGAAAACTAATTTATTTAGAACTGCTCATTTAGGCCTCGGCAAGGTAAAAGGTAAAAACAACGAGCCTACCTTTACCCTACCTTTTACCCTTACCCCATACTAATTACCCGATCACAGGGTAATTGCTGGGGTACTACTACACATGAACAAGGTTTATAACAAGTAAATTCTAGGTAGAGCGCTTTATTCATATAGAATACTCTCGATGATTCCAATGATAAATGGAGGCCACGGACTGCGCCACAGAGCTTTTAGTGAGCGGTAAACAAGGTGTTTACCGGGTAATTATTCGCGCTACCTTTACCCTACCTTTTACCTTACCCCTTGGCATGTCGACACCTTTACCTTTACCCTTTTACTTGGTAAAAAGGGTAAATTACCTTACCTTGCCGAGGCCTATGTTCGTTGTTGTGTTTAGTTTGTTGTCCTTCACTTTCCGCACCTTGGCTACGTACGGTGCGAAAGAAGTTCAACACACAGTACATACACCAAGTGGGAATGTAGCAGCCAAATACTCTGAACGCGTGACGTTGATTCAAAAAATTAAGGGAAAAACCGGAGGACCCAGAGAAAAGTCCACGCGACCACGGGGAGAGAACGAGAGAGATACGCAAACTCCAAATATACAATAGGCGTCGTCAGGCTCGGGATTGAACCCCACGACCTCCTGCATACCCAGTTAACATCTCGTGGTGCGGAAGAAGTGGAACATACATACAACATACATACAACATACATACAACATACATACAACATACTTACGTAACCCTGGTTATCGACAGTCCAATGTGAACAAAAGTTTGGCGTATGGTTGTGTATGTAATTAGGGACTCGTTCCAATCTGGTTGCGTTAATAGGGGGTCGCTAAGGAAGCGCTGAGACATCTGGCGTAGAGCCCTTGCGTACCAGAGGAGTCATTTCCGTAGCTTGTGTGCATTGCCTTCAACAATTTTCTTGAATGCGATGGCATCCGCGTACGAAATTAATTCTGAAATATTCACCGCGTAATTACTGCTGTTTAAATGAACTTAATGGATTGCCCCTTAACCTTTGAGAATCGAAGCATCTCTAGTCACCAGGTGCTGCCTGTCACAACTGCAGACCGCTCAAGTCCGTGTGCATTGCAAGTGCAATGCAATTCGGATTCACGTAGCGTCTCCTGTTTAATACAGCTGCATCTGAAGATGCCGTCACATCCACGCGCACTGTACGTTATTAATCAAGTTTCCTGCTGCTGCCGCTGTTGCTGCTGCTGTTGCTGCTGCTGCTACCACTGTTGCTGATGCTGGTGCCGTTGCTGCTGCTGCTGCTGCCGCTGCTGCTGCCGCTGTTGCTGCTGCTGTTGCTGCTGCTACCACTGTTGCTGATGCTGGTGCCGTTGCTGCTGCTGCCGCCACTGTTGCTGCTGCTGCCGCTGCTGCTGTTGCTGCTGCTGTTGCTGCTGCTACCACTGTTGCTGATGCTGGTGCCGCTGCTGCTGCTGCCGCCACTGTTGCTGCTGCTGCCGCTGCTGCTGCTGCTGTTGCTGCTGCTGTTGCTATTGCTACCACTGTTGCTGGTGCCGTTGCTGCTGCTGCTGCCGCTGTTGCTGCTGCTGCCGCTGCTGCTGCTGTTGCTGCTGCTACTACTGTTGCTGGTGCCGCTGCTGTTGCTGCCATTGTTGCTGCTGCTGCTACTGCCACTGCTGCGGCTGCCGCTGTGGCTGCTATTGCCGCTATTGCTGCAGGTCTTTGGGCCAGTGTTGGTGGCTCTTCCCTTCCGCACGGCGAAGGAAGCCGTCGAACTGGCCAACAACACGCCGTACGGCTTGGCGGCGAGCGTGTGGACGGAGAAGCTCTCCCTGGCTCTGGAGGTCGCCTTGTCGTGAGTCCGCTTCGATGAACACGGCGGATTTTTGTTTATCTGTGTGTGTGTGCGGGTGTTTGCGTAGCGCTTTTTGTCAGTTCCCCTGTCGGGCGAAGGCCTCTCCCCCCGTGCCGTGTCGGTCGCCGGGGTTATTTTTGTTTTTATTTTACCGTATTTCCGTCGCGCTGGTGAGTGCGGGTTGGTGTGGCGGCGGGGGACAAGGGGGGCGTGGGAGATTGACAACTTGTTCGTACGTCGCTCATCGTCGCTGTGAATCTTGGTCAGGGATCGAACACGGGTCACGGGGTTCAGCGTGCGGTGTGCCGGCCAACGCACCGCCTGCGCCTGCACCTGTTGGGTTTTTCGGCACCAGTCGTGTCCCAGTTACGCCGTTGGGAGTCGGACTCGTGTGTTGACGATGCTCGAGAACTGACCCCAGAATAATGTCGCGCGGCTACTTCTATGGACGCTTCAATTGGCCTTTTTTCCACCCAACGGTGCATCGCACCTCTTCATACTCCGCAAGCCATGTTCAGCACGTGCGTGTGCGCGTCACGTGCGTGTGCACAGTATCAAAGCCGGCACGGTGTGGGTGAACGGACACAACATGTTTGACGCTGCCTCCGGCTTCGGGGGATATCGGCACAGCGGCTTCGGGCGCGACGGCGGCAAGGAGGTGAGAGAGCGAGACGCGCAGGGACAGGGAAGCCTCACCCTGCCCTGTGCAGGGAGGTCTCACCCCGCCCTGTCCAGGGAGGCTTCACAGATTATAACCTTAATTAGTTCAACCAAACCAATGGCTACATTAAACTTTGTTAACGTGTTTACTATTTACTTTTAAAAGAGTAACGATCTCTTCCTTAACCCGCGCACCCTACCTGGCCCTAGAGGGCATTGGGAGGGATGGAGAAAGGGAAGGCCCAAGCCCACAGAGACCGATGGCTCATTGAGCGTGGGGACAGAGGGCCTGGTGTGGTTTCTGGGCTATTCCTGGGCCGGCAGTTAATGGTTCCCAGTGATTGTGGAAATTAAGCAAGAGTGCCCTTGTAATCTTAGCTGTTGTTGAGGCTTTCCCGGGTAAATAAAGGATTATTTAACAATATGTAATGTCAATCCACCGCTGGATGAAAGGCTCCCCACGTATCTCGGTCATCGGGGTGATTTAACCATACCTTACCACACTGCTCGGTGTGGTTTGGTGAAGGTGGGAGGAGGGGGTGGTGGCGAGTCTCGTTCACACATCGCGGATGTTAGCTGTGGCTCGGATTCAAGCTCCCTGGATTCGCAGCACTCTGCGCTGACCACCGCATCACCGATTCCGCCCCGAATAATGAAACAAAACTAATGTCAACCGGCCGGGTGGCTCTGCAGAAAAGCAAGCGGCACGCAATCAGAAGCGTACGGGTTCAAATCCTGGTTGGGGATTGACTCAGCCCATCATCCGTGCGAGGGCCAATAAAATCAGTACAGTGATCCCTCGTTTATCGCGGTTAATGGGGACGGGAACCCCTCGCGATAGGTGAAAATCCGCGAAGTAGGATTGGCCACCTAGGAATTTCCGTATGTGTGTGTGTGTGGGTACCAGAATGTTTAAAATATGTATATTTATACTTTATATGTATATTTTACTTAAATCTATTTAATTATAAAACCTTAAAATTATACATTCACTCTCTCTCATACGATACGTATTATGGTGTTCTACACTCACCAATGACAGTAGTATCTTGAGACTTGACTCCAGTAATGACGACGACGACGATGACAATGACGACGATGACAATGACGACGATGACAGACCTGTGCAGTTCGATGAATGTGATGATGAATGATGATGATGATGGTGTTACTGCACAGGTATAATGAGGCCTTTAAATCAGTTCGAAAAATCCGCGATGCACTGAGGCCGCGAAACTTGAACCGCGAAGTGGCGAGGGATTACTGTACCACTTTGCGGGGTGGGGGGGTAGGGTGAATTCTACAGCGGTTGCGCTTTGGTTCGACTCACCCCGGCCATAGCAGAATAGAATTTCCCCCCACTGGAAATCGAAGGCTGTAAACAGGAGACGTGCCCGCACCTCGCGACGCTCACTTGGGAAAGAGAATGGAAAGAGAAATAAGTATAACCCGTAAAAACAAAGTTTTTCACTATAAATCCTTTATATGTGTGGCGGCTAGAGTCCTCTCGTCCTCTGGCTCGAGATGGCTGCCACCTATGGGTCAGATGATTGCATTGCACCATTAAGCAATTGGTAATTACATATAATATTTTTGTCCTAAAAAGTGTAAAATTTTGGAAAAAATTTTTCACGAGCATTAATTGTCACGCACAACGAGTCTGTGTGCAAAATGTCAGCTCGATTGGATCACGGGAAGTGGGTTAAAAAACGACCGAAAGATTTGCACGGTCCTAAGCAAGCAAGCAAGTGAACTTAATATAAAGGATTTAAAAACTGAAAGGACGCAAACCTGAGCTGGTTCCCGTCTCCCGTCACGCCCTCCTCGCGGTGGCGGCAGGGCCTATTCGAGTACGTGCGGCCCCGCTGGGAGGAGCGCGCCCGCCCCGACCCCGGCAACGTGGACCTCGCGGCGTTTGGAGCCGCCTACGGGGCCGACGTGGCGCCCATCCCCGGCACGGCCGTCACCGTCGCACTCCCCACCGTGACGGCACACGAGCAGCTCCTGCCGAGGCACGCCACGCCCCGACTTACGAATGCCCGTCTTAAGAATGCCCGGCTTACGAATGCCCGATTTAGGAACATCCGCACTTGCGAACATCTGCCCTGATGAACATCCGCACCTACGAACGAGCTTCTAAAAGATTTTATTTAATCCTCCGACTTGCAAATGTGAACTCGCACTTGCAAACGCTTTATTTACTGTACAGTATTTTGTTAGTGTTACATGCAAGTGTAGATGTTTCTTTTTTATTTGTGAGTTTAACAATGCTTCCCTTTTTTGTTTAACTGTAACTCGTTTTATAATCCTTACCACGTGTGCATTTAAATACAGTGCATCACTGTGTTCCGATGCACGAACCGTTCGTCTTACGAACGTCGGGTCGGGCGCCACAGTGGTGAGATGTTAACTGCCTTGCCAAGTATACAGGAGGTCGTGGGTTCCATCCCGACCCCGATGCCTGAATATTTGTAGTTTCCATGTTCTCTCCCCGTGGTCGTGTGGATTTTTCTCCGGGTCCTCCGGTTTTCCCCTCCACATTTAGAAACACGCGTTTAAAGTATTGGGCTGCTGTACATTTCCACACCAAAACCCACTTCGTTGAGCTACCAATTGTGGCCATGCCGCTTCTGAAAAAAGAGCTGGTGTGGCTCAGTGGGCCTTACCTGGTAAAATAAAAAATAGTTCAGTGGTAGACTCACCCCGGCCGTACTTTGTTCGTCGTGTGCCGTAATGGTTTGCTGAGCGTCGTGTTGTCGCGCTGTATCGGCGTGTGGGTCGCGCTGTGATACGCTGCGTGTGTGTGCGCGTGCGTGTGCGTCCGCCAAACGGCGCAGCGTGGACCGCACGTACAAGCTGTACTACGGCGGGGCGCAGAAGCGTCCGGACGGGATGTACTCGAGGCCCGTGCTGGCGCCCGACGGCGGCGGCGTGATCGCCTACGTCGCCGACGGCAACCGCAAGGACGTGCGCAACGCCGTCGAGGCGGCGCACAAGGCCGCGCCCGGGTACGCAGCCGCCACCCCCCCCCCGTCGTCGTACTGCTGTCAAACCCCCGGTGGTTTCAAATGCGTGTGGCGGCCCTCGCACTGATGGTGGCTTATCGGCGAAAGTGAAAATTAGCAAAGAACGCTGGTATAATATCGATTTAAAGCTTTCGTGACTGCAGGGATTCATCTTCTTGGTTCTTTCGGTAAAGTCACGTAGAAGGGAAATAATAAAATAATATTTTATTATGTTTTATATTTTTGATTTTATTATTTCCCTTCTAGGTGACTTTAACGCTGGTATAGCGTGTATTGTATTGATATCTTAACGCCGGCGTCTCCGCGTTGCTTCAAGCTGATCGGGATCGGCTGCAGTCCTCCCGCACGCGATGCCAAAGGCGCCTTCTTGGCATTCGGCAGTTCGACTTCGTCAGAAATGTCACCCCTGGCGATCGAGGGCTTAGTTAGAAAGAGACGCCGGCTGTCACTCTGTGGACATGTCGCCCGTCCCGATGCGCGGACTCCAGCAACTTGCGCACTTCGGTTAGCGGTCGACGTTTGAAGCGAAGACCGCGACCCTCAAAGGAATGGCCCCAACCCCCGTGTTCACCCCCACCCCTCTCGCCGTGATCCGTGGCTCAACCAAATCACTGGAGACGCCGGCGTACGGCAGCAAGGGCAGCTTACACGCGAACGCTGTCATCGCAAGAAGTCACGCGTTTGGCGGCAACGGTCCTTCGCTGACTACGCGCGCGACGGGCAGACAAACGAACGAACGAACGCCTTCCGTCCTCTGACAGATTCTGCAGTTGCTTCTGCTGCTTCACAGTCGAGGGGCGACCTCCAAGGGTCTACCCTTAGAGTATCCGACCATTTGCTCGTAGGTCACCTGACTCATGGAGTCCACTCCAATGGCCGTCTCTTTAACTGCCCCTCCTTCATCCAGAGGATGCCTTTTTGCGTTTAGTTTGTTGTCCTTCCCCCGTACCTCTTATTAGCACGGTTGGCTATGGACAGTGCAAAAAGAAGTTCAACACACACGTGCCGGCGCAGGTGGGGCAAGCGCGCGGCTCACAACCGTGCCCAGGTGGTGTACTACATGGCGGAGAACCTGGAGCTGCGGCGCGACGAGGTGGCGCGCCGGCTGGCGGCGCTGACGGGCGTGACCCCGGCGGCCGCGCTGGACGAGGTGGAGGAGAGCGTGACCCGGCTCTTCCACTGGGCGGCCTACTGCGACAAGTACGGCGGCACCGTACAGGTGGGCACGCGCTGGGCCGCCGCGGCGGGGGTGGGGGGGGTGCGGGCAACCAGGGCTGGCGCGCAGAGCAAACCGGAGCAAGCCAGGGACTGAAATTTTTTTTTTACACTTCTATCTGGCAACAAAACTGACACCTTTTTTTTACAAGGAGTCATGTTTGCATAGACCACAAAACCTGCAGTCATAATGCAAACAAAAAAAAACATGACTCTGATATGTATGCACTGTCCTTGAAGTTGATTGGTCCACACCCGAGACAGCTTTCCTTAGAGCCTAGTCTCACATGGCAAATGAGGTTCCAATGGTGAAAAAGCCAGGGACTGTGAATGTGTGGGGAACCGGAGCTTGTGCATACAGGGGGGAGGGCAAGCAGTGCTGGTGAATTCGTGGTGAACCGGTGCGGCTGACCGCAGGGGGCTGATGAACGCGTGAGGAGCCGCATCCGTTGATGCAGGTGGCAGCCAAGGACTCTGAACTTACCGGGAGAGCCAGCGCTTGCACAAAACGCGTGGCCGCTTGTTACAGAGGTTCGCGGTTCGAAGCTGGCAAGTCGCACTGGGCAATAAAAAACTACAGCCAATTTATATTCTAGCAGGTAAGGCCCACCGAGTTATTTTGCTGGCCACAGTTGATAGGTCAACGAAGTGGGCTATCACGCGGATATTTAAAGCCACCGAATACTCTAAACGCACGTTGATTCTAAATGTGGAGGGAAAACCCGGAGAAAAATCCACGCGACCACGGGGAGAGAGACACGCAAACTCCAAATATACAGCAGGCGTCAGGGTCTGGATCGAACCCACGCCCCCTGCATACCAGGCGAGGTAGTTAACATCTAGCCACCGCGGTAGACGTGCCTCTACACGAGCCTGCCTGTTCGCGGCAAAGAGTTTGGCGCGCGCGTTGAAAAACCACCACCCCTCCATGTGCCATTTGGCGGTGCGTGCGTTTGCGCGCGTGCAGGAGACGACGCTGTACGGGGCGACGGTGATGGTGCGCGAGCCCGTGGGCGTGGTGGCCGTCGCGTGCCCCGACGAGAGGCCGCTGCTCGCCTTCGTGAGCCTCTTCGCGGCGGCCATCGTCAGGGGCAACGCCGTCGTCATCGTGCCCAGCGAGAGGCACCCGCTGCCCGCGCTCGACTTTTATCAGGTGGGTGGGGGCCCGTCGACGGCCGCTGTTTTTTTATTTATTTTACCAGGTTAAGGCCCGCTGAGCTATTGAGATATTTTTCAGAAGCGACCTGGCCGTCGCAAATGATCGCGCAGCAGAGTGGCTCGTCACGTGGAAATTTATCGCGACCAAACACTCTAAAACGCGTTGATTCCAAATTTGGAGGCAAAAAAAACGGAGGACGCGGAGGAAAAGCCACGCTACCACAGGGAGAGAGACACACGCAAACTCCAAATATATACAGCAGGCGTCGGGGTCGGGATCGAACCCACGACCTGTATACCGGGCGAGGTAATTAACATCTCGCCGCTGACTTCAAAGCCACGTTGGTCACGGACGTTGTTTAGCAGCGCTGCATCACGCTGGTCACTGCGGGTTGGGTAAGCGGGCACTCAGCACTGGTCCGGAACGCTCGCCAACTAAAGTTCCCAGCGGCAGGGAATCGAACCCAGGTTGCCGAGTTCGTAGCGCGGCGTGCCAACCACTGCACCGCCTCTCCACACGCTCCGTTTGCCCGCAAGATAGTTCAACGGAGAGTCATCTTATTCTGTCACGCGCACGATTCGATGAATCTATCGAGAGCGTGAGACTATTTTAATTGGTGAATGTTTGCATGTACGTGCTCGTGCATGGGATGCCTGAAGTCCAGTGGGGGGGGGGGGGGGGGGTGGGGTGGCACGTGCCCCCCCAATAAGGGATTTCGATCGGATCATTTGGGTTTATGAGTAATAAATCGGCATTTTGCGACCCCCCCCCACTGCCACTGTGTAGCATATTATTACGTGCCAGGGACTCTATGAGATGATAGGACAATAGTCTGAGTCCATAATTGGCAATAAGTAACGGCAAAGCGGTTATAAGTGACTCAGATTTGTGCGCAGTTGCGTCTACAGTGCACGACTTTCACACAACGCGGTTAGAATTCGACCCTCGATCGATGGCTGCGCCATCGCCGCACACGCCTCGAATAAAAAGCAAGGGACAAGTCCTCACTTACTACTAACAACTCCTCTATCATTTCTCGTTGCTGGAGGGGTTGCCCCCCCCCCCCCCCCCACTTGAAAATCCTGGCTCCGCCACTGCTGAAGTCCTCTTTTTAGGCAGCCGCAGAGCAATTGGGCAATTCGTACGAGAAATTAACCAGGTGCTGCGGGAATCTAACCTCGAAAACCCTCTGCAGACTCGCTCGGTGGGTCGAGCGAGATAATTAGAAAACAAAACTTCGCAGGCAGGTTAAGGAAACGCGCACCAACGAAGAGACAAAACATCTCCCTCGTCACGTTGATAGGCAAGCCGCAAGGCTGCGTCTTCCAGGCTGTTCTTGACGCGAGCTTGAAGCCTCAGTCGTGGGACAAAGTCAGTGAACGGTCGGGGTAGAAACCACTCCCCCCTCGCTTGGCATGCCGTACCGCCAACCTTAGATTCCGAAAAGTTGATGGGGAAGCTACTGTTGTGCGCGTGCTCGTGTGCGCGCGCGTGCACAGGTATTCGACACGTCCGATCTGCCAGCCGGTGTCGTGAACATCCTGACCGGCTCGCGGGACCACCTGACCAAGTGCCTGGCGGAGCACCAGGACGTGCAGGCCATGTGGTACTTCGGCAGTGAGCAGGTACAACCTTGCCGTGGCCTCGGATCGGCAGGATGAGCAGGGAGGCATCAACTAAACTAATATTTATTTTACCAGCTCAGGTCCACGGCTATAGAGCTCTTTTTTAAATCCTTTATATTAAGTTCACTTGCTTGCTTGCTTGCGCGCTTACGACCGTGCAAATCTTTCGGTCGTTTTTTAACCCACTTCCCGTGATCCAATCGAGCTGACATTTTGGCGCGTGACAATTTATTTTCGTGAAAAAATGTTTCCAAAATTTTCCACTTTTTAGGAAAATTTTTTTTTCATATTTAATTTAAAATACCAATGTGATAAAAATGAAACTCTTACTCAAGAAAAACAGAACTGAATAATAAAATAAAACCGATGCCACGCATATAAAGGATTTGTAGTGAAAAACTTTGTTTTTACGCGTTAATTTTTTAGAAGCGACCTGGCTATCACAAATAATAGCTCGGTGAAGTGGGGCATCGTGTGGAAATGTATCGCAGCCAAATACTCTAAACGCGTGACGTTGATTCCTAATGCGGAGGGAAAACCGGGGGACCCGGAGAAAAATCCACGCGACCACGGAGAGAGAGAGAGAGAGTTTCAAACTCCAAATATACAGCAGCAGGCGTCATGGTCGGGATCGAAATCACGACCTCCTGTATACCAGGCGAGGTTGTTAACATCTCCTAACCAATATTTCTGACCGAAAAAAATATCCATGAGGGTTCTGCCTTTGTCGTGAGGGTTGTGAGTTGACGCCGAGGATGGGGGGAGGAGGCGCCTCGCCCTCGCCATGTGGAGTGACGTCACCTGTTCATGATTATTAATGAGGGGTGCTGGTCGATGTGGAGTGACGTCAGGCGCAGTACACACCGACATCCTTGGGTAAATATAGTAGTAAATGCAGATTTAACAAAAATATTGGTAAAAAACAAGTTTGCCAATGCACACACTTTTATTTGCACTCAAAAGTAGAAAACTAATTATAATCTTTACCCCAGAATTAATCAAATTTGATGTGCTGAATAAAAGCGCGGGGTAGGCTTGCAAAATTTTGCTTAAACATACCGAAAGGAAAACCACCCACTTTTATTCAACACGTCAAGTTTGATTTCGATTTAAAGCTTTCGTGACTGCAGGGATTCATCTTCTTGGTTCTGTCGGTAAAGTCACGTAGAATGGAAATAATAAAATAATAAAAATTTAACATAATAAAATATAATTCTCACGACGTTTCGGCCACAACGCAAGCAGCCGTCCTCAGGTGAAGAACAGGTCTGTCGGTAAGACCTGAGGACGGCTGCTTGCGTTGTGGCCGAAACGTCGTGAGAATTGTATTTTATTATGTTTTATTTTTATTATTTTATTATTTCCATTCTACGTGACTTTACCGAAAGAACCAAGAAGACGTCAAGTTTCATTAATTCTTGGGCCCAGTGCAAATAAATGCGCGCGCGTGTGTAGGCCTCGGCAAGGTAAGGTAAAAGTGTAAAAACAACGAGCCTACCTTTACCATACCTTTTACCTTACCACAATACAATCACTCTACCCTACCTTTTACCCTTTAGCAGGTAAGGTAAAAGGTAAAAAGCAACGAGCCTACCTTTTACCTTACCCTTTACCCTTACCCCTTGGCATGTCGACACCTTTACCTTTCACCTTTACCCTTTTACCCAGTAAAAAGGGTACAATTACCTTACCTTGCCGAGGCCTACGCACGCGCGCGTGTGTGTGCGCGTTGCAAAACTAGTGGTAGCTCCTGCAATCTCTCATTTACTTGATACAGCTGTCGTGGCTGTGACGGTTCCACCTGAAGACGGAAGCTTGTGTTGCCTCCGAAACGTCGTGATTTTTATTTTATTTGACTTTTATTAATTTTAATGTTTTACCTACGTGACTTTACCGAAAAAACCTAAGAATATAGCATTTGTTTACCCATTTTGTTGTTGTTGTTCTGTGCGCTCGATGGCTCGCAGGGGAGCAAGTTTGTGGAGAGCGCCTCTGCCGGCAACCTGAAGCGCACGTGGGTGAACTACGGCGTGGAGCGCGACTGGGCGAGCACCGACTGTGGCCAGGGCGAGGAGTTCCTGTACCACGCCACGCAGTGCAAGAACCTGTGGCTGCCCATGGGAGACTCGTTTGCCAACTGAGCGTCGCCGCACTGGGCACACGGCTTTGATCGCGGGAGCGTTGGTAAACCAACAAAAACATATTCTTGGTTTCGATTTAAAGCTTTCGTGACTGCAGCAGGGATTCATCTTCTTGGTTCTTTCGGTAAAGTCACGTAGAATGTAAATATAGAAATAAAAAAAATAAAAAGAATAAAATAATTCTCACGACGTTTCGGCCACAACGCTGTCTCCCCCGACAGACCTGGTCTTCACCTGAGGACGGCTGCTTGCGTTGTGGCCGAAACAGCATGAGAATTATTTTAATATGTTTTATTTTATTATTTTATTATTTCCATTCTACGTGACTTTACCTAAAGAACCAAGAAGAACCAAGAAGATATTCTTGGTTCTTTATATATTATTTAAAAAATATAATTTTATTATTTCCCTTCTACGTGACTTTACCGAAAGAACCAAGAAAGCTTTAAATCAAAAGCTTTAAATCTAAATTTTACAAAAACATTTCACATTTTATTTTACCAGATGTGTAGCTGTGCTGTAGCTCTTTTTCAGAAACGACTCGGCCATCACCAAATGATATGTCAGCGAAGTGGCTCATCATCATCATCGTGTGGAAATCTATAGCAGCCAAATACTCTTAAGACGCGTGATGTTGATTCTAATTGTGGAGGGAAAAACCCGAAACACCCGGAAAAAAAATCCACGCGACCACAGGGAGAGAGAGACACGCACATTCCAAATATACAGCAGCAGGCGTCGGAGTTGGGATTGAACCCACGACCTCCTGCATACCGCCGGGGCGAGGTAATTAACATCTCCTAGCCACCCTGGGTTAGTAGCGCAGCAAAATGTTTACGATTGTGCTGTAATCCTATGCTCCTGTGTCTTTCCCCCCCCCCCAGTACCCTTTTCAGGCTGAGTTGATCTACTGATCTACAAAGACAAAGATCCCCCGTATAGCCTTAACAGACTTGGGGCAAGTGCTGTTAGCGAATACCTATGAAGGCCAGAAACGGTACACGAGGGGGTGGGTGGCCAGCACCACGCCCAACCGCCTTTGTCTCCTCAGTGGCGATGTTTACACACCGCACCAGGTACTCATTTCAGGCTGAGTCGACCTTTGGAAGGCCCAGGACCGGTTCAGATAATCATCACTGGTGTTGGCAGTGAGCGGGAATCGAACCCGGGTCGCCGGGTTCATAGCGCAGCGTAGCGCTAACCGCTACACTATTGCTCCCCACACCGTACACACACACACACACATCTGCCTGAACAGAATCGGTGCTCTGTACGTCACGTTGCGACGCACACACACGGACACATGCACAAGATTCCTGCGTTAATTTGAATCCGCAGCCTCGAGTCTCCGTTACTTGGGCTGTGTTTGTCAACCGTGAGGCGCGTGCAGCGCGTTTTCTACTTTAATGTTTCATTTCAGCAGGCGAGGACGACGACCGGGAAGTGACGCAAGGCGGAACCGTGCTGGGTGATTGTCAGTTGGGAGACTTTGTTCCAGAGTTGATCACGGGTTGTGTCGTGCAATGTCACACACGGTGCACGCACGTTGAACTTCTTTCGTTACGGTACGTAGCCAACCGCGCTAATCGGAGGTGCTGGGGAAGGACAACAAACTAAACACAAAAAGCAGTTGTCAAGAAATGAGTTCTCAATCTTGATGGTTTAAAAGTGCGTGGCTCCCAGTGGCCAGAGGTCGCAAACGGGTTTTGATTCCTTACCCGTACCCGGCCGCACCAGGGTCGCAAACGGGTACCAGTACCCGTACCCGGCCGGGTACGGGTAGCCGGGTATCGGGTAGGGTACGGGTATCGGGTACCCGATTGCGACCTCTGCCAGTGGCCTCCTAATATCGGGAGGGAAGAGCGGTTCCAGACGGTCGCAGAAGCGCGTGATGCGGTGACCGTCTTAGTTCGGCGTGGTACTTTTCATGGGCAGTCGTCGTGGTCCTCAAAAGTTCAGAAGTGTGTTCGCCGAGTGCATCCAAGCGAGCGTTGCAGCTCTCTGTCAAGGGCCAACTCGGCCAGCCGACAAGGGGCCGCAGCAAAGTTTACACGTCACAAGTTACACACGCTTGAAAGGAATTGACGATATCTTGAACGTAAACATTTCCACGATTTTATGTTCACATTTGATATTTTGTGATCTCAATAGGATCTGTTTAAGGAGAGCAGGGGGGATGGGCAGAGTGGAGATCCGTGGTAGCGCATCCACCACTTGTCGCAGAGGGTTCACGGTTACTAATCTACTGGCTGCCCTGGTTATTACTGTCGGTATATTAACCCTTTCCCGTTCCGATGACATACGTGCATGTCATCAGCTCTTCTGAAATATAATAACTTTATCGGTACCGAGGCTCCCACAAGGCCATGCGAGAGGACGTGCGGCACAGTTTTGCGGTCGTGTCGCTACAGTTCTCCGCGGTGAGTAACGACGTCTTTAAAAGCAACGGCGCTACTACGCCTCTCTAAACAAAATTAACGCTGAGCCTCTTCCACGTTGCGAGATCGACGGTAAACGGGACACCCAGCCTGCCACTCGCAGACATCTCGGAACGGTGGAAGGGGTTAACTCCGATGATAATGGGGCACGGCGTACATCACGGCGGACGTTACAAGATCCCCTGACGTGGTTTGCTGGAGCAGGCCATCGTGTGTGCGAGCGCCAGGGTCCAAGTGTTGATCATTTGGGATCGTGCCCCACAGCAGCAATCATCGCGCCCCCCCCCCACCCCCTACTGGCAGACTTAACGCCCCAATTAACTCTGGCGCATGAGACTCGTCCTAATGATGGGTCTCTTTGAGTTGTCAATCTCGTTAAACAAAAAAAAAACTTGAATCTTCGCGGAGAGTTTCAGTTGAGAAATGCGTGGCGCTCACTGCCCCAGGGCCTGGTGTATAAAATCTGACGCCGTTTTAGAATTGTCATTTATTTGTGGGTTTTATTGTTGGTTTTATTATGGGTGGCACTGCCCAGTGCCCGGTTTAAAAGCCGACGTTTCCCGATTTCCAATTGTGGATTTTGTTTTTGATTACGAGTAACACTGCCCAGTACCTGGTTTAAAAACCTGATACTGTTTTTATTATTATCATCACATAATTGCAATGTGTGCTATTACCTCAAATGTTACGCGCCTGCGGTTGCATTTTGACCGGTGGCGAATCAATCGGCTCGTGCCATGAGGCAGTTTTGATTGCAGATGCAGATTGTGCATCCAAATGACGGTGACGAATGCAATGGACCTGGATCCTGTCGGACAATATTTTGACCGGCGTTATGAATATTACAATAGGGCACTGACATGCACTTATTGTAATATTACCCCCCCCCCCCCAATTATATTCTAAAGATTTTTATGTAAGAATGACGATCGCAATAAAAAAAAAAAGCTTTAATACGATACGTTTCCTGTTGTGTTTAGGAGGACAGAAGGGGTGAATCAATCCATATGCTTGTTAAACCTTGCACGACGATTAGCCATTGATAAGCTTGCTGCCCATATCACAAAGTGAATAGTAATTTCACTTTGCATTTGCCATAAATATGCTAAATTCCTCTTGATATGCAAATTATTTTGTCAAGGCGCTCTTCCCCCCTCCATCCCAGCTTAAATAGACGCTCCAAGCCTGGGGTGTGTCATTCAGACTCTGTCTTCTCGACAGACCTGTTCTCCACCTGAGGACGGATGCTTGCGTTGTGGCTGAAACGTCGTGAGAATTATTTAATGTTTTATTTTTATTATTTTATTATTTCCATTCTACGTGACTTTACCGAAAGAACCAAGAAGATGAATTTCACTTTTCTGAAGAAGAAAACAAAAATCAAAACAAAAGAGTTCAGCTGGGAAGTTATAAAACAAAAAAAAAAAGAAAATGTTGCTCATGTTTGGAGGTGTGGACCACTTAGTTCAAACGTCAGGGCACTTAGCTGGTGCTACTGACAAGTGAGATCCTGGGTTCAAATGTAGGCACTCGCCTGAGATTAAACCGGCTCTCAAATGCAGTTGATGGTTCCGGCCAAGTCACCAATGACCGCACACAAATTTTCACGAATTTGATTCTCCACTCAATTTTGGTTAATTGACAGCTCAATTTTTTGTTGTAAAATATTGCTCTGACTGTCATGCAACGAACATTCCTGTTATGTGACAATGCAGGTGGCAAAGTGCTTGCCCCTATTGTGTGTGGACCAGAGGTCACTTAATAGATCTCCCGAGGTCGTTCTGTTGTACATTGACTTCTCTACTTACGCACATTCGACTTAGGAACGTTCAGAGTTACGGACAACCCTGTCCCGTACGCCCAGTTGCCTGTTCGGACCGAGAGTCGTAAGTTCAACCGCCACGCAATAGATGGCGGTGGTGACATCTACATCTACAGAACGTGAAGAACCAATGGCACCTACATCTACAGAACATGAAGAATCGGTGGCATCTACATTTGCAGAACGCAAAGAACCAGTGGCATCTACAGAACATGAAAAACCGGTGGCATCTACATTTGCAGAACGCGAAGAACCAGTGGCATCTACATCTACAGAACGTGAAGAACCAGTGGCATCTACAGAACATGAAGAATCGGTGGCATCTACATTTGCAGAACGCGAAGAACCAGTGGCATCTACAGAACATGAAGAACCAGTGGCATCTACATTTGCAGAACGCGAAGAACCATTGGCATCTACATCTGTAGAACGCGAAGAACCAGTGGCATCTACAGAACACGAAAAACCGGTGGCATCTACATCTACAGAACGTGAAGAACCAGTGGCATCTACATCTGCAGAACGTGAAGAACCAGTGGCATCTACAGAACGTGAAGAACTAGTGGCCTTTACATCTACAGAACGCGAAGAACCAGTGGCATCTACAGGAGATTATATAACTTTTAAAGCCATTCCCCGTATTTAGTGCACATGCCGTACAACGTGTTTGGAATCGACAGGAGTACGAACAGACCTGGAACCGAAATCGTTCGTAAGGAGGAGGAGTCTAGACACTTTCGTGGGGCGTTTTCTAACCCAAAGGGATTGGCACTGCTCAAGGAGAGATCAAATTTGGATTTCGATTTAAAGCTTTCGTGGCTGCAGGGATTAATCTTCTTGGTTCTTTCGGTAAAGTCACGTAGAAGGGAAATAATAAAAATATCAATCAAATTCTCACGACGTTTCGGCCACAACGCAAGCAGCCGTCCTCAGGTGAAGAACAGGGCTGTCGGAAAGACAGCGTCTGAATGAACACCACCAAGCTTGGCAGCGTACAGTGATACCTCGGTTCACGAACTTAATTCGTGAACTGATTCTGGTCGCGAACCGAATTGGTCGTGAACCAAGGCACATTTTCCCATAGGGTTCAATGTAAATCCAGTTAATCCGTTCTGACCTTTTTTTTTGGTTTTTGAAGCACAAAAATATGAAACAAATTACAATACACATTAGTACTGTACAGTATAGTAATGTATAAAGAGAGAACACTAACCTTGCTTGAGATGACTTCAGTAAGCACTCAAATGGGTGAACTGTACAATACAGTAAGTACAGTATTGTACAGTACAGTAGTACAGTACTGTATGTGCTAAAAAGCACACCAAAAAGCAAAAAGTCACTGAAAGTGTCTTCACAGTACTCAGAGTACTTATTTCTGTGTCTCTTCTTCTCTCCACGATCTTCCTACAGGAAGTCACGACCACGTGACAGCCTGGAATTAGCATTAAAATGGCCGCGGCTCCTGTTCGTGAACCGAAGCGGAGTTCGTGAACCGGAGCAGATTTTTATGAACTTTTCTGTTCGTGAACCGAGTTGTTCGTGAACAGAAGCGTTCGTGAACCGAGGTATCACTGTATATTTAAGCTAAAATTCTTCTGCTGATATGCAAATTCATTCGTTAAGGCGCCCTCCTCTACCCCAGCTTGGTGGTGTTCTTTCAGACGCTGTCTTTCCGACAGCCCTGTTCTTCACCTGAGGACGGCTGCTTGCGTTGTGGCCAAAACGTCGTGAAAATTGTATTTTATGTTTTATTTTTATTATTTCCCATCTACGTGACTTTACCGAAAGAACCAAGAAGACAAATTTGGATTGTTCGTCTCATAGCGTGACGCTGGGTGCACTGGCGGCTACAATTGGGGCACCAGACAATGTGCAGGGTACTTTAAAAAAATGTTTTAACACTTATATGGGACTAACGTTTTTAATGGGAAAAAAGTACGGCTAATAATACACCGTAACGTGATAACAAATCTTCTTGGTTCTTTCGGTAAAGTCACGTAGAAGGGAAGTAATAAAATAATAAAAATAAAACATAATAAAACAATTCTCACGACGTTTCGGCCACAACGCAAGCAGCCGTCCTCAGGCGAAGACGGCTGCTTGCGTTGTGGCCGAAACGTCGTGAGAATTGTTTTATTATGTTTTATTTTTATTATTTTATTACTTCCCTTCTACGTGACTTTACCGAAAGAACTAAGAAGATGAATCCCTGCAGTCACGAAAGCTTTAAATCGAAATAGTGATAACAAATGTAACGTTAATAGCTTCAAAGGGTCTCCACTTGTTCGCCATCGTTGTCAACGCGTGCCTGGAATCTTCTCCAGGTGGTCTCCAGAGCCCGGAGGGCGCATTTCTCGTGGTGTTGTTGCAAATTCTCAGAAGTGTTCCACATTTTTTTGTAGCACCCTGTATCTTTAACGTGATTACACGTTGAAAAATCAATCCTGCTTAAACGATGCGCTCCCAAAAGGCCGTGGGGCTTGATGGTTGTGCACAACACGAATACTTTTCCGCAGAGACACGAAGTATTATCCGCTTACCCACGTGACATCGGAGTCATTTTCAGACGTTTTCCTTCAGTGCGTACGTAACAAACAAAATAACCACGCCACACAAAACCCACGCTGACGCGCTAGGGGGCGCTTTAAGCATCAAAGGTGAAATCTTGACTTCGGGGGCAGTCCATAAATGACGTCACGCGATTTTGGACGATTTTTGACCCCCCCCCCTCGTCACAAGGCGTCACAAAAAGTCAGACCCCCTCAAATATGACGTCACAAAGCTCTGCCCCCCCCCCAATCATATTTCCATTTTGAAAATAAAACATGCTTCAAATAACTTTAAACTATTGTCATTGTAGTGCGTATGTAGTGTGGCGCTGCACTCTGATGTTGTATATTTATTTAAAGTTGCGCATTTTTATGTGACGTCACATTTCTCAAAGCCCCACTCCCCTCGTCACACATCGCCACAAATGTCTAACCCCCCCCCCCCCTAGGTGCGTGACGTCATTTATGGACGGCCCCTAAACAAAACGTGCAGATTAGTTACTAGTATAGTGTATAGCGTAATCTGCTTCAGCCCACCGTTGTGTTGGAGAGTAAATCCACAACTTTTACAATTTGTAGTGTGACGTTTCGCAGGTAATTACATACCGCACTAATCCGGCAAATTGCCTGATGATGCTGGATGTAATTGCCAGCGAAGTCGTACTCAAATTGTAAATGTTGTGGATTTACTCTCCCAACACATCCGTGGGCTGAAGTTGTATACTACACTATACACATTACACTATACACTACACTATACACTACGCTGCACACTACACTATACACTACACTATACACTACACATTACACTATACACTACATGTACTACACTACACACTACACTATACACCACACTATACACTACACTATACACTACGCTGCACACTACACTATACACTACGCTAGACACGACACACTACACTATGCTGCACACTACACTATACACTATACTAGTATACCAATTGGCACTTTTTGTTTACGTAACAAACCTTATTGGCTACGTCGGGTGGTGGAGGGTTGCGACACATTATACTTACGCGATCTAACCCCAAAAACCTTTTTTTATTATTCTCCACGACACTGATTATTTTGAGTAAATAGAGGGCTGCAGAGCTTGGGCAATTGTTGGTACCGGCTCCACGCCTGGCTGCTTATCTCCAGCTTATCCGAGGTTCCTCAAGTGATTGCGAGATGCAATTCGCATTAACCGTCGCTATGTAAAACCATTTGTACAGGTAGGAACAACAGTTCCACACTGCCCACCAGGGATTATTTGTCTGTCTGTCGTGCATATGGGGAGGGGTAGGGGTGGGGCTGGGCGGAGAGGGGAGGGTGGGGAGGGGCTGGGTGGGGGGTGGGAGGGGCGGGGCTGGGTGGGATGGGCTGGTCACCCCGTGGTGCCCTTATAAAACTCAACGTTTCACCTACTCACTACACTATACACGACACACTTATACAGGTAGGAACAACAGCTTCCACACTGCCCACCAGGGATTGTGTGTCTGTCTGTCTGTCGTGCACGAATGCGCTGTCCAACCAAGTTCCTACGTGCCCACTCCGAAGGAACGTGTTTATATCAAACCACGTTGGAAGCGGTGGCTTTTCACCTTGATCACGTGCATCATGAACAGCGCCAGTTTTGCGTTCCCTCTTCATCATCTTGCACCGCAGTCGGCAAACGGCGTCTCCAGAGCAGCGTGCGGACTCTTTACGAGACGGCTTCGTGACGTTGCGTGCTTCGTCACATGCATCGCGGCTCTTGAAACGACGAACTTTGTACGGCATTCGAAAAAAATGGCCTCGTTATTTTGGTTTCAGAACCCCTTGTGTTATAGCACATAGCAAGACCAACTTGACACATTGGGTATCCCTTTAACGGGCCAAACTTTGGCTTAGGGGCCGTCCATAAATGACGTCACGCACCTAAGGGGGGGGGTCAGACATGTGACGAGGGAGGGGGGTTTGAGAAATGTGACGTCACATCAAAATGCGCAACTTCAAATATAGACGTTCTTCTTAGACTTTTTAATAAATGTTTTCTCCTACAACATCAATACGCACTACAATGACAATAGTTTAAAGCGATTTGAAGCATGTTTTTTTCTGGAGGGGGGGGGGGGCAGAGCTTTGTGACGTCATTTTTGAGGGGGGTCTGACTTTTTGTGACGCCGTGTGACGAAGGGGGGGGGGGGGTCAAAAAACGTCCAAAATCGCGTGACGTCATTTAGGGACGGCCCCTTTATATCCACTTTTTCTATTTACCGTTGGACGTATTTCAGTCCCGGATTCACCGACCCCGATACTGGTCACAGGGCGAAACGTCCGTTCCCCAATTATCTGGGGTCCAACCAAACCCCATCAAGAGCACATTATTGAACACGAGTTGAGTCCATCATATAAAACACACGGTTCAGACAGGTCAACGTTTAAATAAGGTATATATTTTTTATTAACCAAAATGATTACTTAGTAAACTAATTAACAGAGTGTACAGTATTTATTACATTTATCCATGCACAAAACTAATGCTTTAACTCAACTGTAAGTCACACACGACACTGGGCCACAAGCAGGCATTAAACAGTATTATGATGCATTATGCAATGCTGCACTTTGCAAACGCACATTGATAATTTTGGTTCAATTGACACCACACGAAAAGTCCTAATTGTCAGAAAACACCACAAAACCATCCCTACGAATAAGTACAATGTGAACGACTCACATTCAGAGCAATGAAAAGTGCCCCTAGGCATTATCACGATTTAAAATACTCTCTCATGAATTTTACACTCGCATCACACGAACCCTCATCATGGCAAATGCATCATATCCACAGGATGTCAAGGAAATGCACGCACGGTCACCTTGAGGACACAAGAAACACCTGCATTTGGCTGCAGGCTCTCCCTTGGGAAACACATTCATGGATATCAAGCAAATCAAACTCAAACCACCTGCTTCTCTTCTCTGGCGATACAGAGCAGGTATCTGATGACATCTTATGGACCTCCGCAATATACAGCAACATTAAGACTCCAGACTGTTATTTCTAGCTCCCATCTTTTCTGGCCTTGGACAAGACTTGCTTCCTCATCTGCTTTACTCGTCCGCATATATTGCATCTTCCCCTCCTCCGCCCTAATCTTGAACATGCCTTCTGTCCCAACCACCCTTTTCTTGGCTTCTCTGTCGTGCAATTGCTGGAATTAGTGTGTATATATTCTCCCATCACCGGCACTGTCCACGGCACGCGCCTCACGATTTTCTCCTTGACAGAGCCGGGTTCTTCTCTCCAGACATTAAGTGGTATTGTCTTGTTCAGACGCAACCAATTCTATCAAATGATCATTTTTGTTCTTTGAGTCTCATGTCTCAGATGATGTTCGATTCCTCAACCATCCAAAAAGTCACCGTCACCATCCCCACTGATCTCACCGCTGCATTGCTCGCCCACGTTCTACAATGAGGAACGTAGCGTATCCACACTTGTGTATTGAGCTTTGCTGGTTGTCATTGTTTTTCATCAGTTCCCATTCTGATATAATAATTACAATATGGTCTTTTACACAATGCAATTGACAATTGGGAATACCCATGAAAACATGTTATTATGTTCCATATTATCCACTACTGCTGTCTGGAGTACCCCAGGCAAACAAGAAACAAATAAAATATGCAGCCTACATTTCAATCAACCTGTGCATATGCTGAAGTCGTTGTCACAATTGCCAAAAATCACAGAATCGCTCGGTTGTATCCATAAAATAAAAACCCGGGGGTCCATCGTACTCCAGGTTACATGATATCAATGTATGCTTGGACAGATCGACCAATATAAAACAGCACAAACATAGCTCTACATTAATTCTAGATTTGAAGCTTTCGTGACTGCAAGGATTCATAATCTTAGTTCTTTCGGTAACTTTACCGAAAGAACTAAGATTATAGCTCTACATATTCATCAATAATTGCGAAGTTAGTGAAAATTACATTTTAGATATTAACAAGCACTGCCTCATGTAATTGCGCGAGATACACGGCCGGGGTGGAGGGTGGGTGGCAGGCGTGACATCAGCATAAAACAAGTCGGTTCAATGCTGTGGGTGACGTCATCACGCAGAAAGGCGCATTGACGTCACCACCGTGCACTTGCCCAGCCCGTGCGCCAGCCAGCCAGCCAGCCAAACTTTTTTTCTAATATAGCATGATTCAACTGTCATCTTCCTTAACTTGTGCAACATTCGATTGCTGCGCCTTTAGATTTAGATCGTCGTGAAGAATTCGCGAAACACTGCCATAGGACAAATTGAGTTCCGCGCTTGTCCTGCGGATGGACTTCTGAGGGCTGTTGAGCATGGCATCCTGCACGCGCATCACATTCTCCTCCGTTCTCACAGTTTTTGCCCGCTTTTTCTTCACATTTCTAACCGAACCCGTATCGCAGAATTTGCGATACAATTTGTAAATGGTTTTCCTCTGCGGTGGCGCGCGGTCAAATTCCTCCTGGAAAAGTCGCTGCGTGTGCGCCACGGATCCGTGAATCTCCATCCACGCTACTACCTTCCTCCTCTGCTCCTCAGTCAGATACGGAGCCATCGCTTTCACAATGCTCGATCACCTGTTGAGAAAGGGGGAAAAAAAAAAACAAGAGGGTCATTAGAAATCGGTGGGTCTGGTGGTGCGTCTGCTTCTTTTGCGAGGCGATGGGAGTCGTGGCAAAACAGTGGCCACGTCGATTTAAAGCTTTCGTGACTGCAGGGATTCATCTTCTTGGTTCTTTCGGTAAAGTCACGTAGAAGGGAAATAATAAAAAAATTAAAATTAAACATAATAAAATAATTCTCACGACGTTTCGGCCACAACGCAAGCAGCCGTCCTCAGGTGAAGAACAGGTCTGTCGGAAAGACAGCGTCACCTGAGGACGGCTGCTTGCGTTGTGGCCGAAACGTCGTGAGAATTATTTTATGTTTTATTTTATTATTTCCCTTCTATGTGACTTTACCGAAAGAACCAAGAAGAAGTGGCCTCGTCATTTGACGCTGCTGGCCTCCGCTTTCTTCGCTACTGCTGTCGCATAGCTGCAGCGTCGCCAACTCTGCCATTGATCGCCCGGGGCGACTTGCTCTTCCTGGACTCGCTCTGCAAAAGCCTCCCTTTCTCGCTTGGCCCGCATGGCGTCGACGGGCCCAACGCTTACTCGCCTTTCCTTTCTCCCTCCGGGCCAGCAACAACTCCTCGTCCTCTGCCGTTATTGTCCGGTTCAGAGCGTTGGCACGAGCCGCGGGGTTCACAAGAGTGTCGGGAGAAGGCGTCCTGCCCTCGCCAATCCTCCTCGACGCATTTTTCTCGAGGCCCTGCCACGTGGGAGCGTAGCTCTTCGATCGTGTCGATGACGCAGCCGCTCCAGCCTTGCGGGGATTTGCGTCTTCTCTGCCCAGCGATGAAGGGACCTCCCTCGCCGTCGCCACAGCGCTGGCCTCGGATGGCATTGCTTCTCTTTGGATGTGCAAATTTAAAAAAGCGGTCCAACACTTGCCGGTTCGATGGAAGTTTGCATCTGGGTAATTGCGTCCACAGAGTTCCTCGTGCCAACCAAACGCCACGGTTTATCTTCGGCACATCTGCCCTAGTACTGGCCATTTCCACTCGATGAAGAGACCATATACTTTATATGGCTGCACTAGAGTTATACATATAAGCGTCATTCGCCATTAAGTGGCGGTAACGTCACCACGGCGCTTGTGCCAGGCTATGTGCACCTTGAGGCCACGTGAAGTGTCGAACGCCCGCTGGCAGGAGGTCACGGGGCAGACCCAGCAGGTGCCACGGGTCGACTGACTGAGATGACTGAGATGAGTGGCCGATGCACCACCTGTGCCCCCTACTGTGCCAGTCATATTAGGGCCATGCATGCCAAGAGGATGGGGTCGTAAGCAAGCTGTCAATATTAACAGATTATAATGACATCGTCAGCACTTAACTATTACACCAAAATTACGAATTTGATTGGTTATGGTCCCTGAAAACTAAAACTTCACTTTTTCATCTGCATTTTGATTGGCACTCTGGTGGTATCTATAAATGTATCAATGTAACCTCAGGCTTTCTACCGATGTCATTTATACTGGTTGTATGCAGATGGATCATTGTATAAACAATTGATGCTTATTTTAACACAAACGGAGGTGACATCTGGCTTTTATACACATTTCCCTCACCGTTTGAACATACAGTACATGTATTCCATACAAATTAAAGCAACTGCTTCAGAAAACAACCGTGGTATATTATAATCCAATGCCATTGATCATATTACGATACATAAAACCATTGCAGTACGTCATGTTAAACCGAAAGGAAAATGTTATACATATACACCGTACCATAATAAAGTATGTCAAACATAAATAAACTACGGAGTTAATGTCGTAAGCAGCAATTAATTACCGTGTGGACAATGACATCACACTCGCATGCGAAATGTACTTAACGCCTCAAGATTATTCGCAATGACGTAAACCGGTAATGTATAGCAGTAGCGGTGAAAGTTAACACGTATGTGAACGACGCAAAGCAAAAACATAACACGCACGGTGTAGGTAACATCACGCGAATACATTTTGAGGTGAATTATTGTTGTGTTACACCGCTACCTTTAAAGCAGCCGCGACATCGCGTCACTTGCAACCATCAACTTGAACGAAAGGGCTCCTCATTTTGCGCGCTAAAATCGAAACGCCAGAACGAGGATTTTTTTAAATTATTAACAAAACTAAAAAATTACGCACGCGTACAAACACGCGTGAGATACTACAACAACGTAAACAACAACAAAAAATAATCCGCGAGGTAAAAAAAAATAACACTGTCCCGCATTATTTTGCTCGTAGCGGAGTGCGACGAGACGCGACCTACCTCCTCTGCGCCGTCCGCCATCTGGCGACAGCACGAAGATGGCTCGCGACCGCCGCGCTTACCCATTGGCCGGCGCGCCTCCCACGTGATCACCCCCCCCCCACCACCGCCCCCCGACCCCCCTCACTAACCCCCCTCCCCTCACCCCCGGGCATCGGTTGGCCCCGCCCGCGCGAAGGCGCTCGCGACCAATGGGAAGCGCCGCCCGTGCCGGGAGCGCGCGCGGCGGTTGGTGGAGGGTGACCGGGATGGGCGGGGCGATGGCGAGATGGGCGGGGCGTGCTGAAGGAGGGGGGGGGTGTGGGCCGTGATAGTGGAGGGGAGAGATAGAAAGGGGGAGGAGTTTACTCGCTAATGACGCAATTGCCGCACCCCCTCCTCGGCCTCTATTGTTGCTACCCCACTTTCCCCCCCTCTCCCCCCCCCGGCGTTAAGAGCGGCGTCGTCGGCGGTGAGCGGCGGGGGTGGATTGGTTGAGCTCGGGGGTGGCGAGGCCGTCCGCCGAGTGTGAGCGAGCCGAGCGTGAGGGGGGGAGGGCACGCAAAGCCGAGGGAGTGGAGCTCGCGCAAGCGGCTGTGTGTGTGTGGTGGGGGTAGGTAGGTGGGGGGGGTTCTTCACTCTTTGCACACGACGATCCGCCTCCAGGGCGCCTGGCGCGCACGAAACTCGCGGGGGGGGGGGGGTGTGTTTGGGCAGCCCCCCCTCCCTCTATTCGCTTACCGCCGATAGATTCGTGCGTGAGGAGAGGGGGTTGGTGGTGGTGGTGGGGGCTGGTGGTGGTGGTGGGGGGGGAGGGTTGGTGGTGGAGGTGGTGGCTGCTGCTGCCGGGCGGTTGGAGCGGTAGTAGAGGAGGGAGGGACACAAGGGGGGGTGAGGGGGGGGGTGAGGGGGGGGTGAGGGGGGGGTGAGGGGGGGTTTGCAGGGGGGGGGTTTGCAGGGGGGGGGGTTGTTGCAGGGGGGGGGGGTTTGCAGGGGGGGGGTTTGCAGGGGGGGGGTTTACAGGGGGGGGGGTTTGCAGGGGGGGGGTTTACAGGGGGGGGGGTTTGCAGGGGGGGCGGGTTTGCGGGGGGGGGGTTTGCGGGGGGGTGAGGGGGGTTTGCAGGGGGGGGGGTGAGGGAGGGAGGGACACAAGGGGGGGTTGGTGAGGGGGGGGGTTGCAGGGGGGGGTTGCAGGGGGGGGGGTTTGCAGGGGGGGGGGGGTTGCAGGGGGGGGGGTTTGCAGGGGGGGGGGTTGCAGGGGGAGGGACACAAGGGGGGGGGGGGTGAGGGGGGAGGGACACAGGGTGGGGGGGGCTGTTTGCTGGGCTCGGGTTTTGTGCTGCTGCTGCTGCTTCGAGCCCGCGCGCTTTCTGCCTCGAGGGCGGCGGCGTGTGGCGAAAGTGTCGGTAAATAAGTAAATAAATCGCGGACACCACAACCCACACGCAACCCACACAACACACAAAAAGGCTGCCGAAGGCCACAGAGAGAGAGGCGCGAGGCGAGAGCGAGGAGCTAAGGAGGAGGATCCTCGGGCCTAGCGGCGCCGTGCGGCCTCCCGATTACTCCCCGCTCAGCGGTAGCGGCAGCGGCAGAAGAAGAAGCCGAGGAGGGGCCCTCTGGCCGTGAGGGGCTGTCGGGGTTGTCGTGGGGGGGCAGCCGGAACGAGCACGAAGAAGAGAGGAGAGAGAAGGCCGAGAACAAAACAATTCTGTCGAGGGTAAAAAAAAAAGGCAGATGCCGCGTGATGATGATGATAATGATGATGTTGGGTGGTGGTTGTGGTTGTTTGATGTGGGTTGTGATTAAAATGAAGGCGATGTTTTGCCTGGGATTTGAGCCGCCCAGGGCCCCACGTTTTTGCCGTGACGGGTCGCCTCGCTCCGACGTTCGTCTTCGCTTGTGGTGGTTATTGTTGTTGTTGTGGTTATTGTTGTTTGGTTTGGTTGGCTACCTTTGTTGCTGCTCGTGGTGGTGTTTCCCCACCCCTCCTGAGGGAGGCCGACCGGCCGAAACGTCGAGGGCCTAATCGCGGTAGCGGCGGTGCATAATAAAAGAGCGGCCGCCGTGTGTGGGTTTTGTTGTTTAAATGTTCGTCGATAATTAACCTGTTATTGTGTAAGTTCATCCAAGCAGCAACTTTGTGGCTTATTTATAATTGTACGGCCGATAGCCTCTCTCCCCCCCTCTCTCTGTCTCGCCTACGCGTCTTAGACCGCGGGCTTTTTTTGTGTAGGCCCTTTTGGCTTGGCGGGCAGCCTTAAAAAAACACCCAGAATACAAACAAACAAACAAAAAACAACAACAACAAACCCATCGTGGGCAAAGGGCCGATTGACCGACCGTCCTGAGCCGGCAAAACCCCGTTTCGGGAAACGACTGCGATGGCTTTCGATGCCCGGCCGAGTGGGATGGAGGGAGGGCTGGCCGGCAAATGTGTGTTCCCTCTCTACGCGGGTGGCTATCGTTTCCAGGCAGCGAGGGCAATCCATTAAGAAACATTGCTCGAAAATGAATCGACCCATTCGTCTCTGATTGCTGATTGCCATGAGAAAACCTGCACGAGTTGCGTGCGATTTCAAGAGAGTTGTTGTGGGCCCTGTGTAAGTGGCGGTGGTGGTTGTGGTGATGATTCGGGCTCGTCTCGGCCCTTGTATTATTGTGGTGTTTAAGCTGTTGCTTGCTTTAAAGTTTAAACGATCCATTCGTCTCTGATAGCCGATTGCCATGAGAAAATCTGCATGAGGTGCGTGCGATTTCAAGAGAGTTGTTGTGGGCCCTGTGTAGGTGGTGATGATTTGGACACGTTTCGGCCCGTGTATTATTGTGGTGTTTAAGCTGTTGCTTGCTTTAAACGATCCATTCGTCTCTGATAGCCGATTGCCATGGGAAAACCTGCACGAGTTGCGTGCGATTTCAAGAGAGTTGTTGTGGGCCCTGTGTAATTGGCGGTGGTGGTGATGATTCGGGTATTGTTGTGGTGTTTAAGCTGTTGCTTGCCTTTGCGTTCTCTCTCCCGCCTCGCTGTTATTGTTACGAGTTGGTTTCTGCTCGCATTTAAACGGCCCCGCGTTTTATACAGTGGACCCTGTCGTGTTTTATTCTTTATTTATTTTGGAGGCTTCCTCCGATCCAACCCCGTTCCTCCTTGATTACCTGCTAGCAAGCTCAGGGTTAGCTGCTTTCTATACCTGTGGGTCCTGATTTATATCGTTTACGGGACCGCTTCCAATTGACCGTATCAAAGATCGTTTAGACCAACTCTATAAATGTTATAAATAAAATTGATGTAACCTACCATATCTGAGGTGGGGTTTTAATTGTATTTCCTTGCAATATGTCTCTGTTTGACTCGGATCTCTGTGAACACTTTCATGAAATCGGTTGTGAAAAAAAATATGTTTATGTTTATCCGTGTAAATGGATTGATTTTAACTTTTAGCATTTCTTCATGACTTCTTGCCCAGGTAGAAGCTAAAGTGGCGGGCAACTTTTTCTCTAAATCCGTAAAAATGTCAGTCCTGTGGCACATCCTCGTCGGCTTCCCGTTTGATCTTTGTCGTTCAATACCATTATTTAACCTTAATCTCCCAATATTTAACGTCAAGTACTCCCTTCTCCACTCTCATTCATCTCAAACGAATGGCCTTTAATGTCTCTTGAGGAATGTCTCTCTCCCTTTCATATATCCCATCCCGTATTGTAACGTATCTACTTATAACTTTAAAAGTCGTGCAATGCTCTTTTGGATTGTGTGTAACATCCCTCCCCTGGTATTACATTTTTATTTTGTTTTCTATTTGTTACATTTTATTAACAACCCTCTCTCTTCCTTTCCACCAGTACCAATCCAGTGAAGAATCGCCTGCTGTCGTTCAGGTCAAGGAAAACAACACGAGAAGTTGAGCGAGACTTCGGGGAGAGCGACTGCTCTCATTTTGGGCCTGGGATTTCGCTGCAGCCAGCATGGGCCTCAGAGGCAGGGCTGGCCAGGACTTGCTCGGCTAGAAGGCCCTTCACCAAGGAAGGACCGAGGAGAAGGGGGCCCTGCTTGGTGGCGAAGGGAGAGAGAGGTGGGGGGGGGGGGCGGGGGTGGGTGGGCTGGGGGTGGATTTGTCCACGCTGGGTATTTGAGGTGGCTTTGAGGACGTGGACCTTGGTGGTGGTTTTGGTGGTGGTGGTGCTGGAGGTGACGGTGTTCTTGTGCGGTTGGCGAGCGGGAGGATGGCTCACCCTGGTGGGGCCGTGGAGCCGCGGAAGAACAGCGCGTTTCTCGACGCACTCCGACAATTCCACCAAGGCCGCGGGTGGGTGAACGTTCGGCTGTCTTTCCACACTCGTTTTCTCGACACAGTATAAATGTTTTCTCCACCCCCCCCCTTCACCACGGTTGCCTGGTAGCTTATTGGTGCACGTACGTCTGACCTTAGGCATTCCCAGGTTTGAATCCCACTATTGCGTTATAATGCCATCACCTCACGTAAGGATTCAAATTGTGAGGTATGAACATTGACAAGCAAGTAATGGCACTCGTAAGAGGCACGTGTTTTACTTGACAATCATAAATCCAGCGCGTTAATATCCTATGACTCCATTACAGACCTTGATTAGGAATTGTAGGTTTTCTTTTATGGCTACAAACAGCTTCCTCACAAGAGACACGTATCTCGCCAGGCTCTTTATTGTAAATAAAGGAACTTGATATTGAATCACCCCGCATTGCTGCTGTGCCATCACGTTTAATTTAAAAAGTTTGTTTTCCTCCACATGGGGATGTTAACCATAAAGGGTACAGGTGCCTTGTGTGCAGACTGGTCCCTGCTGGGACGAATCGGGCAGCAGAGCTAACACAACATACAAATGCAATGTGCGGTAGCGTAATGTTTCTACAATATAACTACTTCCAAAAGAGCTTCCGAGAATGCACTCCACGCAAATTCCACCCACTGTACAGTATACAGAGCCATTGCACATGACTACCCCTCCAACACCAGCTCCTTTATTGAGCCCTTCCCCAGCATATCATTCCTGAAAGTATGTGTTTATGCTTAATAGATTATGCTGCATTACTGGTCATGTTCAGAGTTTTTTGTTGTTGTTGTTCATTCAATGTCATAGGAGTTGGAATCCATAAGAGCTGGCATTGTATTTAAATGACGATGTGGTCGCTGCTGTCTTTTATGACAGCACAAGGGATGGTGTCACATGGCCACACAAGTTTGGTTTTCGGCTAAATTGACGTAGCTCCGTTCCAAGTGGACACATCCATTCTAGACACGCATCCATTCCTCGCTGCTTGTTTGTGGGGGGGGGTGGTGGACTGGTGTTGGGTAATGGGATTCCTTTTGAAATGAAACGAGAAATATTGTGCTGTTATCTTCGTGAGCTGTTTCCTGTTGCGCGACATCGTGTTCTGTCAATTTTTTTATTCTCGGAGAAGATAATTTCCTCATTTTAATGCGTTAATCCAGATGGTAAAATTGGGGTATCATTGGTGGTCAATCCTAAAGGGGCAATGAAAGAAACTTCCATTGTGAACATTTTTGGACAAGCCACTCAACCGTAACCAGATTGTAGTACTAAAATGTATTTTTCTTCATTGGCCTTTCATGCCTATGATTGCATAGAATGTCGGTTGCACAGTGTACGGAGTAGATGTGTCTTGATTAATCGATTTACATTTGATTATTATGCCTGCGATACAACGATCCCTTCATCGAAGAGTCGATTAACAACAATTTCTCAATGATGTGAAAATATATCCCAACGTTAACTTGTTGAGCAAACGAGACAATGGAAACGTGGCTGCATCAACGTAAAGTAACTCGAATGAATCAAATAATCACAAGAAAAGCTAACTAACTGTTCATCTGATTGTTGGTGGGGGCGTTGGATTGTTAAACGCCATGTTACGTAGTTATTTAAAATATACTATTATGGCTCTTAAAAATAATCCTCCGTTGTACCTTTCTTTTTGTAGCACACCTTTCAAAAAGACCCCTCTAGTTGGCGGCAGGGAAATTGATCTGCACTCGCTGTACACACGGGTGACTTCTCTCGGCGGCTATCACAAGGTGAGTTTCCGCGCGGTGTTCCCATTATTGAGCTGTCGTTTCTTGAATTGTCGGCTGAAACTTTGTTCACAGCCACTATCATCGTCAATTCAAGTGTTGAACTGTTGACGTTGCCTTCAGGTAAAGCTCTTAACTGGAGCACTGTTGTGACAAAGCCTGTTGGAAACAGCACCTGAAATTGGACATGAGGTCTCAAAACTGGATTTACTTTTGTGCATAAACTCAAACATTGTCTTGGACACAAATGCCATTGGGCAGTACATGACACTGTACAAAGTAAAATTATTTGGATTGAGGGGGGTGCTATCGCTACAGAGCCCTAGTGAACCTGCCATATAACAAAATTACATTTTACATCTGTTTGCAAATACATGTTTTAGCAAATGTATATTATTGTAAGGGACTTTCATTTTATCCTTTGTCATATGCATTGGTTGATGCCGTTTGACTGCTTTTATTTTACCGTTGAGCTTGTATGATATAATTTCTCTGGGTTTGGCAAAACTAAGATCGCTTTATGGGAAGTCAACATTTTTTGCCATTATGAATAGGCTGGCTCATGTCATGGGTGTGTGGAATTTCCACCACTGCCGATCAGTAGCTTTGCCATTGCTCGCTTGTGCAGGGAGACAGTGACTTAATTTATCCAGCAGTGCCTTTGCAGGCCATTACCTATTGCAATTTGGAGGAATAATGGAGTACCTAGAGAAAACCCATACATACGGGGGAATAACATTAAAATATAGCTGCAGATTAATGAGGTCCATTTTCTATACTGCCATCTACTGGCCTCTGCTTAGCCAAGTAGATCGAGAGAGTCAGGTATTTAAACAATGTGGTAATAAGCATGACTTGGGTACCTGCATTCAAATGACATTTTTCAATTGTTTTTTGGGAATAAAAAGAAATGTATTAACATGTCAACACTGAGTTGTAGTTCAGGTATAGATTCAATTGTAGTTAAACCCAATGTGATTTTCAATACAGACTCTTGTCTTCAATTAACATTTTTCAAACATTGTTCATTGTGCAGCACGGCCATTTAGACAAGTGATACTAGTTAGTCGGTTGTGTGTGTCTAGCCTAGGCTATGGGCTGCCCATACAACATTTATTGATGCCTCTCAAGCGGTGGAGACGCAAGGTTGGGTTTTCAGGATCATATTCACGCTTTTTCCAGGAACCTTTTAAAATTGTTTCATGCTTTTGTGGATTGAAGACCAGAAGACTTAAATGTTTTTGCTAATGGCATTTTAGGTCCCCTAATAACATCTGTCGACGTCTGTCATGCTGAGAAAGAGAAAAACGTTGCGAATTTTGATTAAATAAAGTAAAGATTCATGTTCGTAGTTTGGTGAAAATATTAATTTGCTGTTCCACAATCTCGGCCCTATTGCCCACAATATGACAGTGCAATGGATGAAGATAAACCCTTGAATCGACCAGCTACTTGTTTATTTTAAGAGCCATACATACCCCCTTGTTTGACATGCACCTGGCACGTGTTTGATGTTATTGCCCCCCCCCCCCCCCCAAAAACGCTTGTAGGTTAAAAGTAGTAGGGGCATAGTGCTTATTTTGTCTGGATCCTGGATGCGCCAGTGACTGAATCGGCCGATTAGGTTTTGCACAGTGTGCTTTCAAAGCCATTAGACGTGTTTTAGAATTCACGGCGTAGTTTTCCTTAATCGACGTCGCATAATCGCTGTTTTTTTTGCCGTGTTATCTCTTCTCCTGATTAAGACTATTATTACGATGCTACAGTGCAGCAAAAGCATCCGTATACTCTTGTTGAAGTTCTGAATGCCTTTTTGTTGTACTCTGGCATTGTGACTACATGCTATGCCATCGTGTATTATTTGTTCATTTAATTACTCTTAAATGGTCTATACAGTGCAGTTAGAGTACAATCTAGATTTGAAGCTTTCGTGACTGCAATGATTCATATTCTCAGGTTTTTTCGGTAAAGTCACGTAGGTAAAAACATTAAAATTAATTTTAATGTTTTTACCTACGTGACTTTACCGAAAAAACCTGAGAATATAGAGTACAATCCTTTCAGATGTATTTTATTACCCTTCCTGTATGCGTACACACATGCATGCAGGTTAATTCATATCCGTTTTCTTGCACAGGCACACATGGCAAAAGCTGTACACACGTGAAAGGCATTCATCAGTACAACGCACACATTTCCATACGCAAATTTCCTGTGTACAGATACCCTTCATGGAACAACTCGTTGATTAAAAGTGATCCTTACGCTTAACGTAGATGCTTCGAATTGTGCGAGTGATAATGGATTATTTCCGATTTATATATTTTAGTACGTGATTGGATCACATAAACCCTTGCAGCCACTACAGATTCTTCATTCACCAGAGCAGCAAAAGAGAATCCCAATGTTTGAATGTAATCATGACCCAGGATTGACAAGTTGTCCTATACTTGGAGGGGAGGGGGGTGGGTGATTAATGTCCAATTTACATCGTGATTTTTTTTTTACTTATAAGGTAACGTAGTTAATTTCATGCTGCCTTGGGAATGCTCAGTAATTCTGTAGGAGGAG
This sequence comes from Lampetra planeri, assembly GCF_965212315.1. NCBI lineage: Eukaryota > Metazoa > Chordata > Hyperoartia > Petromyzontiformes > Petromyzontidae > Lampetra > Lampetra planeri. Next base: position 6,036,124 of record NC_136133.1, on the reverse strand, counting down.
GCTTGATATAAAGACCTCTGTGTGAGATGTGTATGCACCCTCCTCGTACCACAGCACGCGATGGCCCACAGAATGTGCTAGGAGATTGACATCCGCCAGAAGGCTGTGACATGAGTTGATAAGATTGGTGGCTTAATGTCCATTGTGGAGGATGGTGCACTCGGACATGTACAGATGCTCGTCTTCTTGGCTCTTTCGGTAAAGTCACGTAGAAGGAAAATAATAAAATAATAAAAATAAAACATAATAAAATAATTCTCACGACGTTTCGGCCACAACGCAAGCAGCCGTCTTCAGGTGGAGAACAGGTCTGTCGAGAAGGCAGAGTGAATGGCACGCCCCAGGCTTGGACTATTTAAGCTGGGATGGAGGGGCGAAGAGCGTCTTGACAAAATAATTTGCATATCAAGAGGAATTTAGCATATTTATGTGAAATGCAGATATGCGATTAGTACTACTTGTGAAATGCGTAGGAGGTTTTTTATTATTATTTTATTATTTTCCTTCTACGTGACTTTACCGAAAGAACCAAGAAGATGAATCCCTGCAGTCAAGAAAGCTTTAAATCGAAAGATGCTCGGCTGTTTAGGCAATGAAATACAGTATCCAGAATGTTTTCTAGGGTGTACTGTTGTACCACTTCATTGTTAGTCACAGGAGAATAATAATTCCAAGAACTTGTTGCTGTTTTTGTTTGCATGGGTAATCAGGAGTTGGAGTAGATGGATTTTTATGATCGCACAGTGGAGCCCTGTCGTATATTTTTGTACATTCCACTTATATATTCTGTAGTACGTCGGTTAATAATTGGAAGCCTTGTTTTCTTTAGAAACGGCATTAAGCTGTGGTAATTATGACCTCGAAGACGATGGTTGGTCAGTTAAATTTGTGATCATGGCTGTGGAAATGAAAGGAGTTGATTTTTAAATCCTTTATATTAAGTTCGCTTGCTTGCGTGCTTGCTTGCTTAGGACCGTGCAAATCTTTCGGTCGTTTTTTAACCCACTTCCCGTGATCCAATCGAGCTGACATTTTCCACACAGACTCGTTGTGCGAGACAATTAATGTTCGTGAAAAAAAATTCCCAAAATTTTACACTTCTTAGGCAAAAAAAATGTATTTTACATATATTCAAATAGAACGCATTCATGGCTTTGGCTGAACGTCAGAGTGTAAGAGCCCAGAGCGTAACCCCTCCACAGGCCGTGGCGGAGTAGCGCAGTTGGTAGCGCCCTCGCTTCCCATGCCAAAGGTCGCGGGATCGATCCCCGCGTCCTCCACAGGCGAATATATTTTTAAATCCTTTATATTAAGTTCGCTGCCACGCATATAAAGGATTTATAGTGAAAAACTTTGTTTTTACGGGTTATACTTATTCCACTTGTTTCCTCTGCTCAGACCAGTGGTAAAATGGGGAGATAATTTTCATTGGTGGGGTAAAGTGTGGTAACTTTTCGACCGTTGAAGACCGTGATGAATGATCTTTTAAAGAGCACAACGCACACACCGCCCCATGTCCAATATGTGCAATAATCACAAGGCCTGTGTTAACGAGGCCTCGTAGCTGCAGCTTTGGGGCAATCTGTACCTTTTGCAGATCACCGCTGGATATAAAAAATGATCAATTGGAACAAAGCACTGGATCGCGATGACCCCGAGCGATCGTTAATAACTCGTTTTTACAAAAAGGTTTGTAGCAACTGAGTGTTGTTGAAATGTTGCCCGTTTTCGCATCATTTCAGTGCTGTTAAAGGTTTTGACGAATGTTAATCTCGTTCAATTACTTTGGGGGCTTGGTTTTTTAATTGCAATTTATTTTTGCTACCTCCGCAGTGGAGTTGTCTGATGTTTATACGTTATGTAATTTTTATTATTGCCTTTTAAAATTATTAAATGCGATTGGAAGTAAAAAAAAAAGTCTGAATGCTTTGGAACATAGCACTCTCAATGGTTTTTTATGCTTAATTGGTTTCTTTAATTAAATTGTATTTGTTTGGCCGTGGTGCATTACAACCTTAAAAGTGCATCCAATTGATTCAATTTGAGGCCGTAACTTGTTTTTAGTTGGAATAAAAGTAAGTGTGCAATGTCCAGGTTGTAGCGAGTAGTAGATGCTGATTTGTGCTAAATCCTCATGCTGATGGGACAATGAATAAAGGAAGGAAGTGATTGATTGGGGACTTAAAGCGCTTATCATCATCAGCTATGATCTATCCACAGCTGGATGAAGTTAATCCATCACCATCTCTAATGCTCCCGCAATGTCACAGTCCATCTAGCGCCTTCTGTGGCTTTCCGCTCTGTCTCATCCATTGGCTATCATCCTTTTAGCAATGTGTCCCGTCCAACTCCACTTATTATCCCTTAGTCTCTATGAATTTTCGAAGTTTTGTTTGGTGTGGAGCACAAGGGAACACCTTCAACTTAAGGACCAGGGGAGGAGAAAGGGCTACCTGACGTTGCACAACAGATTGGTGGCATGGTGGGAGAATTGGAGTGTTTAACTACAGTATAAAGTGAAGGTTTGTCAAAGCAATTTGGCTCGACATGTACCAGTGGGGGGGGGGGGGGCAGCTTAGGGCAGTGGTTCTCACTTCTCAACTTTTTTTGGACGAAGAACAGTTGACATTCTCCACCAAAATCTCACAGCCTCATTTTAGTAGGTGGCATTTTATCGGTGGGTTGGGTGGATGTCAGAGGGTTTGTAAGTTATTGTCAAAAACGTGGTTGAAAGTAACTAATATCATATTTTAAAAATGAAAACTAATCTTCCCGGTTTTTTTTTAAATAGCTATAAAAAAAATTGCTTCCTAACTCAAACCCATTGGCTGTGCAGGGTAAAGAGATTGCAGGGGTTTGGGAGGAATTGGAGTAAGAGGATGAGCCACCAAGCCTCATAGTGTTGTCGGGCGTGTGTGCCTGGTCCTGTTTCTGTGCTAGAACTGGAATAACTGCGTGATTCTCATCAGTCAAGGAAATGAGGCATGTGCCTCATGGTACATTGCAGACTATCTCTGTAGGCTTGTGATATCTGGAGCACTTTAGGGGTAAAAACCTGTGCTCCGAAGAAAAATGTGGCTCGTGGGAGCAGGATTGGGTGAATGGATTATTTTAGTCACTGGAGAAGATGTTGTCGAGTTTAGGATTTGAGTTTGCGAGAATGAGTTGTGCACTGTAGACGGTCAGCAGGAAACGCCTCTTGTACAATGTTGGCATGTGGGGAATACAAGAAACTGCACATTGAGTCTGGACATTGATGTATGAATTGGAAAGAAGGTATTGCTTTTTAAAAAAGCACAGTGGAGTGGCTTTAAATCAGATAGGGAATGGTAAGACACGGGATATTGAAAAAGTGCCTTTTTTTCTAGTTGATCTGCAGGTCAATTGAGAAACCAGTGTAGGATTTTGCGAATTAAAGCAGTGATTTTACTCCGGACTTTGAGTGAGAGAGGGTCAAAATGGAGAGAATTTGAGAGGATGTGAAAGCATTATTGAAGTTTCACTGGTGCCACGGTGACGAGTGAGGTTGGTAGGCGAAGGAAAAAGTTCCTGCAAACTTTAGCCATGCAAGGAAGGAGGCTATTTCAGGGGTTAAGACATAACGCTGATGTTTCTGGTGCGTTGGGAAAGGCACGATTACTTTGATCCTACAATTGGGGACACTGACACCTTCAACAGACTGGCCTGCCAGCTTGGTTTCACGTGAGAAATAAAAAATACTGCTGCATATGTCGTCTCGATATTTTGTTGTCCTGAGCTATTTGCGCTGGGGCTTGTGCTATCACTAAAGCACTGTGGGTGCAGGATTGGTGCTCATACTTTACCAACCGATGGTTGCACTAATTAAACAACACCACTATTTAAAATTCCACTTAAAAAATGTCAAAACGCTAATATTAGGAAATGTATGTCTAGCTATGCAAGTAGACTTATGCTTTCACAAATAAATTAGGAAAGCCATAATCCAGTCATTGCAAAACCTACTACAAGGCTCAGATCTTTACAGTTTTGGGGTAAGATAAGCAATTACACGCTTTCATATCTTATTTATGGAAAACATTATTTTCGCTGGATACCAAAGTAATAGGCACATGTGTGTTAGAACACGTGCACGTAGATGTAAGCTCGCTTGCCGAACGTGCTTGTCCGTTTGTAAGCGCATTCAAATGTTGTGTTGTGCCAACTTCTCTTTGTACGCTCCCATGACCCAAAAATACGGAGGTCTTCCTTCACTGGCTCATTTGTCAGCTTGTTGTTGGTGGTTCAGGAGGCTCATGCTGTTGGTAGCAGCTGTGTAAACCCTGGCTTGTTGCCTCCAGTGCATTGTCTCTCATAGATTATAGCTCGTTGATTTTCACAAATTCCTTCAATCACAAGTTCCCAGGAATTGTGGCACATGTGCCCTGCATTCACATGTTCTGGGAGGTAAGGGGGTTGGTGGCTCGTGTGGATTTGTGAAATGTTCCAATATGGATGGACTGTGAGGTAGCAGCACATCTGTGCGGGCCTTTAAGTGGTTTTGTCTAGGTACCGTGCTTTCCTCCCATATGCAAATCACTCAATACAAATAAAATGCTCAAACACATTTTTAGGGACCCTACAGGAAATAACTGTTCATGGTCAGGGGAAGGCTTTCCTGAATAAATAAAAAAATATATCTTTCTCCCTTAATCTTGCTCTTACCCAATTCAATCTTATTATTTTGATCCTGGTCTGCCGTCAGTATTTGTCCCCAGATATCCATCGTATTTTGTGTTTTGCCATTTTCATCACTCCCACGATTTTTTCCTACTATTAACTTGATGTATATGACTTTCCTCACATGTATCTTTGGCCCCCCACTTTACAGCCATATTTGCAGAGTTCATCTTAACTTATACTTGCTATTAAGACGGGGGGGCTTTTGTACCTAAATTAAACACGGTTTGCATAGTTGGCCACCGATACGCTCCAAGTACGAAAATGAACACCGTTCCTCTGCTTTGACCAGAACTTGAGCAATTAATTAATAATTTAACTACTGAAGTGGGAGTCGAGGGTCTGCCCTCTATCATCTCCCCCCACAGGGAGAGGGGGAGGAGGGGAGGGGCAAACGCCCCCCCCGCACCTCACGTGACATCCAGCCACCATTTCCTTACTGACCTGTATAACCAACTAATTTAAGGAGGTTACGTGGGAACAATCACATCTGCGAGAAGCATCAACAAGGTTCGCAGACCAACTTGACGATCACAATGGCAACGCAGCAAAGCAAGCCATTCGAGTACAACTGTGCACTTAACTGTCTTACTGACACACACGTCGGACAAACGGCCGGGCAATTTGTGAAGGTGGGGAAACTTTACGCGGACCATTGGGCGAGTGCAGCGCGTGTCGAATTATGAAAACTCGGTGTAACGTTGGCCACCGACCCTCTCCGACTACACAAATGAGCCCATGACAGAGCTTAGCTTGCGGGCGGGGAAAAAGGATTTCCAACCTTCAGCGTGCCCTTACTCTGTCACCGTGGCCGAGAGCGCCGCGTTCCAAAATTGGCCACCTTGAGCCCCCTGCAAATGAAGTCTGTGATGTTTCATGAAGGTGTGAGAGGGGGAGCTCCACACTGCGGCCTTGAAGATTTTTTTTTGTCAAAGGCACGCCAGCTTTGCTAGGTCACCGCCATGGCCCTGATGAAATGTGGATTACCCGGCTCGGCTCTACCATGCCCCGTGACCTTGTATGCCTATTGGATGTGTAATGAAGGTCCCCAAATGCAGCACTTCTTGGATAACGTTTTTTGTCCTCAACAACAATGTCCAGTGCCCACCACCAGCCAACACAACTCCCTCGCTTTCCCTCTCCCTAAGGCCCCCTCCTCCACTTCACTCTTTCCTTTTATCCTCTTCTTCCTCACCCTCTCCAGTCTCCATCCATCCCTTCTAACCACTCCTTCTGCTCACCTTATAACATCCTTAATGGACCCCTTGACTCTTTGAAAATATTCCCACCTTCTTTCAAACCTTCCAACCAATCGCCATCTAGCAAGGCACGTTATCGCTATACTTTTGCAGTAGCGCCCCCTCATGGCGGTTACGGTGTTTACAATATCAACGTCCCTTATGTGTCCTACAAATATGATATCCAAGGATGTCTAACATCCACACAGATGCATACCCGCACCCACGTGGCCTCCCTTTGTTTGGAAGCCGCCTCTCTTTTCCTGCTTGTCCAGGACAAGCAGCTACTCCACCTTCCACATTCTCTGTGTTTTGGAGATTAAGATGGCCATCACTCGAAGTGGGTTGAGTCTGTGGAGGCTTGCTTCCACCGGGGAGCGGAGAAGCCGCAAACCAAACGCCAACATCACGATCTTCTGGCTAATGTGGAACTCGTAAAGGACATTTTGGACAGACCGGGGGCAAGTTCGCATCGCCACCTGTTTATATATCACGATAAACCAGGGGGTTCGCCATGTGGGCTTGTAGTTCGCTAACCCTTCGGGCTTAGGTGATCGCCAACAAGAATATCATTTTGAAGAGTCAACAGTCTCTCAGAGCACATCCCCATGGGTTCAAAAGGAGATCTACATTGACAGTTTAACTCCAGGTGTCGATTCCAGGGCACCACCCTCGAACGTATTGTTGGCCTCTCCTGCATCGTGGCCCTGAAAACTTTTGACAGGATCTTGGATGACACCACCACGTGCCCCTCGACTTCCTTGTGAAAAACCAAGAGAGCCGCCGCTCTTAATCTCAGGGCCGCCAACAAAATCTGTTCACCGATCGCCTCCAAAAAAGTTGCAATCTTCGCAACACCACAATCATCCTCAACTTTTTTTTTTCCAGTGGGAAGCATACCCTTGCCAAGTGGCTTGTCTCCTGGATTCCAGGAGTAAATCCTGAACCCCTCTTATCTAGACCAAGTCTGGAGAACCTGGTCCTCTTAATTTCCACACCGCTAGGTTCTCAAGGCTTGCAGACCCTTACACCAGGCCCCACCTCTGTAAGAGCAGGGTTTCTCGGCTTAATCTGATTCTGATTTTCGACCCCGGGCGAGGTAGAAAAAACCAGCAAGCGAATTCCCTTGCTCTGCCCAAGATAAGTGGCCCAGATAATTTAAGCATCAGCTTGTCGGTTCACCATGGTAAACGCTGTCACATTGTCGCACCTGAACAAGACTTCCTTCCCCATTTCTACTGCTTCTATCCATTCCAGTGATAGCCTTATGGGCTCGAGTAGATCGATACTGACCTTCCTTTCCTCTGCCGACTATTTTCCCGGCAAGGCTCTTCCTGGGGAGTTCTCTTTCTCCCGCACCTCCGATTAGCACAGTTGGCTATGTAGGTGCATAAGACGTTATATATACAGACAAGGCTCCGCTTTAGCAGCAAGCTCCTTAGCCGAATTGGTTCGCCCCCTGCTCCTCGATAAAGCCCAGGTGAACGTCTTCCTGTAAGCAAGGCGTCTGGAGCCACACCATAAGAGGGGTCCTGCCTTTCCGACTCGTAGAGAGAGCTTCGCAAAGAGTGCCTCATGTCGCCCCCCACAGGTTGTTATCAGGCACCACTGCATGGCCCTCCTAATGTCGACTGGCTAAAGGGACCACGTGTACTGTCACCACTCTCTATGGCCTGGGGTTAGCAGGAGGCACCTTGCACACTGCCTCTATCGCCGAGTTCCTGAGCGTGTTCTGGTCCCCGGCACAGGATCGGTGTTCATTTGTCATTTGTGTAGAGTCAGGAGTGTTGTCGGTGGCCAACGTATGAATAATAGTTTTTCACATAAGGCAGCCACTTGGGTATGTTGATGAAGTCTGTAAGTTTACATAGTTCAATGGCAATAACATTTTAAAATAATTCAATATCAAACGTCAGTTTGTAGCCTGGAGTTAAAATCGCAGTCTAACCCTGAGAAAGTGGCTTTTTGGGTCCTTTGTTTTAAAATGTCTGTTTTTTGTTATAGACTTAATAAAATAACTATTGACTGAAAACAAGGCAGCAGTACAATTCAGTTGGGAGGTTTTAACAGATTCTCAAAGTTGTATCTTTTTCTCTGTAGTCGGGGTGTTGGAGTCTTAGAAGTTTCCAGGGAATCTTGAGTGTATCTCACTTTTTTTTGGCGAAGTAGAAGCAACATGCTGTATTATTTGCAAGAACAGCATGAGGCTATGTATTTATCAATTCCAAAAAACTACTTGGTTTTAACGTACCCCAATGTTCTAGTGTTATCCTTGAGGGAAAATAGTTTCAAATTACAAAATCAAGAAGCTTACAGGCCCTTCACAACTAAACAGAACACCTTCCTGGGAGAAGAGAGTAAAAATTAATTTAATGAAATGTGATGTCTCTTTACAATGCCTTTTCCTGACAGAATATTCCTCGCACGGTACGCAGGCAGTATGTATAAGAAAGTATTAAATTTAGGAAATAAATAAATGGTAATTATACTCTTTGGTTCTTTTGGTAAAGTCACGTAGGTATAAATTAAAATAAAATAAATCACGACGTTTCGGGCGCAATGCAAGCGTCCATCATCAGGTGGGTTAGCATAGTCTGCTGTTGAGGCAGACTGTTTTAAACCTTTTAAAACAGTCTGCCTCAGCAGCAGACCATGCTTTCCCACCTCATGATGGACGCTTGTGTTGCGCCCGAAACGTCATGATTTATTTTATTTTATACCTACGTGACTTTACCGAAAGAACCAAAGAGTATGGATTCCTGTAGTCACGAAAGCTTCAAATCAAGATTAAATGGTAATTGGCTATGGGCCTGATGCTATGTTAGGTTCTTTTGCGGGCTCATAATGTCACTCTTCCCCACTCCCCTCATGCATCGTTTGAATTCACAATTTTAATTCGAGAAGCAGCTACTTTTTCTTGTCGCATTTTCACTCTCGTTTTGCTCCATCTTGTTTGATATGATTAGGAATGGTGCCTCATATATTTTTTGAGAACGGATTGTGGTAGCAGATATCACAGAACTATTTCTGAAATAGTAAGTGAACTTTGATTCACACTGTCCAGGGCACCACTCTGAGTACCGTGTTCATCATGGGACAGTTGAAAACCACAATTTTAATTATCCGAGCTGGAATTTAGTCAACAATTCAAGTGCAGCGCCACATTTTTAATGTGGTGGAATTGTGTGCAGTCGTTTCGTGGCAGGGGTGAGACCGTCACTTAAGAAACCAGTTTAATCGCAGGCGGTGGTGGCCTGGGTTTGAACCCCCCAGTCTCTTAGCGATTCTGCCTCAGCACTCGAACCTTACTTATCCTCAAACTATGTTTTATTTTTTTTAATCGCCCAGATTAGCGCTCTGCAACCAGCTGCTCTGGAGCCGCATGCAGCTCTTTTTTAAGGACTGCTTCGTGACATTGTTGATAAAGGACCACCATCTCGTATGCACATTGCAATATTGATGGGTTTTTTTACCGAATTCGAGAAAAATTAATGGCTGCTCTTGTTCTAGATTTGAAGCTTTCGTGACTGCAAGGATTCATATTCTTAGGTTTTTTTCGGTAAAGTCATGTAGGTAAAAAATTAAAATTAATAAAAGTAAAATAAAAATAAAATAAAAATCATGACGTTTCGGAAGCAACACAAGCCTCCGTCTTCAGGTGGAACAGTCACAGCACGATAGCTGTATCAAGTGAGAGAAGGTGGAACAGTCACAGCACGATAGCTGTATCAAGTGAGAGAAGGTGGAACAGTCACAGCATGATAGCTGTATCATGCTGTGACTCTTCCACCTGAAGACGGAGGCTTGTGTTGCTTCCGAAACGTCGTGATTTTTATTTTATTTTTATTTTACTTTTATTAATTTTAATTTTTTACCTACGTGACTTTACCGAAAAAAACCTAAGAATATGGCTGCTCTTGTTATTTTGGTTTGACCCCTGGCCCAGATGCATGTCTATGAGTATGCATGCCTGTATTTTCGTTGTAATTTGACTTTATTTTTTTCAAATAATCATTACTATTATTGGGGGAGCGGTGGTGTGGTGGTTAGTGGACTTATCAATTCACATGAACTGGATATGCGAGTAAATGGTTATCTGAACCTGCTCTGGTCCTTATCTAGGTTGGCCTATCTTGAATCTAGGCTCCCATTGTGGTAAGTCCTCATTAGCAATGGGAAGACAAGTTGGCAGGACTTGGCACTGGACCACGCTGTGAACCATTTTTCTCAGAAATGCCATCTATTCCAGTGGCCTGTCTATTGCTGTTAAACAATAAACAAGACCAAAACGTTGACCGGATTTGTTTTTAGCTCTTGTCACATGTAACGTTTTGTTTGTAATTGAATGTCTTCCATACTTCTTAAAACTATAAATACATCGAATTAAGTTCATGGGATCTCATGCTGTATCTGTGCAGTACAATATTTTTTTACTAATGAGTGAAACAATCTTAAACTTAACAACGTTTTAAAATGCACGTCTTTAAGACGTTTGCAAGAATAGTTTAGATTTTTTATTGAAAAAATAACATTGACTTGCTATGTCTACTGCCATCCATAAATGGTTTCTCTAATATCACTGATGTAAACACACATGTGCTTAATGGGGTCCGGTTTGCCTGAGAGTTTGTAATGGCAGTATGATGGACTGAACTGTAAACTGCACACACAGGTCATTTGGACCAGATTTTGCAACTTATAATGTACTATCTTATGGTGATTTTAACGATTAGCGTTGATGAATCTTGCTGAATACTGTGTCTTGTTGAGGCTTAAATTTCGATTTAAAGCTTTCGTGACTGCAGGGATTCATCTTCTTGGTTCTTTCGGTAAAGTCACGTAGAATGGAAATAATAAAATAATAAAATAAAACATTATAAAATAATTCTCACGACGTTTCGGCCACAACGCAAGCAGCCGTCCTCAGGTGAAGACCAGGTCTGTCGGGGAGACGCTGTTTCCCCGACAGACCTGCTTGCGTTGTGGCCGAAACGTCGTGAGAATTAGTTTATAATGTTTTATTTTCTCATTTTATTATTTCCATTCTATGTGACTTTGTTGAGGCTTGTTATATGAACTGTACAGGGAAACCATGGTATGACAATAGCTGCTTGTTGCTTGCTAAAAATGGTTATCTCTGCAGTGTGTGAGCTGTTCATATGAAGCTTTAGTTTATGGCACCTTAAACTAGTTTGAAATGTTTCTGTTCGTTTCGAAATCTAAATGCAGTGCATGTGCAAATGTTCTTTCTACTCGCAAAGAACTTCACTTCAGCAATGATGGAATGCGTAGCGTCGCGCACAAACATAATTATTTGAGAAGCTAAGAGAAACCTTATTGAATTCATATTGGTTTATAAACCAAATGAATATACTCTTTGGTTCTTTCGGCAAAGTCACGTAGGTATAAAATAAATTAAATCACAAGAAACAATTGTTTCTTGCTGTGGTTGTCCCAACCTGATGACGGACGCTTGTGTTGCGCCCGAAATGTCATGATTTAATTTATTTTCTACCTACGTGACTTTACCGAAAGAACCAAAGAGTATGGATCCCTACAGTCACGAAAACTTCAACTCGAGATCAAATTCATATACTCCATGGTGTACATATTCTTACCAATAAGATTTATTTTAAATCCCCAAAGCGATACCACAGGCCTTTGTAAATCAATGGCCAGACTCTTTTGGTTGGCAGAAAGGCAGATTCTGCCACTCTCTGGCAGAATAATTGCTAATTTGACAAATGTAAAATATACATCTACAGGAGAGTATTTTTTTAACATAGACATTAAACCCCCCATAACTTCAAGACTGCACTGTATGGAAGGTGTGCAGGTTATCAAGGTAAAATTTTACACATCTGCTTATAAGGCCTTAAGAGCTGGACTAATTACCTGAAAATAAATGGTAATTAAAATTAAACAAATCTGACTTCTGCAGATTATGAATTGCATGATTTGCTGCTCCATGATCATGTCATTATAAGGCCAGTTGCAGTTTTATGCATCGAATCCATGAACGTTTTCAGTTGAGAACTTATAAAGGAACTCTGTTCTTTTGGTTTAAAACAATGCTTTTTAGTGTCTAAAAACGCACCCTGGAAATATGCCAGTCACCTCAAACAAAAATGTAGGCAAGTGCCTTTTTAAAAGACTCTTGTATGTGAACTTCTCACGACGTTGGGCATTTTTTAAAATCCTTTATATTAAGTTCGCTTGCTTGCTTAGGACCGTGCAAATCTTTCGGTCGTTTTTTAACCCACTTCCCGTGATCCAATAGAGCTGACATTTTGCACACAGACTCGTTGTGCGTGACAATGCATTTTCGTGAAAAAAAATTCCAAAATTTTACACTGTTTAGGGAATTTTTTTAAAATATTTAATTACCAATTGTTTAATGCTGCCAGACAATCATCTGACCCATAGGTGGCAGCCATCTCAAGCCAGAGGACGAGAGGACTCTAGCCGCCACGCATATAAAGGATTTATAGTGAAAAACTTTGTTTTTACGGGTTTACTTGTTATTTGTGTTAATAACGGTAACGCGGTGCTTTCAGGTGAAAATTGGTGGGAATTTACAGATGCTGTGTTTGTATTCTACATGTACTCGTGTCACAATGGAACTGGTGCCAGTCGTACGATGGCATGATGTGGAGCAGTCAATCGTGTTATTGTTAGCCCTGTGGCTACGTGCATCCAAATAGCAATCTGAAATGTTAACGATTTGGATTCAAATTAGAAGGTGTTTCTGTTGCCTTGCTCATCATGTTCTTTGGTATAAATAATTTGAAGGAGGAGAGATTTATTGCTCGTATTTCTGCGTTCAAAATGATGACAATCTTAATGTGTAAGGTTAACAGTTTTTTTTATAAGCATCAGACTAATTTGGCAGTGTTACAAACTGACCTTAGGAAGCTGATTTGTAATTACTAGTGAAACGTCGTACTCTAATTGTAAATGTGGGTTTACTCCAACACACCGGGTGTGTGCTGAATTAGTAACGAATTGGCATGTTTTGCTCAGTTGAAAAATCGTACTAATTGGCTGTACCAGGTGGTGGCGGATTTAACGACACATTTATATTTACGCGATCTTATCCAAAAAAAACTCTCATGGAAAATATTGGTCGCGAAAGCCTACGACGTGTTATCCTGACCTGGTGTCACAGCTTCTGAGCATGTGAACAGAAGAAGCGAGTCTCTTGAGCCTACTGCTGTTCTGGATATGCTTACAAGCCATATTTGCTTCACTTACTACAAAAAAACCCGTTATTTGCAGTTACATGTGTAGAGAAGTTCCGACGGACGTACTCGTAGACGGAGGTAAGTTAAGGGCTTCCGCCAGGGTTTATTAAAGCTTATCAATATTACACAGCAGGGTACACAACTCCCAGGGGCTAGGGGGGTCCTACTCTGAGTCCGGGTCCCTGCCGGCTGGCTCCGGTCTCTCGCTCTCGTGTCGGATCGTGGACTCTGCCGACTCCACCGACCGGAGAGAGAAGCACCTCTACGGCTACCACCGGCTTCTCCCCAGACTCGCTACTCAATCCCTCTCTCTACCCCTGGTTCCCTCTTCACCCTTCCTACTCTACCCGTTCCCACAGTGACCCCGCTTACGTCACGGGGTATCCCTTAAGTACCCTAGGAGACGTGACGTCATCGCACTGAACGGCACACCTGACGTCACGTCCCCATTTTACTCCTCTACACATGTGTAGTGAGTCCAACTGAGTTGCGGACGTTCTTTAGAGGCAACACTTTTATTGTTACATCAACCTGTTAACACAAAGGGGTAACTTGCCCCTTCACCAGATACAGCCTTAGGGTGGTGACCACCCAGCTAAATACTCTATACGTCGGAGTTACAGCGTCGAAGGGTCAGACCCTCACTCGGGTCCCCGACCACGTGTTGATGCCGTGTAGAGCTTCCAGCTTGTTGACGTGGAGCTTCTTCCAGCTTGAAGAACGAAGAACCCCGGTCCCTCCCAGGGACCCACCTTATATCCCGCTGGGTCGGGGCCGCCCCGCCCGCCTCCTCCAGCGTTCTAGCTCCCTCTCGATCCCTCTCGAGAGCTCTCCTCGGACACGTGATCACCCCTTAGCCCCCCCACCTGGGGACCTCTTTGTGGACACTCCGGATCACGTGTCTACGGGGTCAACCAGAGTGCCATGGCCCGGGGCAACCCTGCCCCTGGGCCAGAGGTCGCAACCGGGTACCCGATTCCCGTACCCTACCCGATACCCGGCTACCCGTACCCGGCCGGGTACGGGTAGCCGTTTGCGACCCTGGTGCGGCCGGGTACGGGTACGGGTAGGCCGTGAGTCACTGGTGAGTAGCCGTTTGTCACTCATTTCGGGTAGGGTACGGGTACAGGTAGGGAACGGGTACCCGTACCCGGCCGGGTACGGGTACCTATTTGCGACCCTGGTGTGGCCGGGTACGGGTAAGAAATTAAAACCCGTTTGCGACCTCTGCCCTCGGCTGACACTCTCCCACTCCCCCTTGTGGGAGCCCGCACTGCACCCAGCGCTCACCAAGCCCCGCTAGGGCTGCTACTACACCCGCCTACGGGGTGTACGCGATGACGGTGCATCGCACGCCGTGTTGTGCTAGAGCCGGCCTCACACGGCATCCCACCCGGTGCTATCCGCGATGTAGGGACATCGAACGCCATGGCCCTCTCGGGCCGGCACCATACAGTGACATCCCTGATGTCTCTACACATGTACTGCCAAGATGTATTGCTTTTGCTTCTTGGGTGCATTTCGTATCATTTGTAGATGTGTTTTCTGATTTCCTAAAGCTTTTGAAATCCGTTGATGCTGCCCACATTAGCCTGATGGCACCACAGATGCTCCTTTTTAAAGCAGTCTTCTTCTTAAGGGCCAAGTGGTTGCTATACAGTGTCGCTCTATTAACATGGTGCTCTACGTATTGCACCAATTTTCCGTTCCTGATTTGCTCTGGAAGATAATGCATTACTGCTTCGAGCAAAATATGGAAAATATTACATTGCCGTGCCTGTAGATTTAGCTAAATGCTTCCATTTTGATAATGTATATGTATACAAATCCTCTTTGCATTGCAGTCTTTGCATTGCAGTTTGTAACTGCCACTGCAAGTGAAACCATTTTAGGCAATTTCTGGAAGCAAATGGGTTGATAAGAAGTGTTTACCTGACGTGACGAGATGGCTTGGAGGGCAAATGCTTGCGTGCAGGCCAGAGTCACTACCTCTGGACTTTAAAGTGCTGGGTCTGAGACCAAGACGCCTTCATTGTATAGCTTATGACAGTTTAGTTGTATTTCATTATTAAGTAATTATTCATGTTCAAGTAAAAAAAATATGTTTCAAACTTTATTCATTGGTGCAGTCTGTCAGCTTAATATGGACGTCATATCATTTGACAGTGACCAACAATCACATTAGAAGCTTATTTCTTCTAGATTTGAAGTTTTCGTGACTGCAAGGGTCCATATTCTTTGTTTTTTTTTTGGTAAAGTTACGTAGGTAAAAAATAAAATAGAATAAATTAAAACAACTAAATTAAATCACGACAGCAAAATTACTGTATCAAGCTTCACTTGATACACTAATTTTGCTGTGACGGTTCCACCTGAAGACGGAAGCTTGTGTTACCTCCAAAACGTCGTGATTTTTTTATTTTGTACCTAAGCATATTTCTGTTAATTGATGTAAATGTTTACCATTTCAAAAATCGTAAGCCACATTGATAATGATGGATGGCACGCGATGGAGGTTGCTGAACATAGCAGGGAAAAACATTGCTAACAATCTTGACTCGCAACAAGAAAGGGTCCTGGGTTCGATTTCCGATTCGTGCGCCTTTCAGTGTAGAGTTTGCATGTTCTCCCCCATTTCTGCAGAGATGTCCTCCTGAGTTCTCCAGTTTCCTCCAATAGCTGAAATAAAAACCCGTAAAATGTAACTGGTATTGACCAAATATCCCAATGCTACAGCATTAACCGGCATATTAGTCAATTGTAATTACACATTGAAGCTAAACTAAACTATGTTTTATTTACCAGGTTAGACGCATTGAGCTATACAGCTCTTTTTCAGAAGTGAACTGGGCGCAAATAATAGCCCAATGAAGTGGCTTATCATGTGGAGATTTATAGCGGCCAAATACTTGAAACACATGTTTCTAAATGTGGAGGGAAAAACCGGAGGACCTGGAGAAAAATCCATGTGACCACAGGGAGAACATGCAAACTTCGAACTATACAGGCATTGTCAGGGTCGGGATCGAACCCATGACCAACTGTATATTAGGCGAGGTAGTTAACATCTCGTCACCACGGCCCCCCCCCTGATTAAAACATCAACCCCTGCTGATAATGCTCTGCTGATGCTTAATGATGAAGAGTATTGAGACTCTGCGAGACTTTCCTGAGTAAATAAGAAGAGAGTTTGAGATATCAACATATATCAAGGCGCTGTTTCTTATTTGAGAACCCAACCGTATTTTAATTAAATGAAGCCAAATATATTTTCACTGTATGAGCAGCAATAGCGAGGGTGGTGTTTGTATGCATATTTATGGGTGTACCAATGTACACGCCACATTTTATCCTGCCCCACCGTTCATCGAAATGCATGGATACTCACAAGGATTTTCCATTTTGAACAAGCAGCATACGGGTTAAGGACAGAAATGAGAGGAACTGCATATTTCCGAGGTTTTTTTTTGCTAGATCGTGTAAATATAATTGTGTCGTTAAACCCGTCACCACCCGACACAGCCAGCAAGGTTTGTCACGTAAACAAAACATGCCAATTCGTTGCTAGTATAGTGTTGGAGAGTAAACGCACAACGTTTACAATTCGAGTATGACATTTTGCCAGTAATTGTAACTTGCGTAGTCAGGCGACAGCCAGATTTGTATAAATAAAATAAATGTAAATATTTCCATATTTCTGTATGCCAATCAGAGGATCACATAAATAAAACTGAAACTGCATTTATGTTGGGATTTTTTCAATAAAACAAATTACATTTGAAAATTAGGCTTTTAAAAAATATAATTGGTCAATTTTCAAATTTCCCAATGTTTAATCAGCTTTGGAAGTGTAATTTTGCAGAATTTTTTCAAATCATAATTTATGTTTAAAATGAGGGATTTGTATTTGGGGAACGGTAGTGTAGCGGTTCATGCGCTGCCCTACGAACCCGGGAACCTGAGTTCGACTCCCGCTCACGGCCAACACCAGTGACGAGTATTTGAACCGGTCCTGGGCCTCCCCTAGGTCGACTCAGCCTCAATAGAGTACCTAGTGCTATGTGTAAAAACATCCCCACTAGGGGAGACAAAGGCGGCGGGGCGTCGTGTTGGCCACCCACCCCCTTGTGTGCTGTGCCGGCCTTCGTAGGTGCTCGCTAACAGCACTTGCCCCCAACCAGTCTGTCAAGGCTATATGGGGGATCTTTGTCATGTGTTTTTGCTTTTGGACTCCACTGCACAGAAGGTAAATAACTGTGTAATGGGCGACTTCCTCTACACGTCATATAGAGGTTACTACTTCTTTATTACTCACACTGGGCACAACACAGGTCAACACCGGTTCTTCCTCACACCGAATATAACTCTAGGCAATAACACCTCTACCGGCTACACGCACAACCGATCACTCGGCGTGGTCCCCTCGCCCTCACTCGTCTCCGCCGCTGGCTGGCGGCGTGACGACGACGGCAATGGAACCCACGCAGGAGATCTTCCACGTGGCCGGACGACGGCGAGAGATGTTGGTGAACAGCGACACAGCCAGGATCCAGCACCCCACACACGAGCCCCGGGTCCGCTCCCCCTTATATCCCCCCAGGCGTGGCTAGGCTCCGCCACCGGCCACGCCCTCTCGTGGAACCTTCGAGCAAGTTCCCAGAGTGCCTCGGCTAGCCCCACCTGTTACCTTTGCCCCAGAGACACCTCCTTCCCTGATTGGTTGCTACCTCTGTGGCCTTACCCATGAATCCCTTCCCAGGCCAGCAGGTGTCACCCTGTCATTACATATGTATTGCCCACTTCCCCCTACAATTCAGTGAATTATACTGCATGATCACAATTTTATTCGCGAAATTAATCATAAAAAATCTTAGTGTTTTTACCTCTAATTTATTCTATATTGTTTGTTTTGCTTGGTCCAAAGGCAATTTCTACATGGCACGAATCAGTGCGTAAACCGATAGATGACTGCTCTCTGTGTGGAATATTTGTTTATAATGTGTGATGCACTACAAACCCAGCAAACCTACCATGCCGAGACCACCGTCATTTAGCGGTCAACAGTGGTTATATATTGTCAGAAAAGAACGGGAATGGTTTCTGTATTTATACATTACCTTATCAGCAATTTCCATTATACACTGTTCGCAATATTAATGGATAACCGTGTGTGCTGTTTGTACAAAAAGGAACGGTTATTCACAGAAAGGAAAGAGTAATCATTCATTCAGATGACAGGCTTTCAAGGTGATTTTTTTTTATTTGAAACTGCTTTGTGGTCATGGTACTTGCTCCTAGCACCCATAGCGCGAATGCTGTTATATAGTAGATCAGCTGGTAAAATAGCGAGCGTGCGGTTGTGAGACTGAGTTAATATCCTGGTCCCGGTATACTTTGCCATCCCACCCACTCGGCTTTGTGTCATGGTATAGAAAGTGTCACTTGGTGGGAAGTCAACAGTGGCTGGACTCACACGTGCATTTTCTAGGTCGGCTTTAATGCCAAGGGAAAAATATTAACGGCGTTGCTTCACTAATCACCAGCCATCGGCATATCCCATCTCTCTTGAAGATGACCTTGTGCGCAGCACACACCGGACGTTCTAACAAATACACAGTCTGCCCCAGGGGAATAACACTTGTCACTTCTGGGACTTTGCGTCACAGATCACGTGACCCTATGCATCAGAAGCCCCTCAGTGATTTTACTCTGGAGGGCCCGGCGCGCACAGAAATCTGTGTTATAATTGTTTTTTTACCCTTTTATCTGGCAACAAAACTGACTCCTTTTTTACGAGGAGTCATGTTTGCATAGACCACAATACCTGCAGTCATAATGCAAACAAAAAACACAACTCTGATAATGTCTGCACTGGTCCTTGAAGTTGATTGGTCCACACCCGAGACAGCTTTCCTTAGAGCCTAGTCTCACATGGGTTGGACCAGATGACGCCAAAAGGCGCACTGGCGTCAAGGTGGTGAAGGTTTTGTTGTCGCTTGCCTCTGAAAGGAGCTGTGTGGCACATCCACCCCTATCTGGGATGACCTGCTCACAGCATGATCAATTGAGCAGCAGGTGAGGACAATGATGGCATTGAGGACTTCTCGAGGTGCACAGCTTCGTACTCATCTTCTTGGTTCTTTCGGTAAAGTCACGTAGAAGGGAAATAATAAAATAATACAAATAAAACATAATAAAATAATTCTCAGAACGTTTCGGCCACAACGCAAGCAGCCGTCCTCAGGTGAAGAACAGGTTTGTCGGAAGACACAACGTCTGAATGACGCCCGACAGACCTGTTCTTCACCTGAGGACGGCTGCTTGCGTTGTGGCCGAAACGTCGTGAGAATTATTGTATTATGTTTTATTTTTATTTTTTATTATTTCCCTTCTACGTGACTTTACCGAAAGAACCAAGAAGATGAATCCCTGCAGTCACGAAAGCTTTAAATCGAAAGCTTCGTACTCATTTAAAAAAAATTACAGACGGTCCTGGCTCTAAATAGGCTTTGATTTATTTTCATGACCTCTATCACTTTTAATTGGAAAGTTGTTTTTAATGCATTTTGATGCTAAGTTTTGTGCGTTGATAATAATATCCTGCAGCAAAACTAATACAATCTTTCAGCAGCTATTATCTTTTGGAGTGCTGAAGGAATCTGCTTTCGAGGGTGTTAAGTCCTAATGAAATGCAGTGAGCAGAAACAAATACAGTGGTCCCTCGGTGTACGTCGTTAATTCGTTCCAGGAGGTAGGACTTGTACCGAAAATAACGTATAGCAAACGAATTTTTCCCATAAGAAATAAAGGGAAAGGAAATAATCCGTTCCCGAGTATACGAAATGATATTTTACATGGCATATTATACATTAATGGGGCTGTATAAAATAATTTAGACACTACTAATTAAAATAAATGCATAAATAAATAAAATAAATTGAAATAAAAATAATTTAACATCTCTTGACCTTGCTGAGAGGAGTTGATAGCCTACGAGGATGGTGGTGAGGAAGGGGAGGAGTCTTGAACGGGACTCATCCTGACCCATACAAGTTCTAGCAAGCGCGTCGTACCCCAAGCAAGACGTCGTATCCCAAGACATTTTTTCCCCCGTCAAAACACGACGTATACCAAATTCGACGTATTCCAAAGCGGTCGTATACCGAGGTGTGACTGTACATCCATTCACTCTACTAAATCTCAAAACACTACGTTGACGTGGCCGGGGAAATTGCAGGCATTATTTCCAGCAGACATCAGGGGCGACGGATCATTGTAGAGGCATAGCCTATTCGAAAATGCGAAGAAAGCAGGCTTTTTGTAGGACCGTGGTCGCTTCAGTTTGTTTAATTCTCGTGCTTAAAGACTTGCACGTTGCTATTAAAATTCCTGGAAAGTGTCCTGCAGAGTCTAGAGAGACTGGTGTCTGACATTCAGGGGAATTTGATCAACACCACTCACAATTCAGGACATTGACATTATTGTACATTGAAATTAATGATTGTTCTTATTGTTTTACCAAGTTGGTCAAGAAGAAACATTCTAACTTAATAAAATGCTTACAGATGTCAGTCATGAATATGCTAATTGTTTCTGTATCGTTGCATTTCAGATTGATTCACTGACCTTTTCTGTCCAGTCCAGTGAAAATTGTTCGCTACCAGTTCAACATTGTAGCCCGAGCCATTAACGACATGATGAGCATGCAGATTCGGAAACATGTGGTGTCAGTGTAGTAAAGGAAGTGAAAGTCGCTCCATCAATCCCCCACAACAGTCAGATTTGCATGGGGCAAATCATATTTCAGAAAACTGTAATTCCGTTTTTCGCACGCACTTGCCTACAGGGCTTTTTCAACTTAGTTTATTTTCGAGTGATGGTGGCTGATGTTTCGCAGTTACGTGATATGTTATCAATCCAAAATTGTGTTGTAATTCTGCTGGTTCTTTCTGAAAACTTACATCGCCAATTTGTTTTGCTCACTGCAGGTTTAACCTGTAGACAATTCCTGCAGTCACGAAAGCTGCAAATCAAGTCTGTCGACATTGATTTGTGTTTCCCATTGTGTGTCTGCCTGTGCTTGTGTATGCACTCGACTCGGCCTCAAATGAGTACCTGGTGTGGTTTGTAATCATAGCCACTGGTTCTGGCCACCCACACCCTCGTGTGCCTTGCCGGCCTTCATAGGTGCTCTAACAGCATTTGCCCAACCAGTCTGTTAAGGCTATACGGGGGATCTTTTTCTTGTATGCACCCGCACATGTTTATGTGCATGCGTGTGTGTGTGTGTGCGCGTGCATGCGCATATCAGTTGGAAAGGAGTTGGTGGCCCAGTAGTGAAAGCACATTGTGTTAGTAACCCGACGACCAGAGTTCGATTTTTAGCCACAAGTAACATAAATGGCGAGTTGTATCAGAACCCGTTCCGAGTTTCCTCTAGGTCAAATCGGCCTGTCATGAATATTTGATGTGGTCTGTATACATATTGAAGAAACTAAGGCAGCTTTGTGGGATTCTAGCAACACCACATCCTTGGTGTGTTTTGCCAATCTCAATAAGTGCTTGCTAACCGCGCTTGCCCTGGCAGTCTGTGCGACCTAGGATATTAGCCTTTGTATAAGCGTCTATTCCATTGTTTGTGTACATATTTTGCAACGTTGCCAGTAGTGGTCTACATGGTGCAAATCCGCTTGTTGCTCACGGGTGCGCGTGCCTGTTTTTGTGTGCGTGAATGCTTGAATACAAGTGTGTCTGTAACTGCACGTGTGCGTTCGCAGGTTACGGACAAGCTACTCTGGGAAGACATTGTAGAAGACTTCAACTTCCCGAGAGGCTGCTCAAACGCGCCGTTTGCTCTCAAGCAATGCTACAAGAGGTGAGGTCATTGCGCTGGTGGCACGCAACAATCTGTGTTTACAAAGTGGATTATAAAAAAATGAAATTTCATGCTATCCCATTTGTTTCTTAAAATGTGTATTTCATCGGGTTTAAATTACTCCAAACCGTGACTGCGCATCGTTTTAATCTTCACGTGTAATAAGGACAGTTCGTACTTTTGATAATTAGATTGCCTGTTTGTGTGTGTTTATACTTGACCACGTCGCTCTGAAACATTTTATTTACCTGAAAATTTGAAATGCAATTATCGTTCTTCTAATATTTGTTTGTTTGTAAATTAAGTGTTTTTTTATTCTTTTGAAACCGATACTTGCAATTGACACTGCATCATAACCAAAAAATGCCCCCTTTCTCAGAGTGCGCAATCTTTTCCTTTGCAGTAATGCTCATGTTTCTGTTGTGATAGTTGTACTCATGAAGCAGGTGTCTTTTACATATCTTCTCTCAGAGCACTACCAAACATAGTGTCGTGTCACACTTAACACTTATGTGCTTATTGATCTATCGATGTGCAGGTGAACAGTTTACCAGAGAGTGTAAAAAAAAATCACGGTTAACCAAGCCCTGACTTTGGTGGATTTTGCATTTAACATGTTAAATTGTGTCCAGTGTAATTATTGTGCATTGCATGTACTTGCGGCGGCAACACGCTCGTGGTGGCGAATGGCTAATGAGGGAAGGCGGAGAGGGGTGAGAAGGTGTGGGACGGTGGGGGTAGGGGTGGAGGGAACCATCTTCCCCCAGACCAAAGGACATGAATACTGTGCTGTAGGAAGATCCCCCATATAGCCTTAACAGACTGTTGGGGCAAATGCTGTTAGCGAGTAGCACCTAATGAAGGCCGGCACGGCACACGAGGTAGCCAGCACCAAGCTCGGCCGCCTTTGTGTCCCTAGTGGCGATGCTTACACCGCGCCGGGTACTCGCTTGAGGCCGAGTCGAACTCGGAGAGGCCCAGGCCTGGTTCAGGTAAACGTCACTGGTGTTGACCGTGAGCCTGAATCGAACTTGGACCATCTGGTTCGTAGCGCAGCGCGCTAAACCGCACCACCGATTAGCAGGGTTGGCTACATACGATGCAAAATAAGTTCTAAATGCATACATTACCGCTCCCCACACTATCCTGTACAGCACAGCACCATACACCCTCAGTATTTTTAGGTTTGAGTCTGTATACTAACACACACATGCACTGCACACGCAAATATACGTATCATATACTGTACAATAGCCGAGGTTGCTGTTTTTGTTTTTCTTGCATTTATTTTCATTGAAATCGTGGCCAACCGCACCAGGAATTCCCCCTATTAGTCTGGCTAGCCTTGGTTTAGTAATGAAATTTTGACCAGCCAAGAATGATTACAGCATAGAGTTGCAGTACATTAAGACATGGAAACTGACTTTAATACCCACTGCATGAAACTAATTTCACCAAACATATATATTTTTAATCCATGGAATCGTATAGGCCAAGTTAAATGTCACGTTCAAAAACATGTTTACAGCTTGTCATCCCCTATTATTCCAGCACATTAATACCTTTAGCAAGCTGGCGTAGAAGGGAATAGCAAGTGCCCCCTACTGATTCTTCATAATGCCACAACCCACAGGAACCTTTTCATTCATAACTTTTTCTCTACAGTTGCCTTCCATTTACCGGGGTGGTTGCAACACTGCTTAGCTTCTGAGACATAAAGCTCCGGTGCCTTGTGTACGAGGCGCGGTAATTATGCACTCTTCAGCAACATAATTTTCCTAAACTATGTAGAATATAGAACACATTCCTGCGGAGGGAGCTGGTAGGAACGTTGGGTTGCTCGGTCAATGGCCAGGGTCAACGGCGGCGTGGTGTATTCCGCAAATATGCCCGACTGTGAGAGCGGGCACAAGCCGGCGTGAGTAGGTTAAACGTTGAGTTTTTTATAAGGGCACCACGGGGTGACCAGCCCCTCCTCACCCAGCCCCACCCCTCCCGCCCCCCACCTAGCCCCACCCAGCCCCTCTCCACCTAGCTCCTCCCCACCCGCCCCACCCTCCCCTCCCCACCCAGCCTCACCCAGCCCCTCCCCACCCTCCCCTCCCCACCCAGCCTCTCCCTCCCCACCCAGCCCCTCCCTGCACAACGGACGGACGGACACAATAATCCCCTGTGGACTGGTGTAACCAGGAGGTTCCTACCAGTAAAATATTATGTACAATTAGCAAAAACATCACTATCAATGCAATCCGTTTTGAAGATGCATACATTAGCAACAGATGTGTAATACAAGCAATATGTGCGGGGATGATTATTACAGTGATCAAGTTAACAGGGGTTAACATTTTGGTGTGCCCAAATTTGGAAACGTGTCTGAACAGAGGATGTTTTATTTTATTATTATTATGAATCGGGGTTCTTAAAGTCAAACATATGGGGAAGGATTGATGGAAGTTCACGCGGCTTGTTGGCTATCAACAACAAGGCAACTCCTATGACTAATTGGGAATGGGACGCAAGCGTAGGATTGATCACCCTGTCGCTGGCCACCTTTGGGGAGGGTGTATAGTATGAAAGGCCGAAACACCCTAGGAACCAAAGGTTCACTACTGACGATGCGCTCCCCAAATTTCACCAGGCTCACTGTTCATGAACTCTTGGAAGTGCTTGCACAAAGGATAGTAACATCTCATCCTGTGTTCTTGGAATCTAGGAAGATTGGTGAAATTTTTCTCTCACTTTGTAAACATTATTGAAAACGACTGACAGAGACTTGTGGTTATCTAAATACGACATATATTTATGGACAGTGACTGTCTATGAATCTTTTTTAATCAGGTCACATGAAAGCTGTTTTGTATCACCAATGTGACAAGCAGCTTACGTACACCCCCGATGTAACATGTACATGACTGAAAATGCAACTTCTAATGTAATATCTGCGTATAGGTTTTGTACAGTTTCATGTCGCAAGATTGTTGCAAACTCCTGGCTGGAAAGCCGGGGGCTGTGTGATCTTCCATTTAGTATTGTGCTTGTCACCATAACTTTTATATTCTTTCAGCAGTACAGCCTCATGGCTCACAAAGCGTTGTTCAAATGCTGGAAAAGTATTGAAAAACATGAGGTTATGAAGCACAGCAAAGTGTAGATTAATTAAGGTGTGTATTTTTATTTGCCTGGACCCAAAAACAAGTCCTTGTGTCATGGGACCTTTTTTTCCAGTATCAAAATATGACAAATAATTATAGGTTTTACCCCTTTCTGGCAATAAAACAGGTGTTAGGATTCATCTTCTTGGTTCTTTCGGTAAAGTCACGTAGAAGTGAAATAATAAAATAATAAAAATAAAACAAAATAATTCTCACGACGTTTCGGCCACAACGCAAGCAGCCGTCCTCAGGTGAAGAACAGGTCTTTCTTTACCGAAAGAACCAAGAAGATGAATCCCTGCAGTCACGAAAGCTTTAAATCGAGGTGTTAGGATGTTGAAACACCAATTAGATACATTTTGCAAGTAATCAAGTCTGCATTAACTACACGTATTTGTGCTGAACGTGTGTGTTGCTACTCATGAATGAACACCATGTATTCATGAATTACTCGTGAGATGCGGGCCTGTCATTCATGTCTGCGGAAAAGCAGTGAAACGTTTATATTTCGCACGTGTAATATATTTCATCTACTAACATAATTCTGTACCAAAAATGTTGGTATAAACTTTTAATAACCCCTCCCAGATGCTTGTAATTAATTTGAATATACAGAATAGGGTTTTATTTTAAAAAATGCTTGAGACTTGGGAAGAGCTAAACTAAGGCAAATTTAGGATTTTTCCGATTCGGTAGAAGCGGCTTGCACTTGTCATACTGATACATCTTTCGGATTTTCATGGTTTAGTGGGTTTACTCAAATTTCCCTAAACTCATGTAACGATATGTCTCTTAGGGTTTCAAGGATTACCTGATGCTTCTTAGTGTCCTCCGGATTAATTTGAAACCCCCTAAAGAGGCAAAGGGGGCAAACGAAGACATTTCAGAGTACAAGCTTGCAAGACTTAAACAGCTAATAGAATGTGTGGGAGAAAAATGTCATGCTAACCTGAATGGCTGACCTGTAAATTGTATTTTTTGTGCATTTGCATGTTGTTTTGGCCGAATGAATAGTGTTACAGGCTGTGTACATTGGCACAAGAGCCGTTTCTAGTGATATTTAGGCTTCAGAATACCTACATTCCAGCCTGGTGCAGTAATGCTATTATGTGCAATAATTGTAAAAGGCCCTTTTTAATGTGCAAACATTGTAAATCTTGGGCCTGTAAAATAGTTACAAATAAGATGAATGTAATTGGTGTTACAGCCGGTACTCTGACCCAGGTCACTGCCATAAATTCAAATATCATTTCAAGTGCTATTTTATTACTCTGTTGGCTGCTTGGGCATAGACGTTTTTTCCCGTACACTATAGAGGACTGATAAATTGACACGTGGCACTGTGGGACATGTACGTGAAAACAGTATTTTACAAGCAGGTTAGAGTACGCGCTTTATGCTTGCAGCCGGAAGGCTTATTCAGCGGGTGGAATTGAACTCCCTTTGCAGTCTTCGCAAAAGCCTCATTCTAAACCCTCTTGGGGCTGCGGTGTCGAGATGTGAACTCCCTCGCCTCGTATGCAGGATGTCGTGGGTTCGATTCTGACCCTGACGCCCGCTATATATTTGTAGATTGCAAGTTCGTGGTCGCGTGGATTTTTCTCCAGGTCCTCCGGTTTTGCGCTCTACATTTGTAAAATGTGCATTTAGAGTATTTTGCTCCCGCTTTAAATTTCCACTTGAATAGCCACTTCGTTGAGCTATCATCTGTGAGAACCAGGTCACTTCTGAAAAAGAGCTATATAGGTCAGTAGGGCCTTAGCTGGTGAAATAAAAAGTTTAGTTTTCGTAACTGCTGTGTCCCCTACATCCTATTCGCCTGGACCTCATTTTTTTCACCTCTCTTCCAATACCTTTGACTGCTGCATTGCTTTTTTGGATGTCGCTCAATTCTATAACACTTTTCTTTGACAGTACGCCAAAGGACCTGTCTATGCAAATGTTTTTGACGCTTGACAAATAAGAAATATTCTGCATCCTTTTTTTTTAAAGAAGTGCACGTGTAATGCAAATACGGCGCTTCATGCTTTCTTGGCTTTTGATAGCGAGAATTTGTGACAATTATAATACAACTTTATAAGTATAATTATTCTTTTAATTGTACAGATTTGAATTTATCGTTAAGTTTTAAATATTGGATGGTTGCCTTGTTTCTGACCAAGGCAAAGCTATGCAGCAACAGGGCATGAGCTGTCAGCTAAATAGTGTGAATGTAATTGCTTACGCTTAAAGGTTACTAGCCTAAAAGTATTTCAAATCAATGATACAGCAAGTGAAGTGTTATACAAAAAAACATGATAAATTAATTTTTAATAATTATAATTAAGGATATAATCAACCGCATATAATAATGTGGTTGGCGTGCTCACCGCTTGCAGTTAGATTTGGGGGTCATAGGTTCAAATCCTTGCAGATGCTGCGTGGTTTTACTTGAGCACGCCATCTGCCTTACAATGATTTGTCAAAATGCCTCGTAGGTTTCGATTTGAAGCTTTCGTGACTGCAGGGATTCATCTTCTTGGTTCTTTCAGTAAAGTCACGTAGAAGGGAAATAATAAAATAATAATAATAAAACATTAATAAAATAATTTTCACGACGTTTCGGCCACAACGCAAGCAGCCGTCCTCAGGTGAAGACCAGGTCTGTCGGGGAGACAGCGTCTGAATGTCTCCCCGACAGACCTGGTCTTCACCTGAGGACGGCTGCTTGCGTTGTGGCCGAAACGTCGTGACAATTATTTTATTATGTTTTCTTTTTATTATTTTTTTATTTCCATTCTACGTGACTTTACCGAAAGAACCAAGAAGATGCCTCGTAGGGTTTTCCAGTTCGTTTTCACACCCTTGTAACGTGTGCGTGTGAGGCGAGCGTCGGTGGGGGGGGGGGGGGCCTCAATCGACAAACACTCTAAGGGCAGCCGGTGTATTAATATTGCCCAATTCAACGTGCACAGCTTTATTCAGAAGAGGTGTAGCAATAGAACGTCAGCACAAGCGACGCATGTACACGCTGCTGCTGCTTCTGCGTGTAATAATGCCGGCAGTAGAGATTTAGAACTGCAGTGAGATGGAAAGAGATATGAAGAGCGATGTATAAAATATGAAGGTGTAGTCAGATGAGTGAAAAGCCGGAAGAGATATAAATGCAGCGTTGTGAGAGAAAAGGAATCGGCAAAACGCAGATGTGCAGTGCAATGGAAGAAATGAAAGACGGATGAGATAGAGATGTAAGAGATGTGATGACAAAAGTGAGGTAGGATAGAGATGTTTCCGCTTGATGTAAACAGGTTTACAGGAGAGAGACACCCAAGAGATAGAAAAATCCAAGAGATGTATTTAAAAAATGAATACGAGAGATAGATCTTGACTTAAAGCTTTCGTGACTGCAAGAATTCATATTCTTTGGGTCGCGTAGAAAGAACCTTTCTACGTGACTTTACCGAAAGACCCAAAGAATATCTGAGATAGATGTGTTCAGAAACAAATTCACAGTGGTATGTATTCACTAATATATTATAAAATCAGAATATATGATGTATAGGAGATGCATTCATAAGGAATGTATGTTAGACAGCTGGAGAGATAGGGAGATAGGAGATGTATTGAGTGGAGAAATTTGATGGGCATTGGAGATCTCGCAAAAGAGATCAGAGGTAGGAAATGTAATGAGAAGAGAGAGGAGGTCTGTGCAAAAGAGAGATGAAATGGGAAGGAGAGAGATTGTGATCAAATGTTTGAGCAAAAAAGAAAAAATGAAAAGATGAATGGATAAAGCATTGTGGTTAAAGCACTCGCTCATGTCGAGCTGGAGATCTTCATGCCGCAGGCTTTACTTCCGCCCGCCTCCCCAGTACGTGCCGTGTCACTGCAGATCCTATATGGTGAGCCTGGGCCATTCACTTAATACTGGTAGGAACCTCCTGGTTACACCAGCCCACAGGGGATTATTGTGTCCGTCCGTCGTGCATCTGAAAATGGGAAGGGTGGGGCTGGGTGGAGAGGGGAGGGAGGGGAGGGGCTGGGTGGGGAGGGTGGGGAGGGGCTGGGTGGGGAGGGGAGGGAGGGGAGGATGGGGAGGGGCTGGGTGGGTAGGGTGAGGCTGGGTGGGGAGGGGCTGGTCACCCCGTGGTGCCCTTATAAAACTCAACATTTAACCTACTCATGCCGGCTTGTGCCCACCCTCACAGTCGGCCATAATTGCGGAATACACCACACGGCCGTTGACCCTAGCCATTGACCGAGCAACCCAACGTTCCTACCAGCTCCCTCCGCAGGAATGTGTTTTTACAGTCATTTGAAATTATTGTCGTTACTCTAATGAAAACACAGGTCAGCGTTTTTTAAATCAAAGTACGAGTGGCACTGTCGGCCGAAATAAATGGGTGCCACGGTGGCTAGGAGATGTTAACTACCTCGGCTGGTATATAGGAGGTCGTGGGTTCGATCCCAAACCTTACATCTGCTACTGGAAATTTGGAGTTTGCGTGTCTCTCTCGTCATCATCACGGTTGCTAGAAGATGTTAACTACCTCGCCTGGTATACAGGAGGAGGTCGTGGGTTCGATCCTGACCCCCGACACCTGCTGTATATTTAGAGTTTGCATGTACTCCAGGTGGTCGCGTAGATTTTCTCCAGGTCCTCTGGTTTTTCCCTCCACATTTAGAATCAATATGCGTTTAGAGTATTTGGCTGCTATACATTTCCACGTGATAAGCTGCTGCGTTGAGCTGCAATTTGTGGCCAGGTCGCTTCTGGAAAAGAGCTACATGGCTCAGTGGGCCTTACTTGGTAAAATAAAACATAGTTACGTAGTTAATAGTTAAATATTGCTGTAGTACGCATGGCCCTTGTGTAGAAAGATAGTTGGGGGAAAAAAACAACTGTTGACGTTTGTAGCGTCATCGATGCATCAGCACTCGCAGACTAACGATCACTATTAACAACGCTGGGAAATGCTCTTGTGATGGTATTCACAAATCGTAGACAGTCTGTGTTCTATTGTGTGCCAAAGCCCAAGCTTGAAATGTAACCGCACTAATGATGACAACAGTTAATGCTGATAGCGGTATCAAATAACGGCATGAAAGAATGAGCTTCGTTTTCCACAGATAAATCAACCCAAAATACAAAGAATATTTATCTTATTATATAACCAGCACAGAAGCCTGCTTGCAAAGTTTAGAAGAAAAAAAATTAACCCGTAAAAACAAAGTTTTTCACTATAAATCCTTTATATGCGTGGCGGCTAGAGTCCTCTCGTCCTCTGGCCTGAGATGGCTGCCACCTATGGGTCAGATGATTGCCTGCCACCATTAAGCAATTGGTAATTAAATATAATTTATTTTTTCCTAAAAAGTGTACAATTTTGGAAAAAAAAATTCACGAAAATGAATTGTCACGCACAACGAGTCTGTGTGCAAAATGTCAGCTCCATTGGATCACGGGAAGTGGGTTAAAAAACGACCGAAAGATTTGCACGGTCGTAAGCGCACAAGCAAGCAAGTGAACTTAATATAAAGGATTTAAAAACACTAGTCCCATTCCAGTACGTGCTTTTAAAAATGTCTCAAACAAAACTGCTTGTGAAGCAAGGCAAAGAAAAACATGCATGTGCATGCCGTCTGTAATTGTTTCCAACATGTTTGTCCTTGGAATTGCGTTGAGGTTAAAGACATTGAAACTCTTAAAAAAATGTTCAGTGGCCTTTCGGCAGGATCTGTCACGAGTATGGATTGTGGTCTTCGTTGGCAGGCAAGGTAAGAAAACATGCCTGAGAACATCCATCATAAAGATGGCCCAGTGAATTTGGCTCGTGCAAGTACTGGGTGGATTGTTATTTATTGCAGGAGCCTGGGGATGGTGGTGGCTTTGGGAGGCCTTCTTTCAGCAGTGGATAGATCATAGCCGATGGTGAATAACGTTATCTACCGAGTAGTGCTAGATTACATCACACAGCCCGTGACCATCGCACGCCATGCACGTGTCCCCCGATGACGTCGTACACAATGATGCCACGTTCCCAAGAGTCCCAGCCTCCACCTTATTACGACTCTCACCCAATGTTTAAAAAATTAACCGGTAAAAACAAAGTTTTTCACTATAAATCCTTTATATGCGTGGCGGCTAGAGTCCTCTCGTCCTCTGGCTTGAGATGGCTGCCACCTATGGGTCAGATGATTGCCTGCCACCATTAAGAAATTGGTAATTAAATATAATTTATTTTTTCCTAAAAAGTGTAAAGTTATGGAAATTTTTTTTCGCGAAAATAAATTGTCACGCACAACGAGTGTGTGCAAAATGTCAGCTCGATTGGATCACGGGAAGTGGGTTAAAAAACGACCGAAAGATTTGCACGGTCGTAAGCGCGCAAGCAAGCAAGTGATATATAAAGGATTTTAAAAAAAGGACAATTACGATCATTTTTAATGGCTAATGCCACACTACCACGGGACAGCGCAAGATGATGTGAAGTTGAAATGGCATGGGATGGTATTGCCGTCAGGGAAAGGTTTATATATACGGAGATAGTTTAGAAGAATGATTTTTATCGTGACAAAAACATGAGCCCGGTACAATACAACAATCGACATTGGAGAGGAACACAAAATCCGGCGTGACAGGACTGTACGTGGGGGTGGGGGGAAGTTGAACTCGCTGCTCCAACCCAGTGGGGACTACGCGTAGGGGCATGAATATTTTTAACGATGAAAACTATTAATCTAATTTAAAATGTTACAGGTAAAGCCCACTGAGCTATTGAGCTCTTTTTTCAGCAACGAAGTGGCTTATCATGTGGACATTTATTGCAGCCCAATTTTCTGAACCCATGTTGATTCTAAATGTGGAGGGAAAAACCAGAGGAACCGGAGAAAAATCCACGCAACCATCGAGAGAGAACAGGCAAACTTCAAATATACAGCAGCAGGCGTTGGGGTCTGGATCGAACCCACGACCTCCTGCATACCAGGCGAGGTAGTTAACGTCTCGCCGCGTGGCGCCCTTTTATATGGGGAGGGAGGAGGAGGAGGGGAAATTAATGCAGTGGAGGTCATTGTGATGTCACAATGGCCGAAAACACCCATGCATCTAGCGAGGAGCTTTTTCGATTTAAAGCTTTCGTGACTGCAGGGATTCGTGTTCTTGGTTCTTTCGGTAAAGTCACATAGAAGGGAAATAATAAAATAATAAAAATAAAACAATAAAATCATCACGACGTTCCAATTGCAACACAAGCAATCATCAGGTGTGAATTCTAGATTTGAAGCTTTCATGACTGCAGGGATTCGTGTTCTTGGTTCTTTCGGTAAAGTCACATAGAAGGGAAATAATAAAATAATAAAAATAAAACAATAAAATCATCACGACGTTCCAATTGCAACACAAGCAATCATCAGGTGTGAATTCTAGATTTGAAGCTTTCGTGACTGCAGGGATTCGTGTTCTTGGTTCTTTCGGTAAAGTCACATAGAAGGGAAATAATAAAATAATAAAAATAAAACAATAAAATCATCACGACGTTCCAATTGCAACACAAGCAATCGTCAGGTGTGAATTCTAGATTTGAAGCTTTCATGACTGCAGGGATTCGTGTTCTTGGTTCTTTCGGTAAAGTCACATAGAAGGGAAATAATAAAATAATAAAAATAAAACAATAAAATTATCACGACGTTCCGATTGCAACACAAGCAATCATCAGGTGTGAATTCTAGATTTGAAGCTTTCGTGACTGCAGGGATTCGTGTTCTTGGTTCTTTCGGTAAAGTCACATAGAAGGGAAATAATAAAATAATAAAAATAAAACAAAATTATCACGACGTTCCGATTGCAACACAAGCAATCATCAGGTGTGAATTCTAGATTTGAAGCTTTCGTGACTGCAAGGATTCATACTCTTAGGTTTTTTTGGTAAAGTCACGTAGGTAAAAAAATTAAATTGAAATGAATAAAAGTAAAATAAATGGTTTATTTATTTAGTAAAATTCTTTTATTCATTTTATTTTTTACCTACTTGACTTTACCGAAAAAACCTAAGAGTATCAGCTGTGAAAACCACAGCAAGAAATTTTGAAAAAAGTGCCGTTTTTTTTGGATGATTGCTTATGTTGCAATCGAAACGTCGTGAGAATTGTTTTATGTTTATTATTGTATTATTTCCCTTCTACGTGACTTTACCGAAAGAACCAAAAATATAACGAAGAGCTATCCCATAATAGAGGTTTTTTGGGTTCGATCGCATAAATATAGAAATGCGTCGTTAAACCCGCCGCCATCCGACACGGCCAATTAGTAAGGTGGTCACGTAACCAGAACGTGCCAATTAGTTACTAGTTCAGCACGCTGGTGTGTTGGAGAGTGAACGGCGTTTCGCTGGTAATTAGTACCAGCCTCATAAATTTTCCAGGTTTTATCCATTGTTAGTCCCTAACCGCAACACACTTTAGCAGACTGAC
Organism: Lampetra planeri; assembly: GCF_965212315.1. NCBI lineage: Eukaryota > Metazoa > Chordata > Hyperoartia > Petromyzontiformes > Petromyzontidae > Lampetra > Lampetra planeri. The sequence goes on along the minus strand of NC_136133.1, from coordinate 6,002,466 downwards.
TTAATTTACGTTCATGCCGACTCTCTCATTTTATATGAGATAATCTTTCCAAGTGTTAACGTGGATAGACGGTCAATGCATGAATGCTTTCGGCGTTAGTTGCACAGTGTTAAAACATGCTCATTTAACAAAACGAGTATATGAACGTGTCCTTATCATGGTCTGGCCATTTTAATATTGTCCTGTATCACATGATGCTGTGCAACACCGTGTCATTTATTGTCGGCCAAATATAGTTTATTTGTTTAATTTCGACTTAAAGCTTTCGTGACTGCAGGGATTCATTTTCTTGGATCTTTCGGTAAAGTCACGGGACTTTACCGAAAGATCCAAGAATATTTTATTTGTTCTTTCTCAGTAATTCCAACAACCTCTGTTCTAGTTGCTTATAGGAAAAAAAACGTTACTTGCGTATGCTTTTGAAAGGACACCCTTTACTCAGTATGGATTGTACATAATCATTGTCTACATGCATGCATGATTTGATGAATCCATCCTGAACCTAGTAATCCATGTGAATCGATTGCTCCAAGGCCATTGTTTACCCACAGTCCACATTCATATTTTGGTCCCGCACTTATTAGTGATTCAAAAGCCTTTCATCACTGACTTTTTGGCTGTTTTTTTAATACTATTTTTTTCATTTATTCCCGTCACCTGCATTGTTGGGGCTGCGATCATTCCCCCATGGGTGGTGGGGTATCTATACTCCCTCGTCGTACCTACTTGATGCATGTGCATGCAGTTGGCTAAAGCCCACGCGAGCAGAGAGAAACCCTCCTTTTGCACACTGTCTGGAAGCTCGCATGGACGTATGGCTGGGTTGCAGCCTTGCGTTGCAAAATGTGGGTGGCTGCTTCGATGTTGCGCTTGCTGGCTGGTTTGTCGAAGCCAAGTTGTGGACACGGGACAGCGATGGTTGAAGTTGCTGAAAGACAAAATCGTATTCAAAATAGACTTTAGCCGATGTTTTCCAGAAGTATTTGATTAATTAGGAAAACTCGACCTGCTTTGACTTTCTGAGATACTCATCCAGAGTGAACAATGACACTGAGTTTGCCTGCTGTTGGAAGCAAGGGCATTCCATTAACACCCTGGGGTGCATTGTGGGGGGAAGAAACAAGGTAAGAGCCCGTTTCACTCTGAATGATTCACGTTAATATGAATCCCTAAACTGAGCAGAGAGCGAGATGATAAGATTATATTAGTTCACCTGCAAGATGGGTGATATCCCTGGATGATGAGGTATTGTATAGACAGTGGTGATGCCAAATGTACTCTGTATGTACATTGTTCCCACAAAAAAATGATCAAATCAATAAAGCAAGTAGCATCTGACGTGTTTTATTTTCTTTACTATGGACCACCCTGTATTAACCCCGTACCTCCGATTTAGCACGGTTGGATACGTACAGTGTAAAAGAAGTTCAACATTCATACATACATATGAAGAACAGCAATGTGTTAAGAGCAGAATATTTAAATTGCACAGACTATTTAAGCGTTGTGTGTTATGCCAGAGCAACTTAGTTCTGGAGGAGGCAGTGTAGCAGGCCGGTTTGACATGTTTGCGGTTTGTGTTCTTTCATTTGTGTAGAGTTACACAGGTTGTGTGTTTACTTCGCAAGCACAAAGGTAATAAATAAAACAAACCCTGAGCCTAACATCACAAGGTGGGACTTGCTGTGAAGAAGTTAAACTTGGTGAGGCTATCCTGGGTCAATCTATTGAGGAAAAACTATTTTTGTATTATAAAGACAACGACTTAAATGCACGTTGAACAGCATGGGTTTTCAAAATAAACGTAACATTATGTTTGTGCTACGTCGGACAAAGAAGGCATAACAACACGGATCATACCACAGACGTACAATACAAATGAGAATGTACGAATAAGATAAAATAATTGTGCAATTGAAAAGTGACCTGAATCATAATATAGCAAGCCATGCAGCACGGATACAGTGCAGGATAAATTTACACCGCGCGCGGGAAATGTCAGCACCATGATACGATGGAAAAAACACACCAATACACAACGTGAAACACTTGTCTTCCTCTAAACACTGCGTTGATTAGGAACTCGGACACGTGGTCTCTCTGTGTATCCTGGCCTTCGTAACCTTGGTTGGTTGGAGGGGTTGGGTGGAGCAGTTGTCAATGTTATTGGTATGGCGATTTCCACCGCCGCCCTCCCCGGCAATCAAGACCGCTGGCAGTTTGGTCGAGTGTTGCAGGTGTATACGTGTGAGCCTTGATGCTATTAATTGCAGCCAGGCTTGACCAGAACTGGGTCAAAGTTGGGTGGTCTTTCAAGTGCAGATGCCGTGTGGAGTGTGTGAGCGTGCGTTCGTGAGAAGCACACTTTCACAAATACCGATGTAGAAATGTGTGTGTGATTCAGAAACAGGGGAAATGTGTGTCTGTGTGTACAGCGGTAGTGTAGCGATTAGCGCGCTGCGCTATGAACCTGACGACCCGGGTTCGATTCCTGCTCCTGGCCAACACCAGTGACGATTATCTGAACCGGTCCTGGGCCTCCCCTAGGTCGACTCAGCCTCAAATGAGTACCTGGTGTGATATGTAAGCATCGCCACTGGGGAGACAAAAACGGCCGGGCGTGGTGTTGGCCACCCACCCCCTCGTGTGTCGTGCCGACCTTTATAGGTGCTCGCTAACAGCACTTGCCCCAACAGTCTGTTAAGGCTATACGGGGGATCTTTGTCTTTTGTTTTTGACGGGGGTAAAGTGATCATGTAGTAGCAACGGAGTCAAATCCTGCACCTGAAAATTTGATTGAAGATTACTAAAGGGTGGGGAGTGTGCTCGTATCCTGAGCAACTGTGTGAATACACGGGAATTATGGAATCTCCTACACTACACGATTTGCAGGAAGCTTCCTTGAGCACCAGGTGCTGTACAAGTGGGGCCTTATTGCCAATGTCACCAAAAAACGAAGCACGGTGTATTGGTGCATTGCACTATCAGGTGCACAATACAACATTAGAGGAGTTAAGTCGGTCTTTGAGTTGCCTTACTTCTGGAAACCTATTATAGCTGGCTGTGGCTTATGCAGATTTTTTTGTTTTATTGAATGTGGCGTTTGACTGGCTAATGTAGGCATTGTTTGAAGCTTTGCCATCCTTAATTTCGGGTACATTTTCTGATTTATTTGTTTCACCAAATAGGCATGCCTGCCTACGTTTTCACACTTGTGAGGTGTGAATGGCTCCGTGCCAGATTACTAGGTTTGGGGTTGACCTGCCTTTTTTTATTTTTGGCTTGCCTCAAATGAGTTGAGGTTTATTTTTTTCATGATGTGGGTTGTCCACCATTGGGATGAGCCCCCACAATACGTGCGAGGCTGTGGTGGTTGGGAACTTGTAGTTGGTCATGATATCCAGCGGATGGTAGCTTTTGTTTATGTGGAACTAAGAGCCAAATTGGTACGGAATAATACTTGAGAAGAGTGGGGGTTATGTGGACCATCCAGCTTCTCCCAGCCTTGTACTCAAAGCTTAAGGATTGGTGGTCATTCTAAACGGATGATTTGGCATCATCATATTTAACTGCCAAAAATGGATATGCCTGGTGGTATGAGTCCTCAAACATGAGTTCAAGAAGCAATGCTCACACAGCGGTTCTCAGGGCAAGGAACAGCCCATTCGCAGCACATTTCTGGGTTATGGCATGCGTGGCTCAGATTTTGGCCAACCCCAATTTGTTTTGTTATTATCCAGAATACTCTCGTGCCTCCTTAACCTTTAGGCAGCAAGCCGCGTGGCTTAATTTTCTCTGCGCCAAGTTTTACGTAGGTGCCTTGGTGATGCCACAACCATTAAGCGGTGAATGATGGTTGAGTGTTTTGGTAAGAGTTGTTTTCCCCCATTCGGCTTGAGTTGAGTTGTGTCCAGGGCAAATGTTTGATGGCAGTCTGTTTTGGATTTTAAATTGTTAGCCCCTACTCTTTAATTGGAGTCTTGCACTCTTTGACAATAAAAATTTCGATTTAAAGCTTTCGTGACTGCAGGGATTCATATTCTTGGTTCTTTCGGTGAAGTCACGTAGAAGGGAAATAATAAAATAATACAAATAAAACATAATTTAATAAAATTCTCACGACGTTTCGGCCACAACACAAGCAGCCGTCCCCAGGTGAAAAAATAAGAGCTGCCGGAAAGACAGCGTCCCAATGAACACTGCTAAGCTTGGCAGCGCATTTTTAAGCTGGGTGGGAGGACGATAATGTTGCACTGCGCCTCGCTGCATTCAGTTCATTTAGACGTCCATGCAGGTGTTCGTAAACCTGCTATTGCTTAATTCTAAACATCACATTTATTAACAACTGATGTGCAGTAACCCGGATGATTCACAACAACATTGCGTAACATGAGATTTTGTAAAAATCTAGATGTGAATGCAGTGAGGTGTGTTTGTGGGACTTGATTTTGTTTGACTAAACTGTATGGCATGATGTTAAATGTCTGTCAGAGTTGGTAAGCCCTCCTCATATTTGAATATATATATCCGTATGTGTGTTTACGTGTGAGAGTTTGTGTGTTTCTGGGTGTGTGTGTGTGCATTTGGTAGATTGCATGTGTGCGCAATTATGTTTGTCTGGCAATTAAATGTGCATTAAGTGAAATTGCATGTGAGCAGAGGTGTACATAGGTGAGGTTCTCGTTGGATGACAAAGTAAAGAGGTTGTGTACGTGGATGAGTAAACATATTTGAAAGTGAATGATGGTTAAGTCAAGATTTATCATTGAAAGTGTGATTGTGTAAGCAGCTGTGTGCAAAAGTGGATAAGTGCATAAAACTGAGATCCATTTTTTTTTACCACAAATATGTTCTGATATCTGTACCTGTCTCCTTACTGGTTTTATGTCAATTAATGGAGAGCAAACTCCAAATTTAGATATGAAACTGCAAGTTGCATTCAAAATCTATTCCTTAAAATATAAATGAATGTAGATATGAAAGGTATGAAAATAATGTAGGTTTTTTTCTTTCATGTTTTTCCTCATTTCCAGTTATGAAGTTCACGTCTTTATATATTTTAAACATACAGTATTGGAAAAAATATCTTATCGCAGACATTAACGTGTGTAAGGGAGTTCAAACTTTCTTTTGAAACGCCAATGTGAAGTATATTATGTTATACATTGTAACAGAAGCACGCAATAAAAATTAACCCGTAAAAACAAAGTTTTTCACTATAAATCCTTTATATGCGTGGCGGCTAGAGTCCTCTCGTCCTCTGGCTTGAGATGGCTGCCACCTATGGGTCAGATGATTGCCTGCCACCATTACGCAATTGGTAATTAAATATAATTTATTTTTTCCTTATTCCCTAAAGTGTAAAATTTTGGGGAAAAGTTTTCACGAAAATAAATTGTCACGCACAACGAGTCTGTGTGCAAAATGTCAGCTCGATTGGATCACGGGAAGTGGGTTAAAAAGCGACCGAAAGATTTGCACGGTCGTAAGCACGCAAGCAAGCAAGCAAGTGAACCTCATATAAAGGATTTAAAAAATAGCACCTCTTTATAAGTTGTGCCGTTAAAAAATTCTACATTTTCTCACCTGAGATTCAGGACTTTTTGTAGAGGTTCCCTCGTGAGGGTATTGGGCCAATGCCTCTCGATTTGTATACAGGAGGGAAACCCACGTGCTGCACAAACATTGCCTCCATCTAGATTTGAAGCTTTCGTGACTGCAAGGATTCATATTCTTAGGTTTTTTCGGTAAAGTCACGTAGGTAAAAAATTAAAATTAATAAAACTTAAAATAAAAATAAAACCGCACCTCTCCATAATAAAGGCTCAGTCATTTGTTATGTAGTCTATTCGTAGTCTCAAGCCGCACCTTACCATAATAATAGAAAGTGGGCCGTTCCTGGTCCTTCCCCCCCTCCTCAACCATTATATATACGGAGTGGTATCTCTTGTAATCTCTCATTTACTTGATACAGCTGTCGGGCTGTGACGGTTCCACCTGAAGACGGAAGCTTGTGTTGCCTCCGAAACGTCGTGATTTTTTATTTTTATTTTACTTTTATTAATTTTAATTTTAATTTTTTACCTACGTGACTTTACCGAAAAAACCTAAGAATATTGCCTCCATCACTGGCATTACAAACACAAGGCCACCACGCACGGCCACGCGTTAATTCTGTACTCTATAAAGCCTCCGTGAGGTTGCGTAGTTCACACTATAGCACAGGTGCCATTTCTTTCACCGGTATGATAGGCTAAGTGTGTGATTAAATTCTTTATCATCACTTAACCAGGCTACTTTGACTGCATCGGTGCAGAATGCAACTCTTGATTTAATGTTGCAGGTCCGTTTGAAAGCTGGAACCAATTTGCTGTTTGGTGCAATAGTTATTGTGCAAGGCTTTGTCGGAGCCTATTGAGATATAATCTACATCCAGTTATCGTTGCATCTCCCAGATGGAGAACTAATTGTGGTTCTTTTAACCGAAAGAGAAATATGACATTTCTAGGAAACACTGACAATAATTTATTTTGACATTTTCATATTGATTGTCCTTTATCAGATAATTTCTCAACTTCAAGTCAAAGTGATGTCTCATTCAAACGAGCATTGGAGTCGTTTACAGGCCCTTAGCCAGGCAGTGTAAAATCCACATTACTATGTCCAGGGGCAAGTGTATCCATAGGACAACCGCTATTAACTTTCCCACAAAGTTGTACCAATTTTGTCGACCCCACAAAGCTAATGGAACTGGAACTCCGCAATTTCCTGATTGCCAAAGCCTCTTGCCCTACTACTGAGCCATCTGGCTGGTACCTGGCCATCTGTGTCAACCCACTACGGTTTTTACATATTGACCACGACATTTAACCTTAAACTGTAAGTAACGCATTATTCAGAGGCATCAAGTGTTGGTCGGCACTCTTGTGTTGAAATTCAGATGTTTTTAAATTTTATTTTGATTTAAACATCCCTGGAAATTGTTGAAGTCTCTCTGACAAATATCACAGGGCTTCCCAAACTCGGAGACATTTGCTCCATCCACTACGATACTCCATTCCGCATTTGATTATCTCAATGAAATTGAGAAAGAAGTCATCATTCATCATTCTTCACGTAAAGTGATTCGTAAACAACCTCCGCTACCTATGACCAAATCGCCCAAAATGTTACCCCATCTCACCAGATCTCAGGAGCTAAGCAGGGCTGAATTTGGATAGTGCTATGTTGATCAACCACTGCGTATGTATGCAAGTCTGTTTTCCTATAAAGCGTGTGGTTTTCATAACATGAATTTGATATAATGCATGAATGTACTAGGGAGCACATTTTTTTATAACGTGGATGCGAATTTGATGTAATGCGGAACTACGTCCCGCCAGTAGGAGTAAGCTGTTGTATGGCTGCCTTGGCGTAGCGTCTCACAGGGCGGGATGCTGCTGGATGCTTCTAGATGCTACCCACGCGCCTCGGTCTTTGTTCAGCCTGCGTACGCATCTCACGCGTTATCGCGGACTGCTTTTCCCTAAATTACATATTTATTATAACGAGATTTTCCCATAGCGCGGTGTTCTTCAGGAGCGCAACTACCGCGTTATGGGAGAACAGACTGTACATTGAACTTCTTTCGCACAGTACATAGCCAACCGTGCTAATCGGACGTGCTGGGGAAGGACATGTACAACCTATACCACGGTGAGGTGTGTGGAATGTAGTTTAAGAAGTTCTGTACTTGGACGACTGATTTGAATTGAACCTTGCGTTCATTTGATTTGAACTTGATGATTTTTGCTCTTTTTAAAAGTATATATATTTGTTTTGCTTTTGTGTCTTCCTGTCTTTGGCTTGATCATGTTTGACCCAGGTGCCCCTTGTAAAAGATATATTTTAGTCTCGGTGCCCTGTAACATGTTTATAGATAAAGGCCTTGAATAGCGAGGTATACAGACAAAAGGAATCTCAGCATAGCGCGGTGAATAAGTGTGTGGTGATTTAAAGCTTTCGTGACTGCAGGGATTCATCTTCTTGGTTCTTTCGGTAAAGTCACGTAGAATTGAAATAATAAAATAATAAAAATAAAACATAATAAAATAATTCTCACGACGTTTCGGCCACAACGCAAGTAGCCGTCCTCAGGTGGAGAACAGGTCTGTGAGATTAATTTTATTATTTTTTATTTTTATTATTTTATTATTTCAATTCTACGTGACTTTACCAAAAGAACCAAGAAGAAGTGTGTGGTGGTTGGTTCGGGTTCAGCCCCTTCCTTATATCCCCTTGTGTCCTGAGCTGTTGTCAGTGTTTTTGATGCATGGGCAGGACTGTTGCCTAACCGGGTACTTGAGCTGTCTATGAATAATAATTATTTCACGGTCTACTTCATAGAATAATGGTTGTATTGTCGAGTATATTTGGTTTTGGTTTCGGACAGCGTAAAATACTCAGCACTCAACACGCCTCTGATGCATTTTGCATGTAACAGCATACATTTACTAAATGTTGTTATTAAATGTCAAAACTCATTTATCATGGTTATGTACCGACATTTAAAATATTTCTTCAAATGTTTAATGCTTTTAAAGAATATTCACAAAGGGAAACATAAACCCAATGTTTGTCAATGTTGAATAAAATTACCACTTGACACACACACAATCCAACCTCTTTATATTCGTTTGTAGCAATCGTTGTATAATGTATTCTAGAAAACGGTCAACTAGTAAGAGCCCACGTGAGCATTGTATAGCAATGCCCACGTGCTACTGAACATTTTTTTAAAAAGAGCTTTACAGCACATCGGATTCCCGCAGTTTCAATAAACATTCTGATCATCAATGTCATCGGCACATTGCCTTCATCCATTGGTGCCCCCTCCCGTCAGCCTTTGATGAAAGGTGGGTTGGCTACGTTGCAGTGAAGTCCATGGAAGTGTGGCTGTCGTCTGCACCTGCCAGTAGCGTTGTGGACGGCAGAGAGAGAGAGTATTAAAACACGTCCCCTCGAAGAGTGAGATCCCACTTGCCTGTGTATTGGCATTGGGTTTTTTATATCTTGTTTTCTGCGTGGCACGCACTTGGTGGTTATTCCAGCCGCGTGTGCTATTTTAGCCAGCTTTCTAGTTTGGAAACTTGGCCGGCTGCATTTCTTAACCTATTTTGTTTTTAAATAACTTCATGGCGGTAGCGCCACCTGCAGCCTAACCCAGTGGACGGCAGTCGATCGTGGTTCCAAGCTACACCTTTTGAAGGTTGCGTCTCCCGCAAGGCTGCATGAAATGCCTGTAACCGCAAAGACATTGAAAACAATTGAAGCCGACAAGGTATAAGTTGGACTGTAGGGGCGGGGATTTAAAAAACACAAGCATGTACATGCTTAATGTTTCCCAGCTCACGGCCAATCAACTCAGGGCGACTCGCCACTTGAACTTGCCCGCTGCTGCATCTGCTGCATCTGCGTGCACACACGGCCGCATGCCGATGTCATTATCCTCCTCCTCCTCTACTTTTGGGTGGCATCACATTAAGTCATCAGGTTTCCCCAGTACTTTGTAAGTTGCACATTAATAATACTGGTAGGAACCTCCTGGTTCCACCAGCCCACAGGGGATTATTGTGTCCGTCCGTCGTGCATCCTAAAATGGGAGGGGTGGGGCTGGGTGGGGAGGGCTGGGTGGGGAGGGAGGGGCTGGGTGGGGAGGGTGAGGCTGGGTGGGGAGGGTGAGGCTGGGTGGGGAGGGGAGGGGCTGGGTGGGGAGGGGCTGGGTGCGGAGTGGGGCTGGGTGGGGAGGGGCTGGTCATCCCGTGGTGCCCTTATAAAACTCAACGTTTAACCTACTCACGCCGGCTTGTGCCCGCCCTCACAGTCGGCCATATTTGCGGAATACACCACGCCACCGTTGACCCTGGCCATTGACCGAGCAACCCAACGTTCCTACCAGCTCCCTCCGCAGGAATGTGTTTTTACCCAATTTTGGACTTGTCACATGTGTCAAACGTGGATTTATAAAGACTAAACTTTTTTCGGCGTTATTTTCTCACACGAGCTGAAACACCAATTCATTAACATATTGGTGGGGTCGTGATATCTCCCTACGTTTCTTAACTAGCTATTAAACGTAGGCTGATTTCACGTCTCTGATTTAGCTGGGTGATGGCCCATTACAATTAACCATGGTTACCTAAAAGACAGTCTCGACCCACTCGCAAATAATTGCACAAGAAGCATCGTCAAATACACGTTAATTTGCCGATGGATTCATTTCTTCCTAGCTGCAAGGACTTAATTCGTATCATTAGACACAGAGGCAAGGGTCGACAGTCAAACGGAGCGCATTGTTCTCGAATGTTTTAAAGGGAGAGGAATATAATCGCAGGAGTAGTTATGTAATTTCATTCTTTTCTTTCTCCAACATGCTGTGCTTTCTTTCGTTGGTTTCATGATAAACTGTAATTTTGCTCTCCCAACACCACTGCTAGTGGGTGGATCCAGGTTGCTGCCAACTGCGTGTTCAGTGCGGCCGATGTCTTGAGTGCACCACAGGCCGACAAGGCGCCCGCTTTCTGCTTAAACTTCCACTGCGACAGCATTTCCCCACGTCATTATTCATGTCAGGCGTTGCACGATTTTTCCACATGCGAAGGGGTCCTCCAGGTAGAGAGACGCCTTGCAATTAATGGTGATTGTTCTTCAGGCTGATTGGAGCACAGGCAGTCGGCAACGTTTGCCCTTGGCGTCGGAGCCTTGAGATTTATTTAAGGAGAGCCGCGTGTTCACGTGACTTGTATAGCAGTGTGGTATTGTCAACTCTCTCATCTGGGGTATATTAATGTCATAAGATGATGTGAAGTCGTTCCTAAAATCTGATTTTCACAACACACCAAGGTGTCGTGCATTGCGTGTGCAAAACCTCTCTTGGCCTTATGTTCTTTTGAGCCCGTAACAAATATATTCTACCTCCCAAATATGTTTTGTCTGTTTTTGTTACGTACCCATGTGTTTTTTGTGCGCATGCTATCAATATCTGTGTTGTGTTAGTGTTCTGAAGTTTGGCCATTAATGTTGCACGTGCTTAATAAATCTTCGTGGTGTTTCATCCTGAGTCTCTGAAGCAACATTTTCGACTCTAGTAGATTGCCATAGATTAAGGGATATTTAACAAGATTTAATACCGGGAAATGCAGAGGAGATGCTTAGCCTTAGTTTTGAGAAAGGCCTTGTCAGAAATGGAATCAATCGGGGATTGTTGTTATACATACTGCATGAGAAAATTAATTGATCGCATGTACGTTGAACTTCTTTCGCACTGTACGTAGCCAACCATGCTAATCGGCGGTGTGGGGGGGGGATAACAAAGCATGAGAAGAAATGAGAGTTTCAGTCTAGATTGATAAAAGCATAGCTCCAATGGCTTCCTAATATTGGATGGAAGAGCGTTCCAGATGGCCGCAGAAGCGCGCCTGAAAGAGCGCGATGCGGGTCGTTGGGCGAAAAAGGCAATTCTAGATTTGATGCTTTCGTGACTGCAAGGATTCATACTCTTAGGTTTTTTTTTTCAGTAAAGTCGCGTAGGTAACCTACGCGACTTTACCAAAAAAACCTAAGAGTATGAAAAAGGTAATGTTTTGGATTTGATGGAGGCCAGATATAAGTCCAGAGGTAAATAACGTGTGCCTATGCATCACTTTGTAGTTAATCTACTGCTGGATGAGAACCTCCCCAGGCTGTGGGGGGGTATTTGATTGTACATCAACACACTAGTCAGTATTTTTTACATCACCACACTAGTCAGTATTCACTAGTCAGTGTCGATTAGTGAAAGTGGTGTAGACGTGGGGGTATACAATTACAGGACAACACCTTTTACCGCACTGCCCTCTGCTGTGAATTACTTTCTAATTATAAAAATAACTAAACAGCACCCCCCCCCCCCCCAAAGGCATTAAAGGAATGTTTTTGTACATATGTGAAGATAGTAGGTTTAGTCCGTTAAATGGGGACGCAGTGGAGGCAATCGAGGATAAGTCAGCGTTGCCCCTTTTGACAAGTTTACATCGTGGAGGCGAGACGTAGTGTTACGTTACACCTGAGGTTTCAAATGAACATTTGGGGAGTCTGTAATGTGTGGGCAGTTTGTAAAATGTAAATGTTCTTGTAATAAAATGGTCACAGCATTTAGTTACAAATTAAAACTAACGATTGTATTGTTGTGTTTTGGGTGTTGGTATCCAGTCCTCTTGGCTGTCGCCTCATTGCTTGTATTATTCATCGATTGTTTTTATCAAGCAGAAACAGAAAGTTAAGTTATCCTGGAGAAATCCGATGAGCTATGAAGCTCTCTATCACAGATGCCTAGTAGCGGGCAGAGGTCGCAATCGGGTACCCGATACCCGTACCCTACCCGATACCCGGCTACCCGTTTGCGACCCTGGTGCGGCCGGGTACGGGTAGGCCGTGAGTCACTGGTGCGTAACCGTTTGTCATTCCTTTCCCAAGTTCCTAGAATCAACCCGCCCGCGCCTGCAACATGGCTTCATCCCAGAGGTCGCAATAGGGTACCCGCACCCTACCCTATACCCGGCCGGGTTCGGGTAGCCAGGTATTGGGTAGGGTACGGGTACCCGAGTGCGGCCGGGTATGGGTACGGTTAAGGAATCAAAACCCGTTTGCGACCTCTGGTAGCGGGTACGGGCTCAGAAAGTTACAACAACAAACAACACACAAATCGGTGCATTATTTATAAGCAAGTCCAGGAGTTTTTCTTCTCGACATTGTCTGCATCGTCTCAGATTGCTGTCGGGGCTGGTCCAGGTTTTTGTGCTTCCTCGTTTGTCTGTCCGAGTTGAGAGTTGTGAGCACACAACTACTTAACAAGTCAACGTGCAGGCCTGAGTTATCGATTGACGGGTCTTTTTTTTATTTACACTAAAACGTTCCCTTTGAGGCACCGAGCGAATCGCAGAACATTTGCATGCAATTTGTTCCTTTTTGCCCTTTTGTGCTTCACCCAGTTGCTGCGAGTGGACGTTTCTTCCAATTTACGATCCTTTTTCAATCGCCTTTCATCTCCTGCCGTTATTAGTGGCCGCGTAAGTGGTAATCACGTTGTGTGCGCGCACATTGCCGACCCATGCTTTGCCTCCTTGGCTTGCATCTGCGCTCACGCAGCGCGCGTGCCCCTTATCCGCACTGCGTTCGACCGAAAAAGGAAATTGAGTGTAGAAGGTAGCCGACTGGTTCAGCGGTTGATGAATGTTAAACTTGCCCGGTTATCTCCATGGTTACTCGTGCATTTGGGCTTTGGTTTATCTCAAAGCGTCACACGTTGCAAAATGCTCCCGCGTCGAGCCTCGACACGAAGGCCCCCCCGCCCGCTGGTCTCCCTCCCGTTCACCTGCAGATCGACGCGAAAGCTTTCCCTTCATCTGAAACACTCAGACATACCTCTCGTCTCATTTGCCTCAATTTGTACACACAACTCTGCTCCAATAGTCGATAAAAGCCTTGCACTTCATCTCTGAGTTAAAACATTTTTATTTTCCTTAACGTATGTATAGTACCAGAGGTCTTTTTCTGTTTTCTCTTACAATATTCATTTGTTTCGATATAAAGCTTTCGTGACTGCAGGGATTCATCTTCTTGGTTCTTTCGGTAAAGTCACGTAGAAGGGAAGTAATAAAATAATAAAAATGAAACATAATAAAATAATTCTCACGACGTTTCGGCCACAACGCAAGCAGCCGTCCTCAGGTGAAGAATGAAACACCACCAAGCTTAAATATACGCTCCAAGCTTGGTGGTGTTTCATTCTTCACCTGAGGACGGCTGCTTGCGTTGTGGCCGAAACGTCGTGAGGATTATTTTATTAGGTTTTATTTTTATTATTTTATTATTTCCCTTCTACGTGACTTTACCGAAAGAACCAAGAAGATATTCATTTGTGTTTCACCATCTTTTGCTCAGACATTTTACTTCCGGTATTCACAACGCGATTCTGCGTTGTGTTTTGTTAACGCAGCAAGACAATTTTGCTTTCAGAGGTTGCCTCGCTTGAATTTTGCGCCCTTTTATCGTTATTAAATTGAACCAAGCCGCACTTGTGAAATCCCCCGGTCTCAAGCGCCGATCGGGTGGAATACTTCCGTGGTGTGAGCCCCAGTGAATGACGAATGCCCCGAAACTGTCATCTTAAAAATGTTATGATTGTTGCTCAACTCAGCTGTTGTACACGCGGTGTTGTGGGTATTCACAATGCGAGCTTGCTTGCTTTCTTGTATTTGAGGAGCTCTTCTAAGAGGTAATGTTTCAGTTGGGAGGACTGTTCACCAGGCTGACCTGTCATATGCTTGACAAGTTATATTGCTTCTATTTGTAAAACAGCAGCAGTCTTTATGCTGCTGCAGCTCGTGCTTTTTGCATGCTTGTACATCCACTGCTTTGCAGGCAAGCGTTGGTGGATCGTACAAATATATACACAGATATATGCGGCAAGTACTTATCTGTCGTGTAGAAAGTTGGTGAAATAGTTGGATGCCACGGTCATGCACATTTTTAGCCTTTCCATTCTCGATTTTTATATATGGCATTTATTTCGCACAAAAACAAGCGTTTAAACACGTAAGAAATAAGCCCCCTTCTTTACGTTAAGAACCTATACCTTGCAAATCCACAAAGTGTGTTATTAAACGGTGAATGTTAAATTGTAAATATTTAGTTGTTGACTGAATACATGTTCATTCAGTGTGTTCGATGTTGGTCATGTGTAAATTGCATTAAGTGTAAATAAGTATGAATTAATTAACTTCAGTATGCAGGACACCCCCCATAACTGGACAGGCTTTCAACCCCAATTAGTCCAACTTCCAGAGGTATCACTCTGTTAATGCCCTGTGTTTGTAAAATAAAAGCATTTATCTTTTTTGTTATATATCTACGGATGACCTTAAAAAAAAAACATGCATTTTATCATGGCACTGGGTCGGCTGTTCTTTGTAGAAGAGACTTTGTGTGCCTTGCCTCGTTATAATCTGGAACCTGGGTGCTCAAATTCACATCAGGCCTTAACAAACAACACAGCCATCCACGCTGCGCAGTGCGCTTCTCCACATCCCGATGCGAAGTGCAAGCTTTTTGGAGCCTTGTCCTACAGCGCCGTTAATGGCTCTTTAGTTTGTGCCAGCTCTTTTGACATGTTCTTCTCTTGCCGTGGTTACGACACTCCCCACACACAGCAGCGTGCACATCAAACGCTATTGCGCACGTACGTGAGGAACGTTTCGTGCAGCATCCGATTGAATTTTGATATTCGTTGATTGTTAGAATTAAATCTTGACTTAAAGCTTTCGTGACTGCAGGAATACATATTCTATGGGTCTTTCGGTAAAGCCACGTGGTAGAAAAATAATAAAAAATATCACGACGTTTCGATCGCAACACAAACAATCGTCTTCAGGTGAGAAAGCAATCGTCTTCAGGTGAGAGAGCTCACCTGAAGACGATTGCTTGTGTTGCGATCGAAACGTCGTGATATTTTTTATTATTTTTCTATCTACGTGGCTTTACCGAAAGACCCATAGAATGTTATAATTTAGTTTAGCGTGTGCGAATTGTCCCTTTTGACGACCCTGTGACACCTTTTGAAGGCGTAAGCTGCTGGGTAATGTCTGTGAAATAAGTTAGGATATTGGTTGGAGGGACACAACTGGAAGACACAGTAGGATATTAAAATCCTTTCAACTTTATTGTATACAGTGCCTTACGATAATTACCATCTCGAAGCACTTTTACTTCACTAATCCAAGAATAAAACAATTAGTAATGGTTACAGTAAAAAAAAATATAAACACTGCCCTCGTAACATCTGTAAACTAGTAAAATTAACACAAGAAGAACAAGCAACTTAACAATATGGGATTCTGAGTGTTATAAAATAAAAACATAAATATCACGACGTTACGGAGGCAACACAAGTCTCCGTCATCAGGTGGGACCGTCACAGCCAGATTTGCTGCATCTGGCTGTGATGGTCCCACCTGATGACGGAGACTTGTGTTGCCTCCGAAACGTCGTGATATTTATTTTATTTTTATTAATTTTAATTTCATTTTTTACCTACGTGACTTTACCGTCAGGTGGATTGTTACATTGCCGGATCACGAGAGATGTTCGAAAAATAATGTGTGGCACGTTTGGGCAATTCCTTTTTGTAAGAAGTGGTTAGTATGTGGGAGAAAACCAGCGCACTTTTCGGAGTTGCATAAATCGAATCATCGAATGTGCATAAACCAACCCAACGAATCGTTTCGATGGCAAGCCTTCATACTCTTAGGTTTTTTTTTGGCAAGCCTGCCCGGCTACGGGGGATATCCGGCCGTGAACGGCGAACAACTTGCATTGGAGCGGCGCTGCTTTGTATTCCGTGCTACAGCTACGCGGTCCATATTTTACAATGTCAGTTGCTATCCTTCCGCGCGCGGTGTCATCGGCGCCTGACGTGCAGTTCGCGGCATTGTTATTCCAAGGTTATTGTGCAACACGAGCGCATCCCGCTATCTCCTTGTGGGCAGCAGCTCTGCGAACACGGCCCATTTGTGTGCAGCACCCTGGGCATCTTAACCGGCGTGTTTGTAGAGCCTGTTTCCTGTTACCAGAACACGTGCCAGGTTTGACAAGGGGTTGAAGCACTTTGGTCCAGTACAGTGTGCCGTGCTTGGCTTTGCACTCGTATGCATTCGCATAGAAATTGTTTGCGTGCATTATTTGCATCATCATCATCATCACCAGCCATGATCTATCCACTGATGGACGAAGGCCTTCCTCAAGCTGTCACTACCCCCTCTCTGGTCTTGAGTGCAACAGTCGCCACTCCGTGAAAGACCCAACGCAGAAGATCCCTTGGGTTTGATCTTCCACAAAGCTCATGGTCCACCCTAAACTGCATTCGCTGCACAGACCATGGCAGTAGATGTGGATACCTTATGCATGAATGGAAAATTAAAAACTCTCCAGTAATGCGCGACTGTGGTCATCCAGAACACGACTGTGCATCGTATAACGACGCAATGCCCGATCCACAAATGCGAAGGAGACATGACACAGCGACACACTCCACTGCTCCTGACGAGGTTATCTGGCTTGACCACCTGAATGTGAAATTGTAGTTGTTTGTTCACCATCTGCGTTAACAGCCGTGCGAAATAATATGAAGTTGCGCATGAGATGATCTCATTACTCTGTGGTGGCCATCCTCTCTGGTAGGTTTCCTCCTTACCCGTTGGTTCTTTCGGTAAAGTCACGTAGGTATAAAATAAAATAAATCACGACGTTTCGGGCGCAACACAAGCATCCATCATCAGGTGGGAAAGCATGGTCTGCTGCTGAGGCAGACTGCGCCCGAAACGTCGCGATTTATTTTATTTTCTACCTACGTGACTTTACCGAAAGAACCAAAGAGTATGGATTCCTGCAGTCACGAAAGCTTTAAATCAGGTTTCCTCCTGTTGGCTGCCGCTCCGTCGTTAGTCCTGACCACCGGCCATTATCCCGCGTGGTTAAGTGTCCTGCCCAAGCTCGCTTATTTTTAAATCCTTTATATTAAGTTCGCTTGCTTGCTTAGGACCGTGCAAATCTTTCGGTCGTTTTTTAACCCACTTCCCGTGATCCAATCGAGCTGACATTTTGCACACAGACTCGTTGTGCGTGACAATGCATTTTTGTGAAAAAAAATTCCAAAATTTTACACTGCTTAGGGAAAAATAAATAAATATTTTATTACCAATTGTTTAATGCTGCCAGACAATCATCTGACCCATAGGTGGCAGCCATCTCAAGCCAGAGGACGAGAGGACTCTAGCCGCCCCGATGCCACGCATATAAAGGATTTATAGTAAAAAACTTTGTTTTTACGGGTTTACTTGTTCTTCACCCTTTCCTGGGAAGTGAAAGGGCGCGTGGCACAGTTTGGTGTTTGGTGCCAGCTCTCGTAGAGTGCGGTCATGTCATTACGGTTCGCTACGGTGAGTCCGATGTCGTTAAAAACAACGGCGCTGCTTCGCTTCTCTCATCCCAGATTCAGCGGTGCCGGGACATCTACCCGGCAACTCACAGATGTTCCCGAACGGGAAAGGGATAACAATCAATGTAATTTCGATTTATAACTTGCGTGACTGCAGCGATTCATATTCTTATTTTATTATTTCCCTTCTACGTGACTTTACCGAAAGAACCAAGAATATGAATCAATGTAATGTCTCTTAACTTACATTTGTTCGTGGATCTGTGTGTTTTTTTGTGTAATTCCAAGCATGCACCACTACCCCTTGTCTCTTTGCGCATTTGCAAATAGTAGGTTACGTTTACTTCATTTCGTTCCAGGGGGTTGGTTGACCATACTTCGTCATGCTGATGAGTGCAGGTTGAAGGGAGCTGGTGAGAGACACTGATTTAAAATGTTCTTCTTTATGCACTTGCTATATTGCTATTCATTATTCAAGAATTTTTTTTCTAAAATTATGCCAACTTTCTTGTACTTGCCACTTCGTGTCAGCAATAGCTGTCCTAGGTATTCATACAATACTGCGTGTTTTCTTGTTGTGTTCCTCCGAGCATAAATCTTCGCGCGAAAAATTCCAGGCCACCCGCCCCCTCCCCCTCCCCTGATTACCAGCTGTTGCCGAAAAACAAATTCCTTTTCCAATGAAGCAGCAGCCGCGAACGCAAATGGGCCCGTTGTGCATACTTCAAATTGACTGGTCATACAGATCTCGCATCCAGTGTCCCGGCAGAGCTGCGTTGAAGCTTTGACACGGCGTGGTCCTTGTATATAATTAATGTGCAGCGTTGTGCGATGCTGTGTGCATGAAGGACGCTGTATAAAATATGAAAGTGTTATTATTATTACGAGTGATATCCCCACGAGTCAAGTCAGCCATTCTTTAATTTTATGTAAATAATGATTTCTGTAAAATTAATGCTCTTTAATAATGGAGTGGAGCGATAGCGTAATGGTTAGCGCACTGTGCGACAAACCTGGCCACGTGAGTTTGATTTCCGGCCATGGATAAACATCGGTTGCGGGCAGGGTTGCCCGTGAAATGATTTCATGATTAGATTTTGGTAAGAATTTACATTTCTCATAACCTTGGGATTCTATTTGACGTTTTTATTGGATTGTTTTTGCACTTTGCACTTGAAGTATAAATGTAGGTTCCTTAAGACATTCACCTGGCGTTCACTCAACATTAGCCTGCTGTAAGCTTTCTAATCTTTACAACGTTAAAACCTGCGAGGCTTAAAATTTACATGCGGTCAGCTATGTATATTATTCAGTGAGAAATCACCGAAATGTTGGTAGAAACGAGGATTCGTTTCATGGGTAATATCCATGTTCTAAAACTTTAATATTATTGTAAACTTTTAACTGTTGTTATCTCGTGGATATTTTGTCAGGAAATAAAATACTTTTACAATTGAAGTGAGCCACGGCAATCACGATGTGGAGATATTTTATCAAAATGGGCTAAAAGATTATGAAGCGTTTGATATCGTGTATGGCAGATCATAAGGATGGCCATACTCCAGCAGTCCGAGCTCTGAGTGATATCCAAACCAGTTCTGTGACCCCCCACCCCTCCCTTTGCAAACCAAACTAAGCTAAACTTTTACACCATTGGAACCTCCTTTGCCAGTAGCAAAATATGATAATTATATTTTTTCTGGCAAAGGAAGTTCCAATGGTGTAAATTCTTACCCCGAGCTCTAATACTCTGATGGTGCATTGTCTTTGAGTTGTGCGCCTTTTGGCTTCATCTGGTCCAACACCATGTGAGACTAGGCTCTAAGGAAAGCTGTCTGGGGTGTGGACCAATCAATTTCAAGGACAGTGCATACTTTATCAGAGTTGTGTTTTTTGTTTGCATTCCGACTGCAGGTATTGTGGTCAATGCAAACATGACTCCTTGTAAAAAAGGGTGTCAGTTTTGTTGCCAGATAAAAGGGTAAAAAAACAATTATTATATTATTATAAGCTAAACTTATATTCTTGGTTCTTTCGGTAAAGTCACGTAGTAGGGAAACAATAAAATAATAAAAATAAAACAATTAAATTCTCACGACGTTTCGACTGCAACACAAGCAATCATCATCAAATTTTCTTGCTGTGTTTTTCACACCTGATGATGATTGCTTGTGTTGCAGTCGAAACGTCGTGAGAATTTTATTGTTTAATATTTTTATTATTTCATTGTTTCCCTTCTACGTGACTTGACCGAAAAACCCAAAAATATAAATCCCTGCAGTCACGAAAGCTCTGACAAGGGATTATTTCGCTATCTTTTATGCATACCTCAGCAACAGTTTTCGCTGTTGGTTGGCCACACCTGGTGACGGATGCTTGTGTTGCGCCCGAAACGTCGTGATTTAATTTAGTATTTTTCATTTTATTATTATTTTTATTTTCACCTACGTGACTTTACCGAAAGAACCAAAGAGTATTATGGATCCTTGCAGTCACGAAAACTTCAAATCTAGAATGAAGGTGCAGTAGTGTTGGCTGATATGCCCCAATGTAGGCTACTGCATACTAAGCCACCTAGTATACTCTTGCCTGCACCTGCAAGTCATTTAACAGGGGCTTTTACAGACCTTGGCATATCACATCATTACCAATATGGGAGTCCTCCCAGTACGTTAACTCCAGGATGGTTACCCTCGATTCATACAACTGTCTATAATATTGGTTGTGCAATAGTTTCAAGTTTCGTTTATTAGGTATAGCCCTGTGAGCCACGCGGCTCTTAAGTCGGGTGCAACCGCAACAAACAAAATATGAACACAGAACATCTTAAAGCGACGACGCTTAACAGAAACATCCTGGAATAAGCCGGCAAATATTCCCAAAAAAAAAACCCCCGTATTCAAACGCTGTGTGCAAAAATCCCAATGTGGTGCAAGTCAACAATAAAAACCATAAGACAATTAAGATTAACCATATGTTTTCGAATCACCAAAATAAAGCTATAAAAACAATGTAACAACAGTAATCGTATGAATAAGAATGCACCTGGCATTCAGCAAGTGGTAGCTACGCTTGGCTAGCCATCGAACAAAGACCGTCATTGCATCGCACGCTTTCAGCTGCGCTTATGCAGCCACCTGGAATGCTCTTCCTTCCAATGTTAGACAGGCACTGGAGCTATGTTTTTTTAAATCTAGATTCAAAACGAATTACTTAATATTTGCTTTTTGTATTCTTAGGTTTTTTTCGGTAAAGTCACGTAGGTAAAACATCAAAATTAATAAAAATAAAATAAATAAAAATCACGACGTTTCGGAGGCAACACAAGTCTCCGTCATCAGGTTGGACCGTCACAGCCGGATTAGCTGCATCAAGATTAGCTGCATTCACTTGATGCAGCTAATCCGGCTGTGACGGTCCCACCTGATGACGGAGACTTGTGTTGCCTCCGAAACGTCGTGATTTTTATTTTATTTTTATTAATTTTGATGTTTTACCTACGTGACTTTACCGAAAAAAACCTAAGAATATGAATCCTTTCAGTCACGAAAGCTTCAAATCTAGAATCTGCTTTTTGTGTTTAGTCTGTTGTCCTCCCTCCCCCGCATCTCCGATTAGCACGGTTGGCTAGGTACGGTGCGAAAGAAGTTCAACGTACATGCGCATATATATATACACTTGCAGCATGGCAGGATAGACTTTGATGACCAGTGAGTACTTGTTGTGGATGCACAGGTACAATATTTACGGATGAATTTATTCCCTACCGCAGGCTCAGATGGTAAGAGTTGTTTCCTGGGTTTACAACGAACAAAAAGCAACACAGCCGCATGAAAAAAATGTAAATTGCGCGAGTAATTTCATGGCGGATCCAAGTACAAACGTTTGATTTGATTGTCGTGAGCAGGAATGTAATATTTGAATACATTAGTGTTAACGTAATGTTTAAGAAACAATTCGAGTTAGGTAAATGTCAACGGCAGAATGTTTATTTTATGTGTTGCACGCATCATACAAATGGCTATCGAATGAAGCCATCGCAATCTTGTAATGATGAGCGCCCACCGACGAGGTTGCTAAAGCACTCTGCAGCGTTAGCAGCTTGCATTCGTATTCATTGGGTTCCAAAAAAGAATCGTTGCGGCCTGTTTTGTTGTTGCTGACTTGATGGCAAATGCAACTCTGCACGCTGGAACATGCACGAGGTTCTACCATCTGGGTGGGCTCCTACAACAAAAACAACGGCAGCTCTTCTACAATTTGTGACACCAACCTTCAACACAGTCCCTTGTCGATCTAAATTAAGCCGAGTTGACAACGAACGCAGGAGCATTTCGATCATGAAATGAAAATCCCAATTGTTGTCACCGTATTAGATTTCGATTTAAAGCTTTCGTGACTGCAGGGATTCATCTTCTTGGTTCTTTCGGTAAAGTCACGTAGGAGGGAAATAATAAAATAATAAAAATAAAACATTATAAAATAATTCTCACGAAGTTTCGGCCACAACGCAAGCAGCCGTCCTCAGGTGAAGAACAGGTCTATCAGGGAGACAGCTTGCGTTGTGGCCGAAACGTCTAGAGAATTATTTTATTATGTTTTATTTTTATTATTTTATTATTTTCCTTCTACGTGACTTTACCGAAAGAACCAAGAAGACTGTATTAGATGTACGCAGATTTAAATTAATTGTCCCATTAAAACGAGCTAATGAAAGTATTTCAGTGAAACTAGTTATGTCACACTTAACCACGACTGACAATTTCATTGTTACAATTTGGAGATGAGGATTTAATTCAACAATTGATTATTTTTTTGTCTTGTTTGTGCAGTCTCGTTTGTATTGTCTTGTTGGCTATCTTTTGTGTTGTTCAATCCAGTTTATTTTATGAGCCTAAATGAGTTTTCTGAAATTGTAAACGATACATTCATTTGTGCAAGATTCAACGCATTCACTGTGAATACAAAACTATTTTAAAATCTAAGTTGATCATTCTTTACGTGCCTTGTGAAGCTATTGGGGTCAAACCAAAAACATCAATGTGGTGTTGTAGAATGCCCCCTGGTGTCTATTATTTGAAATGTGTTACAGGCGTCATTGTGCTGGGCCGAGTTTGTCTAGGTAGTTACGTGTGTAAATGTCAATTTGCATTTACAAGTAGTATTGAAGCCATATTCTTAGGGTTTTTCAGTAAAGTCACGTAGGTAAAACATTAAAAATTAATAAAAGTAAAATGAAATAAAAATCACGACGTTTCGGAGGCAACACAAGCTTCCGTCTTCAGGTGGAACAGTCACAGCCACGACAGCTGTATCAAGTAACGTCGTGATTTTTATTTTATTTTACTTTTATTAATTTTTAATGTTTTACCTACGTGACTTTACCGAAAAAACCTAAGAATATGAATCCTTGCAGTCATGAAAGCTTCAAATCTAGAAGTATTGAAGCCAGTTTTAGAATAGGCTATTTAATGTACATCTGTGCGAACATTGTTTTAAAGTTTGTTAAGTTGGTTGAACGTACATTTATGTTTATTAGTGAAGTGAATGTATGGAATGTATTTAATAGTACGTTGGTGCCCACATTACATGTCCTTCTCTTTCGAGGTTTTGACCACCCCGTTCTGTTATATGCAGTTCGTATATTTTTTCCTTAACATACAATATAATTGAGTTTATGAAACATTCGAGTCTTAATTAAATGCGCATGCAATATCCTTGTGTCATGAACTAGCCTGCAATTCAGTGGCATATTCGTTCCTCCTGTCATGTGCCGGCACATTTTGCAAAAACGTTCTGGATTGGGCCCGAACGCGGGACAAAATATCCCATTCGCAATTTGTCACGACCATGAGGATGTTTAATGTTCACCTTGTAATGTATGACGCACTCCGCTGGCGCACCGCATTATTACTCGGGAGAAGTTTTTTTCTGTGTGAAGTATAAGTACTTACATTTTCCAGCTGCCTGTTTGTGTAAGAATTAATGTGAATTTCTGTATGACAGAGGTATGCTTTAATTAGAGTGGTGTGAGTTTAACACGTCGTAAGCTTTCGCGACCAATAGTATCCATAATAGAGGTTTTTGGGTTAGATCGTGTAAATATAAATGTGTCGTTAAACCCACCAATGTCAACAAAACGTGCCAATTCGATACTAGTTCAGCACATCGGTGTGTTGGAGGTTTACTCTCTAACACACCATTCTGCTGAACTAGTAACGAATTGGCACTTTTTGTTTACGTGGCAAACCTTAATAATTGGCTGTGTCAGGTGGTGGCGGGTTTAACGACGCATTTATATTTACGGCATCTAACTCAAGAAGCTCTATTACAGTCGTGATTGTTTTCTTACATTTTCACTTTGCAGTATTCCAGTGTTACTCGTTGAAGATTGAAAACGAACTAAATATCTCAAATTTTACCGAGTAAGGATTACTGAGCTATAACGCTCTTTTTCAGAAGCGACCTAGTCACACTTGATAGCTCAACGATGTGGCTTATCACGTGGAAATGTTTCGCCGACAAATACTCTTAAACGCGTGATGTTGATTCTTAATGTGGAACGAAAAACCAGAAGACCCGGAGAAAAATCCACACGACCACGGGGACAACATGCAAACTCCATATGTACAGGCGTCAGGGTTGTGATCAAACCCACGACCTCCTGTATACCAGGCGAGGCATTTGGACCGCAAGTGTTGTGGTTAATGCAAACATGATCCCTTGTATAAAGGTGTCAGTTTCGTTGCCAGGTAAAAGGGTAAAAACCTATTACTATATCTTGCTACTGGCAAAGGAGGTCTCATAATGTAAATGCTTACCCCGAGCTCTCAATACTCTGATGGTGCGTTGTCTTTGAGTTGTGCGCCTTTTGGCGTCATCTGGTCCAACACCATGTGAGACTGGGCTCTAATAAAAGCTGTCTCGGGTGTGGACCAATCAATTTCAAGGACAGTGCATACATTATCAGAGTTGTCTTTTTGTTTGCATTTTGACGCAAGTGTTGTGGTTAATGCAAACATGATCCCTTGTATAAAGGTGTCAGTTTCGTTGCCAGGTAAAAAAGTAACAACCTATTACCAGATTTGAAGCTTTCGTGACTGCAAGGATTCATATTCTTAGGTTTTTTCGGTAACGTCACGTAGGTAAAACATTAAAAAGTAAAATAAAATAAAAATCACGACGTTTCGGAGGCAACACAAGCTTCCGTCTTCAGGTGGTACCGTCACAGCCACGACAGCTGTATCAAGTAAATGAGAGATTGCAGGAGCTACCTGCAATCTCTCTATAAACGGAGTGGTAGCTCCTGCAATCTCTCATTTACTTGATACAGCTGTCGTGGCTGTGACGGTACCACCTGAAGACGGAAGCTTGTGTTGCCTCCTAAACGTCGTGATTTTTATTTTATTTTACTTTTTAATGTTTTACCTACGTGACTTTACCGAAAAAACCTAAGAATATGAACCTGTTACCAGGCGAGGTAGTTAACTTCTCACCGCCATGGTGGTGAGATATGATAATAGTGAAGGACAACCGGATAGCCTTCTGGTTAGTGAACTTGCTGCCGAGGCGACAATTGTTTACATCCACATAATTACCTTGTGTGCCACGTTTCCCATTAATAGGTGCCTTGTAATAGAACTCACTCTGAATGTTTATATTGCCAAACGGAGAACGTGTGTGTAACGCTTCCAGGGTCTGTCTACCTGCATAAGTATGCTTTCAGCGCACCTCACCTGCCTCTGCTTCCTTATCCAGATGAACAGTGGTGAGCTCATAGTGGAAAATGAAAGTAACTGTGCAGTTCTTGTTTCTCCGTGGTACAATGGCACACCGGTGCATACGTTTAACAGATTTCGATTTAAAGCTTTCGTGACTGCAGGGATTCATCTTCTTGGTTCTTTCTACGTGACTTTACCGAAAGAACCAAGAAGATGTTTAACAGATTGCCAAAGTTCACAGCTGTATCTCCTGACATTGTCTTCTCCGTCGCTCCTTTGGGGCCCATTCTCATTGTGGTTTATAGGTTAGACGATTTGACAGGTCGCTTCTGTTGGGGGTAAAATGTGGGGGTCACCCTTCACCTCTTCCGAGATGTCTGGCCAGTACAGAAGAGTGGGATAAAATACCCCCCTTTCGAGGAGCTTTCGGGAGCCACTGTTGTGGGTGGAGTTCCTTTTGGCGACAGGGGCACGATCCAGAAGTTGGAGGGCTGCAACTTTTACCATTGCCGTTTTCTGGAGCCATGCCACACTCCGTCTTGTCACGTGTTTGTATACAAAACACTTACCGGCAAAGCTTTCCGCCACAAATGAGATGTAAAAAGAAGAGAAAAAACACACTGAGCTGCGTCTAGCAATTGAATTACATTGTTGAGGCTAGTTGGATAAAAACAAAGTTTTATCTTTTTTATATTTCCACACAAGTGCAGAACAAAAATTGGAATGAAGAAGGGGGAAAAAAACCAAATGAACCTGGCCGTTCAGAACCTGTCATGGCATTGTGTTCTTCATTTCACACTCACAACACATCCTATGCTGAGCGTGCAAGAACATGAGCACACGCACATTGATGTTGTAATTATTATTATTTAAAAATAAACGAAATCTAAAGAAGGCATCGTGACGCAGTGCTCTTAAGAGCCATGTGTTCTCATTAGCTGCCGAAGCCGAGCTTAACGCATTTAGGATTGTTCCCATTCAGTTAATCAACCAAAACTAAGGCGATCTGTTACTGAGAGTAGCAGGTAAAATGTTCCAAGCTGGCCTGGATGGCTGCCTCGATTCTTTAGTCTCTGTTTCGATCCCACAATTACCTTTTGCTCACGCGAGAATGTGGCAGCCTTCACGGCTTCACTCTGTATATCTAAAACAAATATTTAGATTGTTCTTTAAACAAAACCGCGAATGAATTGAATACACTAGTGGGCTTGCTACAAATGCTGACATATCCTAACTATTTTTAATTGATAACACAGATGTATTGACAATTGAAATGATAATATTTTCTCTACTCAATTTTTTTGCAATAACGCAAAGGCTAGTTAGCGAGAATAAATATAGGCTGCCCCTTATCTTTCCTTTTAATTAATCTCTTGATCATGGCCTTTGCATGCTTCTGCACAAATCACATATGCGTCCAGTAATTGGACAAACCCCCGTGTCTCTTTACTTCAGTCCGCTGTTGGGGCTTTCGAGGAGCCCCGAAGGCTTCACATCTCATTTGCGGTCAACCGCGAGTGAGTTGTGAAAGTATTGGTGTATTTCTCCCCACAATTGCCGAGGTGGGGTTTACAACTTGATTACAGTAACAACAAAAAAGAACAAATATCTGTGTCTGATTTTCATCCTTTGGTTTGTATTTTTCTCTTGATCGATTCTCCATTTTGATCTCTTCTCAACTCTCCACCAGCCCCGTTCTCACTCCCTTACTTAGGGGTGCCGTGGTTGTGAGATGTTAACTACCTCGCTAGGTATACGGGAGGGTCGTGGGTTCGATCCCGACCTTTTATGCCTGTTGTACGCTTGGAGTTTGCATGTTCTCCCTGTGGTCGTGTTTATTTTTTTCTCCGGGTTCTCCAGTTTTTACCTCTACATTAGAATCAATATGCGTTTTAGAGTATTTGGCTGCTATACATTTCCGCGTGATAAGCCAGATATCATTTGTGGCCAGGTCACTTCTAAAAAAATAGATATATAGCTCTGGGCCTTACCTGATAACATTTAAATAGTTTAGTTTACTCTCTCATCTTTCATTCACCTCTGCTCTTGACCTCACCTCAGCCACTCTTGGCCACTCACCCCACCCACCTCTTTCTCTCGCCCTCTGGTTATGATGTACTCTGCGAATGTTCATTAGGTGCAGCTCACTTCTCCTAAATGGGTACGAACGGCAAAGATTACACACCACTTTTCAGTACAAGCGTCAAACTGTAGCCATTCCATTTCCACAGCTTTGTATTCATGAAACTAGCGATGTACCAACAGTGCAGTCGTTCTGGCTTTGAGCGTGACAGAAGGGCAGTGTTAAAACAGCTGTTGCCATGTGCACGCCTCACAGAAATACGCCTTTCTTTGTTTCCCACTGATGTCACGGGGTCGTGTTCCAGGATAAATGTGCCTGTACGGGCAGTTGTTCTATAGAAGATCAGCTTACAGCTGTGTCCTTAATAATTCCGTATTCTCTGTTATATTTCACTTGGAAAAGTAAGATGCCTACCACATGTTTTTTTAAAGTAGAGGGGAAAAGTGTGCCTCATCTGGAGAATATGGTAAAAGTAGTTTTGTTGTTGTTATTAATCTTTAAGTCCAATCACTGCCAATTTCCGTTTAAAATTCCACGCACTGTCCGGTTGTTTTACATTAAGATTTGAGCTACGCTTGCGTGCTTGCGACCCTACAGCCTGGCCTTGTCGAATATCATAAGTCAAGCAGGGTGGCCCTCATCAGTGCATGGATAGGTGTTATGAAAACTAAGAATAGGTTTTACCCCTTTCAGGAAATAAAACAGGAGGTGTTAAGATGTTCGAATGCCAAATGGAAACCTTTTGCAAGGAATCAAGTCTGCATTAATCACACGTGTTTGTGGTGAACATGCAAACAAACATGCTCTGATCATATATGGCATTGTCTTTGAAAGTGATTGGCCTACACCAGAGACTACAGCCTTCTTTATGGCCTAGTCTCACCACTGTCAGACCAGAGAACGTCAAAAGGCGAACAATACAAACACAATGCACGTATCAGAGCATTGATAGCTCGAGGTGAGCAGCTATCATGGGGCCTTTTTTTCCAGTATCAAAGTATGAGAAATAAGCACAGGTTTTACCCTTTCTGGCAATAAAACAGGAGGCGTTAAGATATTCAAACACCAAAGGGATAGGTATTTTTGGGGCAGGAAAATAATGTTAAGTATTCGGAGTGTACTGTACGGTGTCACCATGTTCTTCTTCACCATAGCCGAACAAACGTCCCATCTACCTATGCATGGCATGGACATAAATCGCAGCGGCAAATGTGAGCAACAAAAAAAAGTGGGCGGTGTATTAATGTAGCTGCCGGCGTTATTGTGTAAGAAACCTCTTGAGGCAACAGGTCATTGAGAGAGAAGGCTGGTGGGATAGACTCGTGTATTTGGTGAACCATTTCAGCGTATGTCTGCGTATTGAACTTCTTTCGCTCTTTAGTATGTAGCTTACCAGTGCTAATTGGAGGTGCAGTGTTGAGTCTGGGTAGTGTGAGTCTATGGGCAGTACATACGTGTACTGTCTGAACTTCTGTTCACACCGTACGTAGCCAACCGTGCTAATTGGCTCATAGAATATAATTTATTTATAATACTAGATCCTTCCTGTTACCATGCTCTTCATCTGCCTTTGTGTCCTACGAATGTGTGCGGCGTAATCGTTTTGGCACGAAGCTGGGATCTACCTGACCTGGGTCGGATTCCTGTTATTGCACAAAAAGTACCAATTAGAATCTGAACCTTGCCTCTTGCTTCCCTCCCTTAGGTAAACGGAGCATAAAATAAAGACTTGATGCAGTGAAATAAGACATTAGCACTGGATGGACATCAGAACTAGAGTAATAACATTTGATGCTCGTGATGTTGGTTTTAATCCACGGTGTGCACCATTATGGCCTCGGTACTCGTGCAGAGCACTTGACCCTGACACTTGATTCAACTAAACAAAGAACACATTCCTGCGGAGGGAGCTGGTAGGAACGTTGGGTGGCTCTGTCAATGGCCAGGGTCAACGGCGGCGTGGTGTATTCCGCAAATATGCCCGACTGTGAGGGCGGGCACAAGCCGGCGTGAGTAGGTTAAACGTTGAGTTTTGTAATGGCACCACGGGGTGACCAGCCCCTCCCCACCCAGACCCACCCCTCCCACCCCCCACCCTCCCCTCCCATCCCCTCCCCACCCTCCCCACCCAGCCCCTCTCCACCCTCCCCACCCAGCCCCTCTCCACCCTCCCCACCCAGTCCCTCCCCACCCAGCCCCACCCTCCCCACCCAGCTCCTCCCTGCACGACAGACGGACACAATAATCCCCTGTGGGCTGGTGTAACCAGGAGGTTCCTACCAGTAAAATGTGTCTTCTGGATGTTGACTAACTTATTTATGCATTTTCTTGTCTGACTATTGCGTTTTGGGAATTAATGTATTGTGTTTTGGGGATGTATATCCGGACTGTTTATTTTTCTATGGTGGAGGTGAAAAAAACCGGGAATGAATGAATGAATGAACGAATCCCCTGCTCATCAATAATCCTTTGCACTTTCAAAGTATTTTCTTGCAGTTTGTTGTTTTTTATTTCTTTCCCCACCCATCCCATAAAACAAGTAAGAGGAATCGAAGCCAACCAGGTAAAAACATTTGTTGCACTTCAAATCATAATTGCACAATGCAGACTTCCGTTTTCTTTTTTATTCCAGGTACTTGGAGACGTACGAAAAGGTCCACCACTTTGGGGAGGAAGACGATGAATTCCAGGGAAGCTCGCGACCACAAACTCCCGTGGGCGGCATCTCCTACACATACAATTACCAGCAGCACAATGTTCCCGGTGAGAGCCGTCCACAGAGTTGTGAATGCTTTTTTAAAAAATACACAGTGTTGGAACGAGACTACGGGCCGCGTTTGTTTTGCTAAATTTCAGGTTTTATAGTTTTATGGATTTCTTGCAGTTTAGTTTTTTTTACCATTACCTTGTTATGTTGTCACTTGCAAAAAAAATAATTGGCAATTTCTTTTTCCAAATCTTTAATATGCAATGCAAAATAATGTGTTTGGACTAATAATAGTGTCCAAATGCGATCACGTTGAAAACGCTGTGCGAGTTTTGTCGGTAAGAGGGGCACGCACATCAAGATAATCTGGGCAGAAAAGTAGACGGGATGGTAAAGATGTGAGTTGAAACAATTCGTGGAAAGACTCCCATCAGAGAGACTTCGACGAAGTTCTTGAGCGCTGTACGTGAACGTGGAAAAGATCTCAAAATTATGGAAAGCCGAGGGACAGAAATTGCAGACAAGTCGGACAGCAGCAGAAACGGAGTGATGCGTCATTTGAGTGGTTAACCGGGGGTTTTAACGGACTACCTTGGTAGCTGCATCGGAGGGGATTAGAATAAGATGCGAGAGGAGAGGTAAGGGGGAACGGTTAGCAAGGGTTATACTTTGATTTAAAGCTTTCGCGACTGCAGGGATTCATTTTCTTGGTTCTTTCGGTGAAGTCACGTAGAAGGGAAATAATAAAATAATTATACCAAAAGAACCAAGAATAGGAGTTATACTCTTTGGTTCTTTCGGTAAAGTCACGTAGGTATAAAATACATTTTGCCCACTTCAGCAAATGTTTATTGCTGTGGTTGTTTCCACCTGATGACAGGCACTTGCGTTGCGCCCGAAACGTCGTGATCTATTATTTTTTCTACCCACGTGACTTTACCGAAAGAACCAAAGAGTATGGATTCCTGCAGTCACGAAAACTTCAAATCTAGATTAGCAGGAGTTAGTTTTGTGGAGAATGTTAACTTCATGTTGGTGCCAGTTTGCGGTGGTATATATTGTTCTGACATGAATGGGCTGTATGTGAAAAGGGTATGTGTTAAAGATGTTTGATTTTTTTTACGTGCTTTAGTGGTAAATGGTTGGCACAGTAGGGGCACAGGTGGTGCATTGGCCAGTCATCTCAGTCGGTCAACCCATGGCACTTGGGTCTGTCCCCGTGTTCTCCTCCCAGTGGGCTTTGCACACTTCACATGGCCTTAAAGTGCACACAGCCTGGCACAAGCACCATGGTGATGTCCGTCGCCACTTCGTATTGATTAAACTGTGGCAACGGTGGAAATTATTTTGTTGCACGTTCCTTCTTTTGGCTGCCAGTCTGTCATTAGTCTTTCACACGAGCCATCATCCCATCTAGGGATGTGTCCAGCCAAATCTTCCATGTATTTTTTTATTATTGTAAAATAAATACCCCATGAATGTGTACTATCCTAGCTTCAAAGAAAATGCCAAAGCATTGTTTGGAAGGAAGCTATAGACGTTTGGAAGGAGGGGTACCTTTCTGTGAGCTGTTCTCTGAAGTCAGTTTTGGCAAAGAGCCTAGCAACGGTAAGTTAAAACTTAAAGCGTCAGCTGTTAAAGGGTGTTATTCAAAAGTCTAACGATATTAAAGTACAGGTAGTCCCCGAGTTACGATGGTCCGACTTACGATATTTTGATCTTACGATGGCGATAGCGATACGACAAAATTGCCATCAGCAACCTAACATCGTTCATGTGTGCAGACGATGGGCAGAATGTTGGTGAGTACAGTACAATATGATACGTTACGATTCGTTCAATGCATGTATGATACGTAGCTTTAGCGATTTCATTTTAAGGTTACCACGATACGTTTCAATGCATGTTAAACGTTTTTATAGCAGATAGGATTGTTTCCTGAAAAAACTTTCTATTAAATTGCAGTTCATATAGGTAGGCTAAGAATTTACCTTGTTTTTTTAACTTTACATTTTACTGTGCAATACAGTATTGTAATTAATACATACAATACGGTACTGGAAATTGCTCTGTTTTGCAAAATTATCACTATTCTTTAAGACCCCTGGGTAGGCTAGGCCATCTTCGACTTACGATATTTTCGACTTACGATTGGGTCGTCGTAACGCATCTCCATCGTAAGTAAGAGGACTACCTGTACCTCCATACAGTAGTGGTGACACTGGTAGTATACAGAACTACACGTGTTGGCGATCTCCCTCTGATAAGCTCCGTATACGGCTCAATGTTGATCAGGTGTAGTATGTACTACTGCAGTGCTACACCATTCGCCCAAATAAGGCGTATGAGCCTCTTAATTAGTCATCGTGCATTGTGTCCGTGCCGCAGCCTTCCGCTCGCTCTCTCTAAAATCGCTCCATCCGAAATCGCTCCCTCCGAAACCGCTCCCTCTGAAATACGTTGAGGTGGCACGCAAGCCACAGAGTGGGAACTGCCACATTAAACCATTCAAGAAATGGGTAACCGATGATTGACGGGGTTAAAAACTGTAAGTCAAACGCTTCCGTGTCATCCTTTTGATCTTTGGAATAGCCACATTTTAATCGGTTTGACACGACTTCGCAATGCCCAATGCAATCTCCAGAGCGCTGCGTGATGCCAATGATAGTTCTCTGCTGGGACAAAAGGCCAGCCCGGGTTCTGACTATAATGAAGCCCTTTCCCTTTGTTTAACCTTTACTGGCCGTTCTTCAATGAAACGAATTCCAGGTTGCAAATAAACAACATGGCTTAATGAGTAAATGTGCTGCTAACGTGTCAGAAAGTGTCTTGTGTATATAGCCCAAGGGATTAGTGTGAGTGCTGCCTGTCTTTTTATAATGATGTTTTAAAGGAAATATACACAAATTTATCAACTTGCAGCTGTGAAACTTGCTTCCTGCTGCAACTTGTCATGGATTGTAGCCAACTGTTTTGAGTGACATACAACATTATTGCTTGTAATATTAAGAAAAGCCAGAGGAAATTTGAACTACAAATTTGAATTATAACAATTCAATGTTTCATCATGGGACCATTTTTTCCAGTATCAAAGTATGAAAAATATGAATTGGTTTTACCCTTTAAGATGTGCAAACGCCAAATAGATTCCTTTGCAAGGAATCAAGTCTGCATTAACGACACGTACTTGTGGTGAACATGCAAACACAAACATGCTTTGATACGTCGTGAGAATTGTATTTTATTATGTTTTGTTTTTATTATTTTATTACTTCCCTTCTACGTGACTTTACCGAAAGAACCAAGAAGATGAATCCCTGCAGTCACGAAAGAAGCTTTAAATCGAAGCTTTGATAATAAATGCATCGTCTCTGAAACTACACCGGAGACAGCTTTCTTTATCTAAATTTGAAGCTTTTGTGACTGCAGGAATCCATACTCTTTGGTTCTTTTGGTAAAGTCACGTGGGTAGAAATAAAATAGAACAAATCACGACGGTTTCGATCGCAACACGAGCGATCTTCATCAGGTGGAACAACCACAGCTGAAGTAGTAATAGGTTTTTACCCTTTAAACTGGTACAAAATCTGACACCTTTATACAAGGCATCATGTTTGCAATAACCTCAACACAAGAAGTCAAAATGCAAACAAAAAGAAACAACTCTGATGATGATAATGATATGCACTGTCCTTGAAGTTGATTGGTCCACACCCGAGACAGCTTTCTTTAGAGCCTAGTCTCCATTGGTGTTGGACCAGATGACGCCAAAAGGCGTACAACTCAAAGACAGCGCACTATCAGAGTATTGAGAGCTCGGGGTAAGCATTTACACCGAGACCTCCTTTACCTGCTGAAGTAGGCGAGAGAGCCGCCGTGGAAAGAGGTTGTATCGGTAAGAAGGGGGGGGGGAAGGCAAGAACCGAGTCTCACCAGTGTCGGACCAGAGAACACCAAAATGCGAACAGCACAAACGCAATGGGACCTTTTTTCCAGTATCAAAGTATGAAAAATAATAATAGGTTTTACCACTTGATTTCTTGCAGTAGGTTTCTATTTGGGCGTTTGAACATCTTAACACCTGTTTAATTGCCAGACAAGGTAAAAGATATTCTTATTTTTCATGCTTCAATGCTTGTTCAATTTATACTCTTTGGTTTTTTCGGTAAAGTCACGTAGGTACCGAAAAAAACAAATAGTATGAATCCTTGCAGTCACGAAAGCTTCAATTCCAGAAGCTTGTTCAATTTGTTTATCAAATGATTGAGATTTCAACAAAAAAATGTACTTGTTGCAGAAATGCCTGAAATAGTAAAAATATATTTTTGTATGTGAGTAATGAA
Source organism: Lampetra planeri (assembly GCF_965212315.1). Classification (NCBI taxonomy): domain Eukaryota; kingdom Metazoa; phylum Chordata; class Hyperoartia; order Petromyzontiformes; family Petromyzontidae; genus Lampetra; species Lampetra planeri. The sequence continues at coordinate 5,967,602 of NC_136133.1, read as the reverse complement.
AGAAAATATCGTTTTTTTGATACGCACATGTGTTCTTCCACTTCACTTGTACACGCAGCCATGCTGTAACTTCTCCTGACTTATAAAATGCATGTCAGGGAGGCTGGGAATATGGATACAATATGAATGACTACAAATAAGGCTACAATTTATGTTGCACCAGCCTGACATATCTTTCAACTAAAGCAAGGCGATTGTAGTAATCATCAATCTCAAATTCCCCTCCATCAACAGGCTTGTATAGACCCAGAACCCATTGGCGTGCCCCGAATTTTTTTCGTGTCATTCGGAGTACGAGAACGACCCATTGCTCACTGCGAAGTGATGTGCACGGTGCTTTGTTTATGCGGTGGCGTCAATAACGCCCGGCGTCGCTGTGCGTCGACAAGAGAGTAGGTGACGGTGAGAACTGTGGTCAAATTGTCATTTTGGAAACCAGTGCAGCTGCGTTGCCGCTTTGTGCTGAGCGATGTGTGGTTGGTTGCTTGCCTGCAGACCACATGAGGCAAGGGAACGGGCTGTCGACGGAGCTGCTGCCGGCGAGTGAGTACCGCAAGCTGGCACTCTCGCTCCTCTCGGGCCTGCCCAACGAGGTGGACTTTGCGGTCAACGTGTGCACCCTGCTGTCGCACGAGGGCCGGCGCGCCATGCACCTGGATCGCGACCCCCGCCTCGTGGCGCTGCTGCTTGCGCATGCCGGCGTCTTCGACGACAGTGAGTGCGGGAAGACCACCCGGTGCCCCCTACCTTACCTGGTGCCCCCTTACCTGCCCGGTGCCCCCTTACCTGCCCGGTGCCCCCTTACATTTTATGTTACTAGGTAAGGCCCACTGAGTGAGCTATGTAGCTCTTTTTTAGAAGTGACCTGGCCACAAATGATTGCTCAACGACGCGGCTTATCGCGTGGAAATGTATAGCAGCCAAAAACTGTAAACGCATGTGGATTCTAAATGTGGAGGGAAAACCGGAGGACCCACAGAAAAATCTGCGACCACGGGGAGAGAGTATAACATGCAAACTCCAAATATACAGGCGTCAGGGTCTGGATCGAACTCACAACCTCCTGTATACCAGGCGAGGGAGCTAACATCTCGCCACCTGTGCGCCCAATGTTAATGTGCAGCAGAGTTCGCAATGTTGACCACTGCTGATTGGTACATGCAGCGATAGCCAATCGGTGTTGCGGTAGTGCAAAGGGGATGGAGCTAAGGGCTTTAAACATTTGCAATCAGCCACCGCTGATGAACTTTCGCGTGTGGCAAGCGACAAGAGATTAACAGAAGAGAGTGCATTTGCCTAGCTGCACGACAATGCAGGGCCTGATTGCAAGGTCTCTAGAAAATTACAAATGATTGGTGTCAAACTCCCAAGTTAATTTGATAATTTCTTGGTGGAGGGGGTAGGGGGGCAGTGCTGGAGGCCTGGGCCTAGTCATACATTCAAAAGTTGTAATTTATTATGACTGAAATTGGTAAAACGTAGTGAGGGCTATTGATGTAGTAATGATAACTATGATAATTTGATATTATCAATGAAAGCCGAAATATTAAATTGTACCTCTATAAAAGTTCATAATTTGGGCCGAGTTTAAGCCTAAACTAATCCCAAACTATGAACACCATGTAGCCAAACTTTAAGAACTTCCACTGTGGGGGGGGGGGTGCGAGCATATTTTAAGTAACGTAAGGCACGTGACCTCATTCAGTAAATGTCGGTGTCAAATCTTGTGTGAACCTAGCCAGAGTTGCTTATGCCGAATGGCTGTGAAGTTTGTTTGTGTATTTTTATGATGGAAGATAATGTTTCTGTCTCTCGAGGAAAGTAACGTGTATGCCTCACCTTGTACATAATAATACAAAGCCATGCTTTATATTATTTACCCAGGAAAGCCTTCCTCAGTACCAAGACACTTCTTCTTGGTTATTTCGGTAAAGTCACGTAGAATGGAAATAATAAAAATAAAACATAATAAAATAATTCTCACGACGTTTCGGCCACAACGCAAGCAGCTCTTCCTCCTCCCTCCCAGCTTAAATAGACGCTCCAAGCCTAGGATGTGTCATTCAGACTCTGTCTTTCCGACAGACCTGTTCTTCACCTGCGGACGGCTGCTTGCGTTGTGGCCGAAACGTCGTGAGAATTATTTTATAATGTTTTATTTTTATTATTTTATTATTTCCCTTCTACGTGACTTTACCGAAAGAACCAAGAAGATAAATCCCTGCAGTCACGAAAGCTTTAAATCGATACCAAGACACTTCTTCAGCAAAGATTGGTATATTTGTCCAATTTCATTTCTGAGTGTTGGCTTCATGTGGAAGTCAACTATTGTACCTGGAGAAATTTCACAGATGTGAGTGTATAACAATTCAATCCCTTTAAAAATGTTCTCAGTGTACAGATGGGTCCCCAATCTTTTAAATCGTGTGTGGACTGAGCCTATCTCCTGTCCACCTTTGCAGCCTGTGATGGACTGGTGGTCACCCATTCAAGTAGTCAACCTGCTTAATCACCCTGCTTAGCTTCTGATAGCCGATGAGACCCGGTGTGTTGAGTGTTATTCGGATGTTTTCGTGACAGTAATTTAATATGCGGTCTCTTAAATGAGCAATGAACAGCAATTGCGCGGATTTATAACTCGGGAAGTTATTTATAACTCACGAGTTATCAATCTGCACCTTTTACCAATTGGACCACAATTGCACGTGTAGCTATGGTGTTAAATGTGTCTGCATGAGACTCGAATGCCAAGTCCTACGTCCTGTCTTACAGGTCCAGGCAGCTTGTTCAACGTCTATGACTCGGAGTGGAGGGCAAAGTCTGGACGGGACTTCATTAAGGTAAGAGTGAACTTCATGTAAATTGCTTTAACGCTTTTTAAAAATGAAAACCAAATATACAGTGATCCCTCGTTTATCGCGGTTAATGGGGACCGGAACCCCTCGCGATAGGTGAAAATCCGCGAAGTAGGATTGGCCCCCTAGGAATTTCCGTATATGTGTGTGTGGGTACCAGAATGTTTAAAATATGTATGTTTATACTTTATATATATATATATTTTACTTAAATTTATTTAATTATAGAACCTTAATATTATACATTCACTCTCTATCTCTCTCATACGATACGTATTATGGTGTTCTACACTCACCAATGACAGTAGTATCTTGAGACTTGACTCCAGTAATGACGACGATGACAATGACGATGACAATGACGACGATGACAGACCTGTGCAGTTCGATGAATGTGATGATGAATGATGATGATGATGGTGTTACTGCACAGGTATAATGAGGCCTTTAAATCAGTTCGAAAAATCCGCGATGCACTGAGGCCGCGAAACTTGAACTGCGAAGTGGCGAGGGATTACTGTACATTTTTTTTTGTAGTGACTGGGTTTGAGACCATTTTAAAACCAAACACTCACTTCTCACAAAAATCACGGTTTAATCCTGGGTGGCTGTCTTGACCCACTATTTAAACAGCACTCATTAATTCCCCTGACATTTGCTTTCATCTCCATGAGCCACTCAGAAGATCTGAATCTTATAAAACATGTATGGGACTTGCTATTTCTGTTTGGCTACAGTTATGTTTGGATGCAATTCGGCATTCTGTTTCACGTTTGTTATGTAATTTTTTTTTAAATTCTTGTTGGGGTTTTTCCTTACGTTGGCCATGAACACGATTTGTCTTTTTTATTAGTTTTTGAGAGCAGGTGGGGTTCCAAGTATTTTGTCAGAAGTGTTGTCAATGATCGCCTACTAAAATTTGACTTTTGACATCAGCGGCTAAGGCCCTAATTTGTGCCATTGTTTAGTAATCAGTACCTGAGATGCAGATAATCATAAGTACTCTTGGGATCCTTTTAAAGTAATTCTCACGGTGATTTGATGTTTGTTCCCGGCTGTTTGTAGTTCTGGAAGCAGTCAATCGATGACTTGGAGGTGCGAGAACTCATCTGCGACAAAAATAAAGGTGAAATGTTTACAGAAATTAATGTTACTGGTCACTGCAAACTAATCATTTATTGACTAAAACTGAACAGAAACAGATATTTAAATGAAACTTAAACTTTAAAGACTTAAAACAGAAAAATAGTTTTAATAAATATGATTTGATGGAATTATTGACGTTTTCATATACTGTACTAAATTTGGAACCTGATGTTGCATGAAAGCAAGTCTTCTACAATTCATGTCAGTCGTCACGAAAAGTTATGCGAAATATATATCGGACTTTTAACTGAAACTTAGGTATACTATTGGACATTTATCAGGTACGGCATTTGAATAAGAATAATATACAAAACTAAAACTAGCAAAATTATAAAACCTAAATTTTCCTGCAGCTGGACATTTAAAATGCATAATACGCGGTGAACACTTTGTGGCAGTTCCTCATCAAATGTGCAGCAGACCTGACATGTTGTGATTCATTGCTAAAAACAAATTATCGTGTTCATTGCACACACTGCAAATGGTGCATGTCAGAACTTAACATATGCAATTCATGCACATTTTTACGTTATTATTTTCATTACGCTTGTTTACCCACGTAAGCCTTGTTCTGTCTCATGATTATTTTTCACGAGGGTCCCAAACAAGCCTTTGCACGTTGGGGGTGATGATTGCTTACGTTTGTTCCAATAGAGCTATGAAGTAATACGCGTTGCAATTGTCAAATTTGGACCGTAAAGTCGGCACACGATGACTTTCTCTTGTGAAAGATGTCACAGCATCTTTTAATGTCCTCTAAAGTTCAAGTTCAATTATTAGGTATAGCCCTGTGAGCCATTCGGCTCTTGAATCGGGTGCAACCACAACAAACAAAAAACTAAAACATGAACAAAAAACATCTTAAAGTGAATATGTGACTAAGTGCAAACAGAAAATCCAAGAAAAGACAGCAAAATATTGCAGAAAATACACCGTACACCAACGCTGTGTGCAAAAATCCCAGTGGGATGCAAGTCAAACAACAACAACCACAAGACAACTTAGATTAAGGCCATCAGTCTAACTCTGTACTACAACAAACAAACATGGCTAAACCAACACATTTTTCGAAATCACCAAAATAAAGCCATTAAAGCAATGAAGCAGACTACATATATACTTACGGTTGATACAACCGCACTACTAATTACGGATTTTTTTCTCCAAACGCTAATGAGACTTTACAAACAAGGCAGAACATAGGCAGTCAATACAAACGATACCAAAATAGAATGTGTCTTCAATGCAAATCGCGACTTGCAACTCACGACGGTTTTAACATTACCTAACATCATTCTAATGATAATTCGATTTCACAAGTCTTATTTCATTTAATTGGGGTTCCTATGTGGCAAGATATTAACTACCTTGCCTGGTATACAGGAGGTCTTGGGTTCGATCTCAACCCTGACACATTTGAAGTTTGTATGTTGTCCCTGTGGTCACATGGATCTTTCTCCGGGTCCTCTGGTTTTTGCTCCACATTTAGAAACATGCGTTTAGAGTATTTAAGCTGCTATAAATTTCCCTGCGATAAGCCACTTTGTTGAGCTATCATTCATGGTCAGGCTGCTTCTTAATCTAAGTTATCTTGTGGTTGTTGTTTGACTTGCATCCCACTGGGGTTTGTGCACACAGCGTTGGTGTACGGTGCTTTTTCTGCAATATTTTGCCGTCTTTTCTTGGATTTTCTGTTTGCACTTAGTCACATATTCACTTTAAGATGTTTTTGTTCATGTTTTAGTTTTTTGTTTGTTGCGGTTGCACCCGATTCAAGAGCCGAATGGCTCACAGGGCTATACCTAATAAATTAAACTTGAAACTTCTTAAACAGAGCTCCATAGCTGGTCAAATAAATCTAGTTACTCGTCAATTAACTTCTTCCCCCTCCCTCTCCTCCACCACCACTGCCCTTCTGCGCTTGGTCGTCCGACCTCTCCTCCGATGGCTGTACCAAGGCCGCACGGAGCAGCGTCCGTGGGGTGAGTGGCTGCTGAGCACGGGCCGCAGTGCAGGCGTGGACGACCCCGAGTGCCAGCGCGTGCTGCAGATCTCCGTGATCCTGCGCAACCTCTCGTTCCTTGAGTCCAACGCGAAGCTCATGGCGTCGCACCGCGCCTGCCTCCGCTTCCTCATCATGTGCGCGCACTGCAAGTTCTCCAGCCTGCGGCAGATGGGGCTGGACACGCTGGGGAACATCGCCTCGGAGGTATCGATCCTACCACCGCGTTCTCTTCACTCTTTGCACGTGCAGGGTGGGGGCTGTGACTGAGGGGGGTGGGGGGGTGGCAAGGTCCCGGCCAAGGTCCCTGGGGATTGTCTTGTGTGAGAGGGAGGCACACACAGGGGTGGGAAGATGGGGGTGTTGGGGGTGGCGGAGGACTGTCAACAGCAGGTACTTTCGCTGTATTCTTTTTAAAAAGTTTTGCTGGCTGGCTGGAGGAGAGGGAGGGACGGTTGCGTCCAAAGTGTAGATTCAGAACGCGTTAATTAAGTTTACTTTCGAGTTTTCAGGGCACCGAAGTGTAAATTGCGATCAGCCAATATTTCCATGCTGTGTGCTTGCCGTATTGCTTGCGGGTATATGTTTACGTTGTCTGATGGTGTTTCCTCAGTTGCAACTGGATCCCATTGACTTCAGGAGTACCCAACTTATCTTCCATACCATCACCAAGTGTCTCACCTCAACTGACAAATTTCAGAGGATACGAGGTGAGAATTAGGGCCCCCCGCCCCCCCCCCCCCCCCCGTATTCTCATTCGCGCCTCTGCTCAGGCTTGGCTCGGGATCAAGCGAACCGACTCGGTGCTGATGACCGATTTCCTTTTGATAGAGGTGGGCAGTGAGAGACTTGCCTAATTTGCTCAACTCCAATGTCATTCCATCCATGAAGTCAATAATTAACGGGATGTTGATGTGTCTAACGATAATGATAACGATCGGACGAACAGTAATAATTTTTAAACCAATTATTATTTCGTGGCGAGCGATAATGACACTGTTTTGTGTGTATTGATATTTGCACCAATGATAAATTTTAGTGTCGCTTGAGATGATAAGACTATACCGGAGGATGTGACGGCACTAGCGATAGCGATGATGGAATCATTGACAATGATAAAACTGTCACGTGTCAAACAATAACAGACGTGACCTTCTACGGACGGCCTCAACCTTTACCCATTCTAAGGATCTCAGCAGTGCCCAACCCTACGCTTAGGTCTTTAGAGCCATCTGACTATCGCAGTAATTAGCTCATGCCTTAAGTACAATCGTTGGTGCTTTACCCTGTCAACCATGTCATTATTTTGCACATGCATACAGGCACCCTTAAATAATTTCTTAATTAATTTTACATTTTAAAAAATTTAAGTTTTTCTTTCTCTATGCTTCTGAGCGCCCTCCATGCATTTGTGTATAATTCTGTGCTGCACATCCTGTTAATTGCAAATTCAGTTAATTTCACTTTTATAATGTCATGTTTCCAATTCCTGTCACGTTCAATTGCTCTAACTCATTTCATGGTGGGCTCATTTTGACAAATGTTGAACTTCGTTGCACATTCATTAATTGGTGCAGTGGTTCATTTGCTCGACAATCAATCTTGTCACTTCCATTTTGTCCCATGTTCATTTTATTGCACTTTTAATTCGTTGCACATCCGTTTCAGTGCTAGAACATTAAATGGAAATTGTTATATTCAGTGTTGTTGGTTAGAGTTTATGTCACATATAGGGGATAGGACTTATGTCATGGACTAAACGCATCTTATAGTTTAGGCTATGTATAGTGTTTGTCACCAAACTAGTTTTAGTACAAAATTTAGATTTCAAGTCAGTGCATGATCATAACACTGGGATACAGGTTACATAGAGGGTTATACCTGTTATTTCGTAGTTTTTAATGGTATTATTGTTACGGTGAAAATATTGCACGGAAGGCAAGTATTAGAGTGAAAGTATGGAACAGAGTACGCTTTAATGTGGGTCCGATTGGTGCAAAAGTTATGGCATATGGAAACTTATGCCCGTCAGCTTTGGTAGTAGTTAATTGTGTCATGCACCCACCCATTTTAACTAATTTCTTTATAACTGCTTTTTGCATTTAGTTTGTTGTTGTTCTTACCCCCCACCGTGCACCTTAAATTTTCACGGTTGGATACGTACGGTGCAAAAGAAGTTCAACTTACATACATGCAATTCCTAAGCAGTGCGTGTAGTTTTTTTGGTCTGGACAAATACTTGGATGTAATGGAAAGGCTAGTCAACGCGAGGTTTATTCTTAGCGAATACTTTTTAGCGCAAGGTTGTGTATTCAGACACTATCTTTTAAATTGAGGGAAACAAATACGTAGAGATGTTACAAGGTAGGGAATTAAATTTTGCACTGTTGTTTGTTGGTGTTGGTTCTTGTGTGAAAAGTTTAGCAAGATAATTCAAATGCTTTGGGATAACATCGGTACACTCCTTTATGTAATACAAAGCAATACAGTGTGTACAATTATTATGTAATGAAACACATTCCTGCGGAGGAAGCTGGTAGGAACGTTGGGTTGCTCGGTCAATGGCCAGGGTCAACGGCGGCGTGGTGTTTTCCACAAATATGGCCGACTGTGAGGGCGGGCACAAGCCGGCGTGAGTAGGTTAAACGTTGAGTTTTATAAGGGCACCACGGGGTGACCAGCCCCTCCCCATCCAGCCCCACCCCCCACCCAGCTCCACCCTCCCCACCCAGCCCCTCCCCACCCAGCCCCTCCCCACCCTCCCCTCTCCACCCAGCCCCACCCCTCCCATTCTTTGATGCAGGACGGACGGACACAATAATCCCCTGTGGGCTGGTGTAACCAGGAAGTTCCTACTAGTAATATAATATAACTCGAGGGGTAGTAATTCACCCACCTTCCCGTGTGAAGTGATCCGATCAATTATCACCATTCAGGATGAAGATGAAGGCAGTAATTTTATTTAATGTTTTAAACATTGTGGTGGGTATAGTGGTCACTAGTGGCTGCAAGGGGGCATGGTGAATCCATCGCATACAAGATGATAAAAAAAAACAACTTCAGTTCTTGCACGTGCAATATGATGTGTGTATCGTGAGTGCAATACTCAACATTAATAAACCGCTTCATTGTTAAACATTTAATTATGAGGTCAGCTATACGCCACATAGGTAGATACCTCCTTTGTCAGTTAAACGAATATCCCCACCTTCAGTATTTCACCTGCCCTTGGCATTTATTTCTGCCCGCACATGACTCGCAGCGTTAACGGCTAGTTATGCAGCCTGTGCAGACTCGTTGCACTTATTAACAATTCCGTGAAGACAAAACAAAAGCCCTTAGGCGGTGCACGTCACTGAAGGTGATGACAGCCGATAGACAAGACTAGGAAAGGAATGGTGGCCAAGATAAGGTGCGAGTGTGCACCATGTACAGTGAAATCTTGGATTGCGAGTAACTTGGTCTGCGAGTGTTTTGCAAGACGAGCAAATTTTTAAAATAAATATTAATTTGATGAACGAGCGAGGTCTTGCAATACGCGTAGTATGTGTATACGCTGTGTCTGCCGAGCGCCACGTGATCACAGCTGATATACGAGTGCTTTGGATTTCAAACACGTTTCCGGAACGAATTATGCTCGCAATCCAAGGTTTTACTGTACTTTGAACTTCTTTGGCACCGTACGTAGCCAACCGCGCTAATCGGAGGTGCGGCGGTGGAGGGGAGAGGACAACAAGCAGTTCCAAAGAATTGAAAAGAGAAGGTTTAAGAAGGGGAAAGGCGGAGTGATTGGGAGTCTTCAGTGTTTCTGAGAGAGAAGTATAATGTAGCTGAAAGGTACCCATATTATTGGTTCTTTCGGTGAAGTCGCGTAGAAGGGAAATAATAAAATAGTAAAAATAAAACAATGAAATTCTCACGACGTTTCGATTGCAACACAGGCAATCATCATCATGTGTGAAAACCACAGCAATCAAAAACTTAAGGGTACCGTTCACAGTTGGGTCATTATGTGGGGAGGTCTTCATTCAGCTGTGGCTTATAATCGGCTTTGATGATGATGATGATTTGTTATCATAGTTTGTGCAAGTTTCAACCCATGTGTCCCTCCTGTAAGTCTAATACGTGTTTGAATGTTGTCTGCCTATGGGTTTAACTTTAAAATTACGTGCAAGCGCGGTGGTTGCGTCTACCATCCCGACCCTACACAGATGCCCCTTTCTGCACTGGCAGGTGAAAAATAAACAACGTTAAGAATTGATTATGGCAACCATTGCATTGAACGTGATGGGTGTAAAGCTAATGATGCTGACCTCCCCATGTGTTGCGCTTCCCAACGTCTGTGCGTACGTCTTTGCACGTTTCTCCCTATGCAGTCGGTGCCCCACATGTGTAACGCGTGTGCGCAGCGTGTCCCTGGGGAGCGGTCGTGTAATGGTTTGTGCGCTGCGCTACAAAGCTGGCGACCCAAATTCAATTCCCGCTCACGGCCAACGCCAAGTAACGATTTTCTGAACTGGTCTTGGGCCTCTCCTAGGTCGACTCAGCCTCAAATGAATACCTGGTGCCGTGTGTACAAAAGTTGCCACTGGGGAGACAGAGGCGGCCGGGCGTGGCGCTGGCCACCCAACCCCTTCTCATGTGCCGTGCCAGCCTTCATCGGTGCTTGCTAGCAGCAATTTCCCCAACAGTCTGCTAAGGCTATACGGGGGATCTTGTCTTTTTAAATCCTTTATATTAAGTTCACTTGCTTGCTTGCTTGGTTGCTTGCTTGCTTGCGTGCTTACGACCGTGCAAATCTTTCGGTCGTTTTTTAACCCACTTCCCGTGATCCAATCGAGCTGACATTTTGCACACAGACTCGTTGTGCGTGACAATTTATTTTCGTGAAAATTTTTATTCAAAATTTTCCACTTTTTAGGAAAAAATACATTTTGATGTTTAATTTATAATACCAATGTGATAAAAATGAAACTCTTACTCAAGAAAAACAGAAATGAATAATAAAATAAAACCGATGCCACGCATAAGGATTTATAGTGAAAAACTTTGTTTTTACGGGTTAATTTTTTTAGGAACTGAGCTGCGGTGCTGTGACATGGAAGGTGTTTCTAGTCACTTGCAGATACGCAATTGCCCTTCAGAAGAACACTTTGAAATAAAGTTTAGCCGTTCCAAAAAACCCCTGGTGCGCTCAGCTGTTGTGGAGTCGCCCACTTCTCCAGAGGACAGAACACAACGTGGAGTATCTACTCATCGTCTCCGAACTTTATAAAAGTATTTTTGTCATTGTCTGTTTAGCCAACCTGTCCCCGCTCGTTCGGATTCGCGGCGGGAGAAGAGTGACAGGGCGTACCGGCTACACTTGTACGCGTCTGTATCGGTGCGGTGCATGTTCTCTCGTTCACCCTTTGGCGCGGTGCGTTTTCCCGTGCGTGACCTCTGCGCACGCGCCCCCACCTCCGGCCTTTCAGGCATGGAGATTTTGGGCAGCCTCTGTATGGCGGAGGAGAACGGCGAAGTGGTTGGCGAGTGCGTGGAGGTGGAGGCCTACTGCGAGATGGTGCAGCTGCTGGTGCTGCCTGACGTTCTGCTCGTGTTGGGCACTCTGGAGGTGCTGTACCAGCTGTCGGAGATCGGCGAAGGCCCCTGCAGCAAGATCGCTCGCGTGCACCGCAGCATCGGTAATGAAACTTGGAACTAAATCGTTAAATGTTTTGTTTTTTTAAACCAGGTAAAGGGCCCACTGAGCTATGTAGCTCTTTTTTCATAAGCAACGTGGCGATCACAAATGGTAGCTCAGTGAAGTGGCTTATCACGTGGACATTTATCGCAGCCAAATGCTCTAAATGCACGTTGATTGGAAATGCACACTCCCAATATACAGCAGGTGTCAGGGTCTGGATCGAGCCCACGGCTTTCTGTCTACCAGGCTAGGTAGTTAACTTCTCGCCACCATTGTACCCATGCGTCTCGTTGCCAGGCAGCCAACCGTCGCACCTTCTGCTGTTATTATTTTTCCTGTGACCAAATGACGTGTGGAATGTGGCCCGATCTCATCGGATCTCCGGTCCTATGCAGGGTGGAGCCTGGATAGTGCTTGGATTGGGTGACCACCATGCATAGCAGTTTGCTATGGGTTGCGGGTCTATGTGGTGAGCGGCAGAGGGCGGCAGTGCACAATCCATTGTAGTACCGTAGTGCTAAGCACTTGGTTGGCTACATCAATTCAACAGGCTTTTACATATGCTGGTCACCTTGACCTATCCGCGCTGACTAACTCGATGAAATTTGGCGAAATAAAAACAATGCACGCGTACGCATTCGCGAAAAAACCCCATAGCTGCTCTTTGCTGTCGCAATAAAAAAACATTAGTTTTGACGACGCGTGCTTCGATGGTGTAACTGCTACCACAGTTGCCCCGTGCGCGCGTGTGACTTTGACGGCCGGTTTGCCCCATCCCCGCAGAGTGCCTGGTGAGCTTGGCGACGCTGGACGTGCAGACCATGGGCACGGAGTGCCTGTCGGCCGTCAAGATCGTGGAGCACCACACCCCAGCGCCGCACGTGCCGGCGGACAGCCGCAGCACCAGCGGCGCCGCCGCCTCCGCCGCTGGTGCTGGCGGCGACGCTCACCTCGCTCCCGCAAGCGGTGGTACGTAGCAGCAGCAGGCAGCCCCTTGCGTCGCACCCGCCTACTGGACACCTGTGAAAAAGAGCTTTCTAGCTCATCGGATTCCTCCAGTAATAAATACATGTTTTGGCGATTCTGAAATTAGCAGAGCAGCAAGTGAGCCGAATGGGCAATAGATAGGCGGTCAATAGATAGGCCAATGATTTTTCTCGAAAAGATGAGGCAAATATCCCCCGTATAGCCTTAACCGCCTGTTGGGGCAAGTGCTGTTATTAGCGAGTGCTACACGAGGGGGTGGGTGGCCAGTACTCCACCTGGCTGCCTTTGTCTCCCCAGTGGCAATGTTTACACATCGCAATAGGTACTCATTTGAGGCGGAGTTGACCTAGGGAAAGGGCCAGGATCGGTTCAGATGATAGTCACTGGTGATGATGGTGGCCATGAGCGGGAATCGAACTCGGGTCGCCGGGTTCGTAGCGCTGCGCGCGAAACCGCTGCATTGCCGCTCCCCACACAGAAGCAAGCTGGTCTAGCAAGCTCGCACAGAAGGACGAGCAAGCGGAGAAGATTTAAATAAAGACGAGAAAATAACAGGCCATTTAAGCCGACAAATAAGCATTGAGAGAATGAGTTGAAACGGTATAAAGATAACCAGCATGCACATAGAGAGGAGACCAGCAAGCAGGTGGCAGGCAAGCAATAAATAAGCGTGGAGACAAATCAGCAAGGGCATAAAATATCAATTGATGCATGTTTTGAGCAGACAATCGCGTGTTCCATTGATATTAGACTCGGTGTTGGGCATCTTTATTCATGTGTAATGTGTAGCAGCTAAGCTGTGACTTTTGTGTTCAGCCTCCAGAGGTTCATTGTCCACGTCGGCTCTGGGGACTACCGAGGTGGACGGAGAGACCTTTGCGTGTCAATGGTGAGTTTTTAAATAAGCTGGGCAAGCCACTTGGTTGAATGAGCAACAACTTATTAGTGAATTGGAAACGGCATACCCACGAATCAAGGAGCAAATGTGACTGGCAGCCTTTGAAGAGTTGTTAAAATGTAACGGGAGAATTGTTTCATTCGTGCGTACAAATGGTTGCTATTGTAATTTTGGGAGTCGGAATAATGATTAATCTATTAAAGTAGATTGTTACGCCCATAATTGCGAGTAACTTGGTCTGCGAGTGTTTTGCAAGACGAGCAAATTTTTTTAATAAATATTAATTTGATAAACGAGCGAGACCTTGCAATACGAGTAGTACGTACGTGTATACGCTTTGTCTGCCGAGCGTCACGTGATCACAACTGATATACGAGTGCTTTGGATTCCAAACACGTTTCCGGAACGAATTATGCTCGCAATCAAAGGTTTTACTGTATTTACATTGTACGGTTCATCTGTTAAAAAACAAGAGAAGCTACAGTTGAATTATGCTCGCAATGCAAGGTTTTACTGTATTCACATTGTACGGTTCATCTGTTAAAAAACAAGAGAAGCTACAGTTGAGGCATTTCTCCTGCTACCCATCATTCATTTACAACTGACACAAACTGTACCATGATAGTTTCTGCAGATCATGCAAATATAGATTCTAGCCGACTGAGTATATTTACCCCTTGCGCGTGTCTCGAATTGCAGGATGAATTCTCACTTCGAGGCATCGTCAGACTCGTCCATCTCCAGGACGGACATGTACTCGGAGTACTTGTCCACGTGCAGCAAGCTGGCTCGCAGCAGCATCCTCACCTCCACTGCCTTCAGCAAGGGCCTCAAGTGAGCGCAGTGTCAGCCTGTCCGTAGAGCGTCGATGTACACCGCAAACGGTGCAAAAATTTCAAATATTTGCTATTTATTTCAAAACAGTTTGGTGCTTTGGAAAATAGCAGGACGTGCCTAGAATTGACCCTTTCCCATTCCGTTGACGTACGTGCACGTCAACGGAATGAAATTATAAGAAAAAGTAAAATAAAATAACTTTATTGCGCGAGGGCGTGTGGCACAGTTTGGCGCCGGGTATCATAGAGGCAGTCGCCCTCCAACAACAACGGAGGGGGAAGAGTGACGCTCACAACAACAAGCGGAGCGCCGGGTGGTTAAAGAACAGCAAGTTGGCACAGTAGGGGGCACAGGTGGTGCATCAGCCAGTCATCGCGGTTATCTCGGTCAGTCGACCTGTGGCATCTGGGTCTGCCCCGTGACCTGCCAGCAGGCGTTCGACACCTCACGTGGTCTCAACGTGCACATAGCGTGGCACAAGCGTCGTGGTGACGTCACCGCCACTTAGTGGCGAATGGCGGTTGTTGTTGTAATGCACACACCTGTACGCATACCGACTTTACGCGCAGTGTTGAGAGAATGGAAAGGTGTATGTGTGTATGCACAAGTGTTTGTGTCATTTGTTTTAAGCTTTGCTTGCGTTGCCGCACCAGTTACAGATGTAGGCTTGGCATGCACTCGGCGTTATTGCTTTTGCAGGCAGGTGACCGCTCTTTAGTGGGGTAATTAGTCCACTCATAGATTATCGGAAGTCGTCTCGAATTGTTTTTGTACATTACCATTATTACTGATGTTTGAACAAAAGTAATGGTAGATGAATAAACGTGCATTGTGCTTTTGTCCCAGTTTTTTGTAAATGAAACTTCTATAGTTGCCACACACAACCTACCATTGAATTGCGTTTGCAACGTCCGTTCCGCATTTGTCATGAAAACTTCACCGTTGAGTACTGAAACAACATGCTTTCCTGGTGTGCAGGACAATCTTTCCGGGCTTGAGCTACAAGCGAATCGAAGACCCCCTCAACCCGGGCCACGTGCAGTACCACATCGTCGGGGTGCGACGGCGCCCGTCGCCGCTGCCCGCCCACGCGGCGTTCGTCCCGCATCGCCCGGGAACGCCGAATCGCGCCGGCGGCCTCAACTCTGGCGAGACCACGGCAACGCACGCCGCCCTGCCCTGCCCAGGATCCGCTCCTGGCGGCACCGCACCGTCACCCGGTCTGTCCCGCCGTTGCCCAAGCACAAACGCTGCAAATTGAGAGTCGTTAACTGCCTTGCCTGGTGTACAGGAGATCAGGGGTTCGATCCTGACCCTGACACCTGCTGCTGTATATTTGGAGTTTTGCGTGCCTCTCTCCCCGTGGTCACGTTGATTTTTCTCCGGGTCCTCCGGTTTTTCCCTCCACTTTTACAATCAACGCACGTTTAGAGTATTTTGGCTGCTATAAATTTCCACGTTATGAGCCGCTTTGTTGAGCTATCATTTGTGGCCAGGTCACTTCTGAAAAAGAGCTGCATTGCTCAGTGGGCCTTACCTGGTAAAATAAAAATAGTTGAGTTTAAAATTGGCTCTGTCTAGCTGTTTGAACATCCCGTAGGGGTGGCGGTAGTATAGTAGCAGTGAAGGCCAGGTGGGTTTGCTTGGGCCGGTGTTATAGCCCTGAGACAATGGTGCAAATTACAGTTTGATATGGTTGGAGTGAGTGTTTATAGGACAATAACTTTTGACTTCCTACAAAGTGATATTCATTTTATCCAACCCCCAGAGATATGAAGGGTTTCAAGAAGCCCCTACGAGGATTGGAACTCAAAATCTGTTGATTGTGAGCCAGCCAACACTCTAAATTGATTCCTTGTAAAAAGTTTTCAGTTTGGTGTTTTAACATCTTATAACACCTGTTTTGTTGCCAGAAAAAATGGGAAAAAAACCTATTATCATCCTCTAAATTATGTGCCACCTGGCCCGATGGAGTATCAGTACTACTCAGAATAATGTTTGTATTGTTTAACCAAAGCATATAGAGTCAAAGGAAGTAAGTTATGTGATAACACAAGTATCCTGGCTGTCCTATTATCAGTCTACAGGCTTTTCGGCTTCATGCTATTCACGCTTTTTTACAGTTCCAAACTTAATCAGATCAAATTATTGTAACTAAACTTCATATAGACATGTATGAAATGTTCATTTAACCTTAATTACTGATTATAAGCTAAAAATGCAGAGATAATTAGTTAATTCTAGATTTGAAGCTTTCGTGACTGCAAGGATTCATTTTCTTAGGTTTTTTCGGTAAAGTCACGTAGGTAAAACATTAAAATTAATCAAAAAAGATTTAACTACACTTATTTGGCCAATCTTATTTGAGAGACAACTATCACAGGTTTACCATGTTTAGTTGTTTCTCCTTTTCACACTATTGTTAGGTAGGCCAGGTTGAGTCACAAACCGTACCTCTCCATAACAAAGGCTCACCCTCTTAAGCCTCACCTTAACCATATGAATAAAAAGTGTGCTGCACTTGCCCCTTCCCCCCCCCTCTCCAACCATTATATAAACGGAGTGGTAGCTCCTGCAATCTCTCATTTACTTGATACAGCTGTCGTGGCTGTGACGGTTCCACCTGAAGACGGAGGCTTGTGTTGCCTCTGAAACGTCGTGATTTTTTATTTTTTTATTTTATTTTACTTTTATTAATTTTAATGTTTTACCTACGTGACTTTACCGAAAAAACCTAAGAATATAATTAGTTAAGTTTTTGGCCCAAGGATATTAGCCGTAGTGGTGTAATCCTAGTTAACCAATGTCAATTATTTTCCATCCCACAGGCATCGGTCTCCAGGGCCCAATGGTGACGCTGCAGAGACCGCCCCAGGTGCTGCCCACCCACCAGTCACCGTGCCCGCCAGTCATCTACACCACGTCCACCATCCCACCGCCGCCCCTGCCCCTACTGCCACCGCCGCCGCCCTACCAGCCTACCGCTGGCAGAACGACCGGCCAGCCTGCGATGTCTCACTCGTTCCCAGCCTACCAAACGGTCGTGGTGTCGTCCTGCTCTGCTGCCAACAAGCCGGGCATGGGTGTCATCATGACGCAAGCGAGGCTGCCGGTGTCTTCGACGATCACGGGCACCGCGCAGCAAGGCGGCGTCGTCGTCCATGCCAACGCTCAACCGGGGCAGCAGCAGCAGCAGCAGCAGCCGGGCGTGCTCCACTTCTCACAGGCGGGGCAGGTTATAACGAGCCAAGGCACCGTGCAGACCACGTACGCCGTGGTGTCGTCGACGCAGTTCGTGCACGTGACCCAATCGTCGGGCTTCCCCGTGCTGAACAGCTCCGCCTCGCCGGCGACGATGGTGGTGACGACGCCGGGCGTGCAGCCGGCTGGCGCGTTGGTGACGACGCAGGTCCAGCCTGGCGCCGCTCCGGCTGGCAGCCCGGTTGTGGTCGGCGGCGGCGGCGGGTGCAGTGCCGGCGGCATTCCCGTCGGCCAGCCGATGCTGCAGATAACCCAGCCGCCGTCCGCCATCACCGCGTGCCACATCCCGGTGATACAGTCGGCAGCGCAGCCGAGCGGCGGCGTGGCTAACCACGTTCAGCTGCCGCAAACGATGGACGTCTCGGTGCAGAACTCTGTTGCGCGGTTCCAAGTCGTCTCGCAGCATCAGCAGCAGCAGCCGCTCAACCAGCAGCAGCAGCATTTGGCTCTTTATCAAGGTCAGGTTCATCACGTGACGAGCTCCGCGGGCCACGTCGCCTTCCTTCACCAGGCCCTGCCGACGCAAGGGGGCAGCGCCGTAGCGGCAGCGGTCGGCCCTGCGGCCGCGACTTCGCAACAGGAGCCTGCGATGCTCGGCGCCGCACCCCACCAGCAACAGCACCATGCGCTTGCGTCGGCACCGACGGTCATCCAGAGTCCAACGAGACACACCTTCCAAAACATCGCGCCGAAGCCGGCCAGCGGCACTCCCACGCCCGCACCCAGCCTGCAGAGCCCGCAGCAGGTGCACGTTATTGTCGGGCAGCAGGGCGGCACGTGCATGGCACCCGGCGGCCCCCAGCACGTCCCAGCCGTGCATCAGATAGTGCTCGCCGGGCAGCCACACCAGCGGCAACTCACCCCAACTCCGCACGGCGGCGGTGGCGGCATTAGCAGCATGGCGGGAGTACAGCCGCAGATGTCCGCTTGCGTGGCCCCGCAGGTGGTCGGAATACCTTCCGGTGTCCCCACGCTAAATCAGATGCTCACGATACGTTGTCAGCACCAGCAACAGCAGCAGCAGCCAATTCAGCCGGCGGTCAGCGGAGCAGCGGCCCTGCAGCAGGCGACCCCGATGCAGGACTCCACGTCGCCGTTGGTGAAGCAGCTGCTCTTGCCGCGGAGAAATGCCGTGACGCCCGCCGGCAAGATGATCCTGGCGGTCCCGCAGACGTCGCAAACCTTGCCGAGGCCAGCAAGCCCGCAGGTGGTCTACCAGGTGACGTCTGGACCGGGCGCGGGTGGCCTTGTCACGGCGCAGGGTGGACAACTGCAGCAGTTTGTGGTCGGGCAGGCAGGGCCAGCATCAGGGCAGCACTTGGTGGTGGGCCAAGCAGGTGGGCAGCAGATAATAGTTGGGCAGGCAACATGCCCACACGCACCTCAGATCGTAGTCGGGCCAGCAACAAGCGGACAGCAGATCGTGATGAGTGGACAGCCGCAGGTTGTTGGCAGCGGGCAGCCCACATTACCGGGTACGCAGCAGCAGCAGCAGCAGCAACAACAACAGCAGCTTCTGGTGGGACCAACGACGAATCACGGGCTCCCCACGCAGCAGATTGTGATGGGACAACCGGCATCGCATCTACCAGGAGCGCAGGCTCATCCGTTCTTGGTTGGCCAGAGTTCATTCCAGGTAATACATCACACGTCGCAGAGCGGCATACAGACGCTTCCCATCTCCCACATGCAGTTGGTGCCGGGCCCTATCATCAGCAGTGGGGCCAGCCAAGTAGCCATCACCATGATGCCAAGCGCAGGCTTTGCAGCGAGCAGCGCGGGAAATTCGTCCGTGATCAGTGCGACCCCGGCAACGCACAACCATGGGATGCCCGCGTTGAACAACATCAGCTCGCCGCTCACCGGCGGGGGCAGCTCGCTCTGGCAAAACCAGACCAACCTGGCAGCTGACGGCGTCCTGTCGCTACCACCGCCCGCAGGGGCGGTAGCGCCAGAACTCAAGGCGGAAGCGCTCGGCACACCAATGGGGTGCGACGATTCCAAGAACAGCCCCACTCGGCCGCCTGACAGCCCGAGCCGGCCGGCAGCTAATGGCGAGGCGTCTGCTACGAATTTCTCAGCCCTTCCCAACGGCAGGAATAACAAAGTGGAACTACCTCTCAGCCCGCCGTGCCCAGGCAACATGACGTGCGAACAGCAGCAGCAGCAGCAGCAGCAGATCAACCCAGTCAACCTCAATTCCACAGGCATCCTGGACAGCACTCAGGATCTCAAAAGCGAACTCTTGAAGCAGCAGCAGCGCCCGCTGGTGAACGGCGACTCCGACATGACCAAGGGAGAGGAGACTTACATACCCAACAGCGTCCACAATCACAAGGCCACGCCGGTGCAGAACCACATGGGCAACGGTGAGCTGTCGGACGAGAGGGACTCGAAACCGCAGTGTCTGCCCTCGACAAACGGACCCACGTCCGCGCTGCGTTCCGGCTGCGACGCGCCGTCCCCGACGCTGCCCCCCGCCTTGTCGCACAACGGCATGGCACCCGGCTCGCCAAAGCCCCAGGCGCCGCATGGCAACGCCAGGTCCGAGCAGTGTCCGGCCGCCCCCCCCACGACGACGGCAACGCCTGCGCCGACGACGAACCCCTCGCCCACTCCCATGTTGACCATGACGGTGTCTCATGATGGACAGGCGCCGGCGGCGGTGCACCCGGTAGCGCCGAAGGACGGTGACTGTAAGCGACCGCCACTCAAGAGGCCGCACGATGGCTCGGACGCCCTGCTTGCCACGGCCGTGCCTAACAAGGTCGGCGTGCGGATAGTGTCGGCCGGCGAGTCGCTAACCAGGACTGTGGCGTGCGCCCCAGCTGAAATGGTGCAGCAGCAGCAGGCAACGCAGCAAGTGATGCAGATACCCTCCGCTGCGGTCCCGGCAACCCCGACACCACCGCCACCACCACCACCGTCCCTTGAGCTGACACGCAAGCCCAACCAGCACTTCATGTGCCTGTGGAAGGGGTGCAGACGGTACGTTGGTGCGCCTCCAACCTTTAGTATGTCACGTTAAAGCAAGGAAAATGTTTGGCCTGTTGCGTGTTGGAGAGTTTCCACGTGTCCTCTCGTTTTCAGTGCAAGTCCCATGGGTTTATGGAGAGTGCAAATGCACGACATGTACACACAAGTCGGTATAATGAATGTGACCGATATCGACTTGCATTTGTTAAGCAATGTTCTTATCCTGATCTATACACAGTGAGTGGACTCACTTTTTTTGACATTTCAGCCATGTGGACCTTACTCACACAGTCATTTATTCTAATTTTTATTACCAAATTGTTTTGGGAAGCCTCCTGGCTGACCCAAAATTGTGGCTTTCTGGGATCTGGATATGAGAGCTTTTACTTCTCTTCCACTTTAACTCAAACCTATGTTTTAATTATTTGTTTCTTTCGGTTAAGTCACGTCTAAACATAAAATAATAAATTAAATTAAATAATAGAATACGACGTTTCGATTGCAACACAAGCAATCATCATCAGGTATAATGAAATAGCGACATAAAATCTAACCAGAAAAACTATAGACAGACATATTAGCAGACAGATATCACCAAGATACATAGCGGGAGCAACACAGGTAACAGAGAGGGGTGATCGTCTCTGTGGGGTGGCCTTAAATATGTTTTAAGTTTAACTATTTGTCGTCTGATGCCTTCATTTCTTCGATTAATTTTTTTGGGAAAATGTGCTCGCCTTGCTACGGATAGACTTGGTGAGAGCGTTTCTCCCTGCCCGACTCCTCTCCTCGTTTTTACTTTGTTGCTTCTTTACACGTGGCTTTACGCACGGCTCAGAGATCAAAATGCAAATCAAACACCAGCACATCGAATGTCAAGCAAAGCAAGCGGCCTTAGGCAGGACATCGCCAGAAGGGATAATTGCAGATAGACAAAATTGGTGGTGAATTGGTAGCCAAAGGAGGAAAGACACTTGAGAGAATGACCAACATGGAGATGGAGTGATGAGATCGCGTGTGTGTCTGTACGCCAGTGAGCGAGCAAGAGAATTCGCAAACTCCCGCAACCTCCGGTGCGAAAGAAGTTCAATGTACAAACTGCCCGCATGTTTAGATACTTCCACAACCACCTGTAACCAGGCCCAAAGGTGTGGGCTGCATGGGCGTGGTTGCTGGCCACCTAACCCCCTCGTGTGCCGTGCCGGCCTTCATAGGCTCTGCTACTCGCTCCTAACAGCACTTGCCCTAATACTCTGTTAAAGGCTACACGGGAGACCTTTGTCTTGTGTGTTTATACACGCGCTGTCCACGTGTCCCATGGTGGACCAACCTGAGATCCCCAGGTGAAATTGCGACTTATAAATGTAAAATTATTTTCGTTGTTGTTACGCTCGAGACGCGTGTGAACGTGGCTTTGCGTTCTCCCAGGTGGTTCGAGACGAACGGCCACGTGTTCCGGCACGCGGTGAGCGAACACGGCCGGGCGGGCGTGTACCCGGGCCGCTGTCTCTGGGAGGCATGCGAGGCCCATGATCGCCAGCGTTTGTCGTTCATCACTCACCTCCAGGTCAGCGCGCACACGCGCACACGCGCACACACGCGCACACACACCGACGTGCTTGTGTCGGCACAGAAGCGTTTCACGCACACTGCGCTTGCACATACGTGTGTATGTGTGTAATGAGATTTGTAATTAGGTGGCGTAGCAGTTTAGCAGTAGTGTAGCGGTCAGCGCGCTGCACTCACAGCCACCAACACCAGTGGCAATAATCTCTCCTCGGTTCACTAGGCCTCATATGAGTACCTGCTGGTGCGGTGTGTCAACATTGCCAGAGGGAGACCAAGGAGGCCGGGCGTGGTGTTGGCCACCCACCCACCCCCCCCTCGTGGGTGCACGTTAACAGCACTTGCCCCAACAGTCTGTTAAGGCTATACGGTGGGGGGGGGGGGGGTTTTGTCGATTCTTGACTCAAATGTGCATTTCCATAAGGAAATAACTTGGTTTCTTGGGGTGCATAGTTATTTGCAAAAATTGGCTACACACAGCATCACATTTATTGCTCTCAATGTTTCAATTTTTCTTGAAACCCAGTAATAGTTTAATTGGGAATGACCAAATCACAGACCTTTTAATGTGCACATAAAGACACCGACATCTAGATTCACAGTGAGTTAGCCATAATCTCCACGTTATAAATTGAAGGTAACTCGAAATTAGAGGCAGCCAAAGTGAAAATATCTGTCTACGTATAACCAAATGTTTACCGTTATGTCAGCCAGAACATTTGTTGTGAATGCCTTCTCACATGATAAAAGGGCATCAATACAAAACAATATTAGCTCAAATAAACCAATATTAAGCAAAGCAATGCCTTGCATTATAAATATTGTAGTAGCCCGAGCCCTTTCAAGCATTGCACCTTTACCCACCCATGTTAATAATGCTGATTTACAATACAGTATGTTAATGCCAAGATGTTAAGTTGATCGATCAATGTTTATTACTCGGTGTAATTATAAATGATGCCAGACCCTTGGCCTGCCATTTAAAGTAATGCGATTGGATCTTTGATGTTAAACGTGTGTTAACAAACGGCGTGCATGTTGGTTTTAAAGGCTTATACGCTTAGCGTTAACAGCGACGGCATGTGTTTTTTGTTTGTTTCCAGGATAAGCACTGTACGAAAGAAGCCTTGCAGGCAGGGCTTAAAAAACTGGAAGAAAAAATACAGTCCGAAAAGCAGCAGCAGCAACAGCAGCCTTCCAGGTGAGCTCGCCAACAGTGACCAACAATCGCCTGCGTACACTGGCACTGCCATGAGAAACAGTGGAGGCTTGTCGTGTACGCTAGCGCACGTAACACGTGTCGCGGGGGTAGATCAAAGGGGATGTTAAACTAAATATGTTGAAAATTACTTCCAGTTTCCAGGGCCAATTTTCTGGCAAACAGCAAACTTGAATAGTCATTCCACATTGAACACCAACCGAGTAATTGACACTTCTTCTATTCCAGCTCTTGCCAGATAGGCAACGTCAAATATCCATTTAAAGCTTTCGTGACTGCAGGGATTCATCTTCTTGGTTCTTTCGGTAAAGTCACGTAGAAGGGAAGTAATAAAATAATAAAAATAAAAATAAAAAAATAAAACATAATAAAACAATTGTTTTATTATGTTTTATTTTTATTATTTTATTACTTCCCTTCTACGTGACTTTACCGAAAGAACCAAGAAGAAGGTCAAATATCCACCCTAATATGTTGCAATATTAACAAAAGCGTTATTTTTAACAGGCACATGTCACTCCATCCCATGCCTTGATCTCTCTCCTTACACACATTTTCCCCATTCTATCTCTCATTCATATTCACTCTCTCCTTCACTAACTTTTTTTTTGCCTTCCTGCTTCCCATCCTTCCCCATTGTATCTTCTCCTTCGATACTGAAATCTCTCTTCTTCCCTCACACCCTTGCACCCTCCATCTCCCTCCTTCCCCTCCCATCCCTCCTTCCCCTCCCATCCCTCCCTCCCTCCGCTCCCATCCCTCCCTCCCTCCCTCCCTCCTTCCACTCCCATCTCTCCCTCCCCCCTTCCCTGTTCATCTCCGTCGTCCGCCTGTGCACCGCCTCTCGGCCAAATCGTGTCTCTCAAACACTCCCTTGTCTGCCCTCGTTTTCGCCCCTGCAGCCACGCTCCCTCAAACCCCGCGGCAGCATCGATGGGAGCGTCGGCACGACCGCTGGCAACGCCGCCGCTGGCTGGCACTCCCCCAGGGTTTGCCGCGCACGGCCGCCCGGTGAAAACCCTGGCGGGACACCCGGGTGCTGCCATGCTCGCTCTGCGCCGGGGTTCCCGCTCGCTCACCTTCCGCGACTTCACGGTAAACCGCTCGTGCACGGGCGATGCTAATCCGTGAGCCCGGTCCCCCGTTCGTTCACCCGCCGATTTTAACATCTTCTTGGTTCTTTCGGTAAAGTCACGTAGAAGGGAAATAATAAAATAATAAATATACAACATTATAAAATAGTATAATAATAATAATATAATAAACTACTATAATATATTACTACTAGCAGAAGTACCCGGCGTTGCCCGGGTGAAAAATATATTTCTTAATAACCTTACATATATACACAGATGGGCTGCTACCCCTGCCCCCCCCCACAGCCACGATCTCCTGGGCCGCTGTGCAGTAATATGTACGGCCTATAGTGTGGTGGGGTGTCGAGGCCTAGTACCGTGCAGAGCCTCCGGCCTCGCCTAAATTGCCCACCCGGCTGAGGCTGGGTACTGGGGCCGTTACCCCCCCCCCCGCGCTACAATAATACTGTCTAATCGCTATAATTTTATTATCTACCGACCCTATAATAGTAATTGCACACATTGGGGTGGGGGGGGAGTGAAGAGGACGTGAAACTTTGATGAATTTACCTCAGAGTCGCGTGTTAATGCGTGCGCATATTTTTAACGGGAATTAAAAATGGCGTCCACCCCGCAGCGAATGCGTCGCTACCCGTTGCCAGGGGCAACCGCCGTGGAAAACCAAACGGACCAATCGTGTCTCGCAAATCCCTCACATTTCGTCCAATGAAACTGCGTATGGTCCTGCGACACACAGACAGACAGACACACAGACAGACAGACAGATTTGCGATTTTATATATATAGATAATAATATAATTATTATGAATCCCTGCAGTCACGAAAGCTTTAAATCTAGATTTTGACATGTTAACTAAACCGAAGCTAACTCGGCCTGGTAGACAGGAGGTCGTGGGTTCTTTTCAAACCCTGACGCCTGTTGTATATTCGGCGTTTGCATGTTCTCCCCGTGGTCGCGTGGATTTTCCTCCGGATCCTCTGGTTTTCCCCTCTACATTTAGAATCGACGTCCATTTATAATATTTGGCTGCGATCAATTTCCACGTGATAAGCCACTTCGTTCAGCTATTATTTTTGGACAGGTCGCTTCTGAAGAAGAGCTGTATAGTTCAGTGGGCCTTACCTGGTAAAATAAAAATAGTTTAGCTTAGATTCTAAATAAGGGAAAAACCGGAGGACCTGGAGAAAAATCCACGTGACTCTGGGGAGAACATGAAAACTCCAAATATACAGGCGTCAGGGTCGGGATCGAACCCACGACTTCCAGTATACCAGGCGAGGTAGTTAACATAATCTTTTTGGTACCACACACAGTTTGTGTGTCCCATGCTGTCGAAAATAAATTTGAAGCTTTGTTAATGTGCGAGATTCTGCACGTAATGTGTGTGAGAGCGTCGGGTGTGGGACAAATGTGTTAAGAAGCATTTGCAGGTTATTTGCAGCTCGTCATGAGGCTTTGCTCAGCAGTAGTGCTTGAAACATTGGAAGAAAAAAAAAACGGGAATATTATTTAAATAAGTTACGGCCAGGGATATCAGAAGCCAATCGAGATGATGCACCGTATCTCCTGTGACCGCACAGGAGTGCACGAGCTGACCTGGCAGTGACTCAGGAGGGCTCTGGGCGGGGTAATTTGAAGGCGTTGGACGAGAAACGGGCGTGCTTGGAGTGCATTGCGCTTCAAATCGGTCCAGCCCAAGCGGTGTTTTTTTCTTTGGTTCTTTTGGTAAAGTCACGTATAAAGATAAAATAATAAATTAAATAATAGCATACTACCACGTTTCGATTGCAACACAAGCAATCATCATCAGGTATAAAAAAAATAGCAACAAAAATCGAACCAGAAAACTATAGACAGACATACAAGCAGACAGACATCACAAGGACACACAGAGAGAGAACACATATCAGCACAAAGAGAGAGGTCGTTTCTGTGACGAGGCCTTAAATATAGAGAGGGGGCGGAGGCGGAGAGAGGGAGGGGACAGAGAAAAAATTAGCATGTCAATGAGTGGACGACATGTTGACATGCTAATTTTTCTCTGCCCCCTCCCTCTCTC
Source organism: Lampetra planeri (assembly GCF_965212315.1). NCBI lineage: Eukaryota > Metazoa > Chordata > Hyperoartia > Petromyzontiformes > Petromyzontidae > Lampetra > Lampetra planeri. Next base: position 5,941,012 of record NC_136133.1, on the reverse strand, counting down.
CGCCCCCGCCCCCTCTCTATATTTAAGGCCTCGTCACAGAAACGACCTCTCTCTTTGTGCCGATATGTGTTCTCTCTCTGTGTGTCCTTGTGATGTCTGTCTGCTTGTATGTCTGTCTAGTTTTCTGGTTAGATTTTTGTTGCTATTTCTTTTATACCTGATGAAGATTGATTGTGTTGCAATCGAAACGTCGTAGTATGCTATTATTTAATTTATTATTTTATCTTTATACGTGACTTTACCGAAAGAACCAAAGAATAATTCCTGCAGTCACGAAAGCTCCGAAATTGACAGTGTTTTTTTGTCGTTGTTGGCGTCCACACCAAGCTGTGGACGTTGGCAGCGACTCTGGGATGTGTCGGCTACTGTGGTGCCCGGCCATCAGCCATTGGTTCAATCGTACGCTACGTTGTTTCTCGTCTGGTGTGCTGTCCAGGACGACAAGGAAGGACCCATCACAAAAAGTATCAGGATAACGGCTTGTCTCGTGCTCCGCAATATTGCCAGGCACTCGGAGTCCGGGAGGAGGTATGCATCTGCACGTTTGAGTACACGGATACCATTTCTCGATTTTAAGCTTTCGTGACTGCAGGGATTCATCTTCTTGGTTCTTTCGGTAAAGTCACGTAGAATGGAAATAATAAAATAATAAAATATATCTGTTTATTATGTTTTATTTTATTATTTCCATTCTACGTAGAATAGAAATAATAACATAATAGAATATATTTGTTTTTTCTGTTTTATTTTATTATTTCCATTCTACGTGACTTTACCGAAAGAACCAAGAATATGGATACCATTTCCTTTTTTGCACGGAGATAAAGCTGGTTGTAGTTACTGGCGAAAGGTCATACTCAGATTGTAAATGTTGTGGCTTTGCTCTCCAATGCACCGGTGTGCTGTACTAGTATACTACACACTACTATACACTACACTACTATACACTACACTACTATACACTATACTACACACTAGTGCTGTATTAGTAACGAATTGGCACTTTCTGTTTACGTGACAAACCTCACTAATTGGCTGTGGCGGGTTTAACGACACATTTATATATTTACGTGATCTAACCCCAAAAAACCTGTATTATGGATTAAATTTGTATATTTGTCTCCGTTCAAAAAATCTGGATAAGAGTGATTTTATACGGATATCTTATGTATATGTATGCAGTCCTTTGTCAATATATTGCTGGATAAAGACCTCCCCCCACGTTGCGTTGGTCAGTGCGGTTGTTGGTAGCGATGGGTCACCCAGGTCTGGCCGAAGCCATCATGGGCGAGTGTCTGGAATTGCAACGTGTTACAATGTAGATGGTACCTCGATAGCAATGGTTCTTTACCTAGGGGTGCGAGATGCCATTTCTGAGAACATAAACGGGTGCGGGCTGCAGGTAAGATTAAGAACCACTGCTCTATAGTTTAGCACTGTAATATATTATCACACGTCCTGCAGCTTTATAAAATTATGTTATTGGCCATTTAAGCAATTGCAATATATATTGTGTACGTAGTGACTGAGGACCACATTAACGATTTCTCTTTCGTGGGGGGGACCCTCAAATTTGTAATATCTCCTCTTGCTTTGTGATGGGTAATGTGAACCCCTAACAGCCACTGATGCTGTAGAGAAACCCCCAAGTGTTTTTGAGAGTCGTTCACGAGCCACAGCTTTCGCGGCCTAGGGTAACGCATCGGCCTCAACGCCCCCCGTCTCTGCGTTCTGACGCGCGCCGGCCATGTCCCCGACCGCAGGCTGGTGCGTCGGCACGAGGCTCACCTCTCCACGATGGCGCTGAGTGGCATGGAGGGCTCCAGCACGCTCGCCAAGTGTCTGTACGAACTCGCTCAGCACCCGGCGTCGCCGCAGAGACGGCACGCGCGCTTTCCCGCGGACGACGACCAGAGACTCTAGCGCCCTCGGACGGGGGCGGTTCGGTACGTGCGCGCGCGCTCGCTCGCGTACGTGCGCATCTCTGTAACTGCAGCGGACAATCACGGCGGCGGGGGTGGTGGTGGTGGTGGTGTGGGGGGTGGGGGGTGAACTCTCCCGGAAAGGAAGTGAACTCACAAAAATGTTCCTGGCGCGCACGTGAGAGAGACACGACACCGCCCCGGCGTGAAGTTGAGAAAGTGTCCCCGTTGTGCACCTTCCCACCACCGCCCCGAACTCCCCCACCACCTCATCCCTCCCCACCCACCCACCCCCCTCCCACTGCTGCCCTTCTTCCCAGCTGCTCCAACGTCTCATCCGGCCTCTGCAAAGAAGAAAAAAGTATCTATTTTTTGAAAATCTTGGACGTTACCTGGAGAATCGCTCGTCCTCACTACGTTTCCTCAATTCTGTGTGGAATATCTTCGTCTTGTGTGGTGGGGAGTGGGAAGCGAAATAGGTTTTAAACAAGACCAGTAGCAGCGGTGGCAGTCATTTTAAAATATTGGTCCTTAGATAGTTTAGATTTGTGCTTTTTCCCGAGGAGATATATTCCACTTTAGGATTCTAGAGAGAGAGAGAGAGACACGCACACACTGGGAATACTTTTTTTTTCAGAAAGTAAGGCTTTTTAAAATAAAACAGAAACAGTGGTTGTTTACTATAATATAAGGGTAAATTTATTCGATTAAATGGCATTAAATATTTTAATATACAAAGGGTAGATGCCTTTTTCCCTACTTTTAAACCAAGACATTACAATACATTTGAACCCGCATTGGTTAGGACCTTTGAGTTTATTTTAGAATGGTTGAAATGTTGAGGATTGGTAACGTCTCTCGGTCAATTAATTTGATACAAAGTTACAGCTTCTTTAAGTTCAGTCAACTGTCAACTTTTGTTTTCATCAGTTTTTACAAGAGAAAATATTGTAAATTATTGTGGCTACTTTGTTGAATTTATTGTGTAAATTAAAAAGGCACCTGCATTAAATTACAGAATGAACGTTTCCAACTGAAGGCAAGCGGTCATTCAAACGGTATAACTTGATGCAAAATACCTTTGCAAAAAAAATAAACGTAGATGCATTATTTTTTGATTTCGTGTGTGCCCACTTGCTTTTGCGGTAGAGTTTACGGTAGCCAGTGCGTTGCTGCACACGCTGACAAACTCGAACGCTCGGCAACTTGGAACCACATGCCGCGACTTGAGAGGTGTAACACGTTTATTGGGTATTCGCAGGCGCGTGGCGTGCTTGCTAGAGTTTCATCGTTACGTTTTTTTTCATATCTCAGAAAGAGGACTTGGCAAAACGTGCGATATATTTGTATCCCTTGTGCGTGCGTGCGTGCGCGTGCAAAGTCGCAAACAGTCCCGGTGCTAACTGTAAAACATGTTGCAAACTTTGCACAAGACGTTTCGGTTCAAGACTCCTCCGCGCGTTATGTTTTCTTTTCCTTTGGTCGCAACGGTGGGGGCGCGGGAGTGGGGAGGGGTTTGGCCACAGCGCTCCCAACAGCGCTCCCCCACAGCGCTTCCCGTCGCGTACAATGTCCCGCAGCGTCCAGCGATGAGCCAGCGACGCAGCCTAGAACGGAGAATTAAATCGGCGGCCACTTGTACGCTTACCGAGCTGTTGCCACCGTCTCTGAGGCTCCGGACATTTGAGCCGGATCTCATTCTTCTTCACTACTTTCTTCCTGCCCCCCCCCCCCTCCTCCTCCACTCCTCCACTCCCATTTCTTAGCCGTTAAAAATCCATGGCCTTCCCTCGTCTATACGCTGCCGCCCCCCCCCACCCACAGCAGCAGGATGTCCTTAGGCAAATTGAGCTGGCCACCTACTGCTCCATTAGTATTGGAAAAACATTGCAGAGTTTGATTTTGGGGTCGTGTTTGAGGACAAACGTTGGGAAGCATGGGGAGAGAGTTAAAGTCGCCCCCCCCCACCCCGTCGACGGAATGTCTGGATGCTGTCGTTTGTGCTCGTTGAGCACCGTTGTAGCGCCCTGAACGTTATTGCATTTTGCTTACTTCAAAGTGTGAATAGGTTTTTGTTCGGGTTGTGGTAAAGTGTTGTTCATTATGTGAGTATTTATAAAGAGCTCAATTGGAAAGTATCTTTGGACAGGCTCTGTTGCAAAAGCGTTTTTTTTCCCACTGTGCACCACAATATTGAATGATAACCAATTCTTACCAAAGCATTTTTAATTGGCTTAACTTTCAAATCTTTTTTTCATGAAATGCCCTTTGGATATTTTCAAAATAGAATTTTACAAATTAAGTGAGAAAGGCGAGTACAGATTCATCGATTGGGGGGGGTGGGGGGGTGAGATTCACACTGGAGAGAGTGTATCTCGAATTTGAAGGGTTTAAAAAAGCAAATTAACACCGAGAAAGAACGCTTGTGTGAGCATCAATTGCCACAAGCTTATGGATCACCGCTCCGGTGAAACGTGGACTGGTAATATCCTTACTTTGGTGCCCTATAAAATTAACTTGTGGTTTTATTTTTTCCCCACCCCACCCCACCCCACCCCTGTTCCTCCCCGCTGACTTAAAACGATGACACAACCGCCGATAATGAAGTCGCTGTTTAAAGTTGGAAAACACACATGCGCACGCGTGTGTGGGAGCTTGGCATCCCATATACTGGTGAAGACGATCAAGGCTCGGCAATAAAGCCGTGTGCTCAGAGCACGTGCTCTGAGGTGGTCATCTTCCGCCGTCCGCAGCAAACGACACACGGCGCTGTCCATCGATTTGGCGAGATTTACGCAACAACAAAGAACTTGAACTTCTGTACTGAAATTCAGCGCAGGGAGGCCCATAGCAGGCTAGGGGGGGGGGGTGCGGGGACCGGGGTGGGGGCAGCGATTGGAGCAGTCGGGAGGTGGGCATGAAGAAAAAGCCAGGCGACCACAAACCTGCCGTGCGTGGCACGGGGAAACAATGCCTTGCGAAATGAAGTTCTTTTAAAGTCGCGAAGAAGATATGATGGGGAGGGGGGTGTGTGGGGGTAAAAGGAGAAAAGATGAAACACGAATACCCAGCGAATTCACGAGTTGGAAAGTATGCGTTTTTGTTAATTTGTTTTTCGCAGTTGTGTTTTTATTTTAAGTTCACGCAACGCCAAGACTGTTAGCGCAAGAAGCATCGATTCGAGATGGGGAGCGGTAGAGGGAAAAGAGGATTTTTCTCCGAGTGAGTTTGGTTTTCTGTGACATTTTGTCTTCACACCAGCATAAACTAACCTGATGTTTCAGCAAGAAAAAAGAACGCTGTATAGTGTAAACAAATATGGACCACTCTTCACGCTTAAACACTTTTGGACCAGAGCTCGGACTCTCGTGACAGCTTTCTGCATTAGACCCACGCTTAAAAATAATAACGTTAAAAAGATAGATATGTATGCATATATCCAATCTCTTGCGTTGTACTGTAAAAAAAAAATATGGTCATTTGTAAAGGTGTTATTGCTAAATATTTTTTACACTTTAGTCCAGGGACAGGTCAAGAAAAAAAAGATGCTTGTATGAGGGCAAGAACCTGTGGGATTATAACCTCCTTTTACAATAAATGAAATTCCTTTGTGAAAGAAAAAAAACATTAACAAAAAAAAAGTTAAATGTAAGTAAAATAGAAAGAAAAAAAAATTCGATTGTCATGTAACTGAAACACGTGAGAATGGTTTAGCTTTCGTTTTGGGGGTTTTATTGTTTGTGTCGGTTGATATTGATGTACATATGTGAATAGTGTGCATTGTGCACTACCCATTTAAAAGGGGTAGTTTATACTCTTAAACACCAGTGGTCAGCCGAAAGGTCTTCATTTTGTGTGCATGAACGCAAAGTGAAAATGGCTGAGAATTTACACAAATGGCTCGGCGTTTCTTTTTTGAATTATAACTTTTTTTTTTACAACAATAAAGTTCATGAATAATAAAAAATAAACGTTTAAATGGTAATTATTTAATGCAATTTTATTTCTCCGTTTTTCACGGTACGGATGTAACATTTGTTTAAACAAAAAAAGAGAAAAATGTGACCAGTTGTGGCTATGTATGTACCGTATACTCACAACCTGATTGTAATGTTTGTCCGGTAACGGAGCGTTTCTCAAAATTTGGATTTTTCTGTCGCCCTCCCCCCTCCCGTTAAACAGCTGGTTGCTCATCAGCGCGTCAACCAGTGAACGTTTTTAATCCCAAACGCAAACCTGATGTTTAGTACAAATATCTACTTGTATAGGAGGTTAATTTTTGTATGTAAAAATTGGTTTAATACATACATTTTATACAGGAATTTCTTCTTTGTATTATATTTGTATTTCTGTGCCAGTGTGAAAAATGTTCCATACTCATGTTTTTTTTTCCTCTCTTTTTTTACTTCAAATGTCCTCGTTTAAAATTGTCTGCGTGCGCTTCCGCTGTGTACATGCGGTTGCTTCAAAAGAATCCTTCAAATGTATAACTTAATTTGCTACCCCCCACCCCATTTAAAATAGCGGCGAAAAAAAAGTGAATGAGATATGTGTGCCCTCCTACCCCCCACCTCCCCATCAACAGTTTTAACTGCTGTGAACCTGCCAATAATAGCATTTTTTTCTGCTTTGTTGAGTTAAACGTTTGTGAATAAAAAGTCTGCGCAAATTACACCGTTCATTCGGACCTCTTCCATTAAATCCATTTTGACGAAAGGCCACAAACAACCACCCCCCCACACCACCACCCTGTTCTAGAACGAGGCTGGCAGTAGAACATCCTGAATGTCCGGGCTATACCTACTTTCTTGAGAAATGCGTCTGTAGCATTAATTACATTGCACTAGACCACGCAAAATGATGGAAGTGGTACTTAAGAAGTGTGCATGGTTTGTTCTTAATTTATTGTCAGTGTCAATATTCAGTAAATATTTCTTCCCTCCAATATATACATTTGAAGAGAACGTTAAAGTGCTTTTTTTGTGGGGGGGGGGGGGGGGGAGCGTTGATATTTCCAACCTTTAAGCCAAACGGCGTGAAAAGGCAAAATCCGCAGTTTAAATTGGCTTGTTCGCTGTGTACACCTGTGGTTAACATTTATCCGTGGTCAAGTATTAATGTTGGTCAGTGGAGGTTCACACACAACCAGCAGACCTCTTAAGATTACTGGTTCCCTGCAGTTGTAGTTGACAGCCATAGAGGGGTGTGCAGCTATGAATTACGTGCAAAGTTCACGTGAAGGGGAGTCTATGATCTAAATCGGAGTGAGGTGCGAGTTCGGCTTGAGCTAATGCAGCCCCTCCACCACCACGACGCAGAGCTCGTAAAACCCCCTTCGAATTACTTTGGGCAACAATCGTTGTGGTTGAGAAGCCGTTGCGGTGAACTGTGACTCCATATTGCGGGCAACATTTTGACAACCTTTAAGGTCGAACGCTTCTCTGGATTTGAACAAAAAAAATATACGAGTCTGCTGAACACAGCCACGTGCGTGTGTGCGCAAGGTGTATAAGATACGTCGCCATGTCAGGTGTGCGCTTGGTCTTTCAACAGATGTAGTGATACGCAGGGCCTCGTTTGATTTATCAACCTTTCGTGTACTTCGAGGATCGGTTAAACTCATGCCTGACCTTTAACCCTTATTGGAAACAGGACAAATAGGACCACAGTATAAATGATAACAGGCATACCCGTGTGCATTTTGCTTACTGGAATATCAGATCGGTTTAAGGGCCAGAGGACGTCGATAAATTTCCAACGTTCGACCAAACGCTGCTGATGGCACCCAATATCGGCAGGCTACAGTCAGATGCAGAGACGTCACTCGGGATAGAGGCGTAGCGGAGGGACACAGACCAGCAGGTAAAATATTTGGTGTGGCCTGCCGTCGTGTCAATTTAGGGACGTCTACGCGTGTCAAATTTTGGGAGTGTTGTTGGTAACATCCATGTACGTTTGTTGAACTTCCTTCGCGCGCCGTACGTAGCCAGCCGTGCTAATCGGAGGTTCCGGGGGAAGGGACAAAAAACTAAACACACAAAATCAATTGGAAGGAAATGGATTTTCGGTAACTTGAAAAAAAAATTGCAGGCAGATTTTTTTTTTATAAAGCCACATCTAACTTATCGTTTAGCCCACGAGTTTGGAGCGCGGTGCGATGTGAAAATTTTGCAGAAGTTCACTGCGATGGTAACGCTGTAATATTGGAGAGGAGCGGTTGGGGGGGGTGGTGAAGGTCAAACCCAGGTGGTGCATTGCTGCCTCGGAATCTTGACGATCATTGTCTCGTTTCACAAATCCGGCGAACGCGTTGCAATGGTCGCATGAGATGGAATGTCCAAAGGCTCAGCAGAGTGCACGGTATAAGCAAGCATCGTATATGGGGGGGGGGGGGGTTATAGGTTTCTCGAGAAATGTTTTGTTATATCAGTAATGTCACCAGCCTTGTAGAACTTTCCACAAATTGAAGTTGGTCCCAACTTTGGGGGCTGTTGTGTCGGCTTTCTTTATTCCCATGTGTGTTTTCTTATTTAAGTGCATTTAAAAATCTATACATATATATGATTTGTTGAAAGCAGCTGTCCATGCGAGTTGTGTTTTTCTTTTCGGCCACAAGGAAACTGCGCCCGCCACCCAAACTTGGGTGGCTTTGTTGTAGACTTTTTTTTTGGTCAGCCGAATTTACGTCCCTTGTGGTGAGCACACACAACGTTTTAAATGCACTCGTTGGACATTTTTTTAGGGTTGTTGTTGGGTTATTTTTTTTTATTCTGAAGGTTTTGTGAAAATATTTCGGTGCCCGTCCATCTAAACATTCCTGAGGCATTTCAGGGCGGGGGGGGGGATCCTGAAATTTCAAGCATTGGGTGTAGGGTGTAAAATAGAAGTACTTAATAATGGGGAGAAAATAATAAGTTGCGTTGATATTTTTTTTTTCATGAGAACGAGTTCACAATGGCAGCTTTGTTCATTTCGGCGGTGGGGGGTTAAGGAAAACGACAACAACTCGATGCGATAAAAAAAACGAAAGGAAATACGAAAAAAATAGGTGCTCGCTAAGTGATGTTTGTGTACAAGTGTTGAATAATTCCAATTTGTCTTAAAGCGGGCTTTTTTATTTTATTAAAACCATTTTGCCCACAATTCTGTATTATCAACTGTATCGTCTACTACCTGGCCTTGTCATACCCCCCCCCACCACCTCCTACTGCCGGATTTCCCATCATCTCCTCCTCCTCCCACCCACCCAGCCAACCCACCCCTCCTGACCCCCCCCTCCCATCATTCATGTATTCTATATTCCACATAGCCCGGCTAGCCGCCCTGCCCCCCCTCCCCCCTCCCTAGAGCTTGCAAATTGCGCTAGCACTGGTTTTACAAACTTTGGAGACGTTTGTAGTTTTAAACAAATGTTATAAAATAATAAAAAAAACTTTTAAGTGTTTTGAAATAATGAAACCGGTGTC